>NC_092759.1:84214537-84528159 GCF_047496795.1 Chiloscyllium punctatum | reverse complement strand
CGGATTGCAACAGGATCAGATGGGCCAATGGGCTTAGGAGTGGCAGATGGAGTTTAATTTACATAAATGTGAGGGGTTGCATTTTGGGAAAGCAAATCTTAGCAGGAGTTATACTCCTAATAGTGATGTCCTGGGGTGGTTGCTGACCAAAGAGACCTTGGAGTACAGGTTCATTGAAAGTAGAGTCATAGCTAGATAAGATAGTGAAGAAGGCGTTTGGTATGCTTTCTTTTATTGGTCAAAGTATTGAGTACAGGATTTGCAAGGTCATGTTGCGGCTGTACAGGAAGTTGGTGAGGGCTCCTTTGGAATATTGCATGCAATTCTGGTCTCCTTCCTACCGGAAGGAAGTTGTGAAACTTCAAAAGGTTCGTAAAAGATTTACAAGCATGTTGCCAGGGTTGGAGTATTTGAGCTGTAAGGAGAGCCTGAATAGGTTAGGACAGTTTTCCCTGCAGTGTCGGAGGCTAAGGGGTGACCATATCGAGATTTATAAAATCATGAGAGGCATGGATAGGGTAAATAGACAAGGTATTCTCCGTGGAGAGGGGGAGTCCAGAACTAGAGGGAAGAGTGTTAGGGTGAAAGGGGAAAGATATAAAAGAGACCGAAGGGGCAACTTTTTCATGCAGAGGGTGGTACGCCAGAGCAAATGGTGGAGGCTGGTACAATTGCAAAATTTAAAAGGCATCTGGATGCGGATATAAATAGGAAGGGTTTGAAGGGATATGGCCCGGGTGCTGGCAGGTGAGACAAGATTGGGTTGGGATATCTGGTCGCCATGGCCGAGTTGGACCAAAGGGTCTGTTTCCATGCTGTACATCTCTATGACTCTCTGACTGTAATTTAGAAATGACAATACTTTAACATGCACTGTCAAATAAATAAATGGTTTATGTTATTAAATTGTAACATACAATAAGTTGAAAACTTGCAAATTTTAGAATGAAAAATAAAGAATAAAAAACAAAGAAAATGCTAGCGCAGGAGCAGGCCCTTTGGCCCTCCAAGCCTGCACTGATCCAGATCCTCTGTCTAAATCTGTCGCATATTTTCTGAGAGTCTGTATCCCTTTGCTACCTGCCCATTCATGTGTCTGTCTAGATATATCAAAATGATGCTATTACAAAATACTCCAAATATGGTCTGATCAGAGCCTTGTAAAACCTCATAAATTCTTCCCTGCTTTAATATTCAAGTCCTCTCAAAATAAATGCCATCGCTGTATTTGTCTTTCTGACCAGATAGACTACGAGGAACAATGAGCACATGATGAACATTAATAAACTTACCACGGAGTTCGAAAAAAGAACAATGACTAAAGCATGCTGGGAAATGGATCCCAGCCTTGAGTAAACTCTTTGCTAATCCATATGCTGCAGAATCCAGACAAGCTGCAGCTATCCACAGACGGTTTGCAAACAAAACCTGACAGCTACAGACCCTGCAATACCCACCTGAAATTGGACATGAATGATACAATGGAATGTCGCCCTTGGGCCATCAATATGCCAATCCCTGGTTGAATCTGATTGATCTGGGTAAATGAACTTGATCATTCCATTGGAAGATCTTCCATACACTCCCAAGGGCTTGAAGACTTAGAAGGATAAGAATCACCTCAAAACCCCACAGGGTGCGGCAACTGGAGAATAACCACTGGAAAAAAAGACTATTTGAAGATTAAGAAGGCATTACCACATGGAGCCCGGACAGGTTCGAGTGTGGTGGTACACAATCAGTTAAAGGTAAGTTAAAACATAAGACAGTTTGCAGTATTTTTCATTTCTTTATAGTAAACTTTAATGTACTAACACTGAGTGTCCTCAATAAACAAATATTATTGTTTGTAAGAGTTGACTCAGTTCCTTTGCTGAATGGAAGAATTTATGCAAACTGTGTGTTTGCGGAACCTGCAAGTTTACCTTGAGACAGTCCTGTACTAGAACTCACAACTCTCTTTGCTCTTCAGACTTCTGAATTTTCTCCCCATTTATAAAATAGTCTATGCCTCTCTCCCTCCACACAAATTGCATCACTTCAGATTTTCCCAAGATGAACTCCATCTGCCACTTCTGTGCCCACTCTGCAGCCTCCCTGCCTCCTAAATGCTACCTGTCCCTCTACCTACCTTTGTATCATCTGAAAACCTCGCCAGAATACTCTCAGTTCCTTAATGTAGATCGTTAATGCACAAAGTAAAAAGTTGTGGTCCCAACACTGAGCCATGCGGAACACAAGTTGTCATCGGCTGCTATCCCAGGAAGGATCTTTTTATTCACACTCACTACTTGCTGCCAGGCAGCCAAGCTTCTGCACGCACTAGTAACATACCTCGAACAAAATGGGGCCTTATTTTACTCAGCAGCCTCCTGCACGGTACCTTCCCAAAGTCTTTCTTGAAGTCCAGGTGGATAATATCCACTGGTTTTCCGTTGTCTCACTTGCTTGTTGCATCCTAAAATAACTTTTACAGATTTATGATGCATGACGTCCTCTTGATGACACCATACTGACTTTGCCAAATTTTACATTTCACTTGCAAATATTCAGAATCTCATCCTTCACAATGGATTCTAGGATCTTACACATGACTGAGGTTAGGCTAATTGGTCTGTCACTTTCTGCCTTTTGCCTTCTTCCCTTTTTAAAGAGGCTGTCACTTTTGCAACTTTCTAGTCTTTTGAGCCTCTCCCTGATTCACGAAATTCATGAAAGATCACCACAAATGCCTCCATTATTTCTTCAGCTATCTCCCTTGGAACTCTGGGATATTGTCCAATTGGTCCAGTTTATTTACCCATTCAGTTGTTCGAGCAACTTCTCCCAATAAGCTCTGTCCCCTGGCTATCTTGAATTTTTGGGATACTATTCGTGTCTTCCACTGTGAAATGTGACGTGAAACAATTGTTCAGTTTCTCAGCAATTATGTGTTCCCCATTACTATATCTCCAGTGTCGTATTGCGCGACCAATGAGCATTTCTGCCTCTCTTTTGCCCTTTACATATCTAAAGAATCTCTTACAGTCTTTCATATTACTGGCGAGCTTACCCTCATATTTAATCTTCTTCCTCCTATTTCTTATTTTGTTGCCCTCTATTGGTAATTGTAAGCTTCTAAATCCTTTGGTTTCCCACTGCCATTTGCCATGTTATCTGATTTCTCTTTTGCTTTTACGCTAACCCTGATATTCTCTGTCAGCCATTGTTGTCTCATCCTCCCTATACCATGCTTCCTTTAGGTCGGGATGAGTCTCTGCTTTGTCTCCTGAATTACTCCATGAAAACTCCGCTACCACTATTCCACTGTCTTTCCTGCTAGCCTACTCTCCCAGTCAATGTAACCCAGTTCCTCCCTCATGCCTTTGTAGTTGCTTTTATTCAGCGGTAATATTGTTAACTCTGATTCTACTTTCACCCTCTGAAATTGAAGAGTAGGTTCAATGATATTATTATTACTGCCTCATAAAGGTTTCTTTACCTTAAGCTTCCGTATCAAGTCTGCCTCATTACAAAGCTCTCAATCCAGTATTGCCCGTTCCCTCATTGCCTGCACCATAAGCTGCTCCAAAAAGCCATCTCGTAGACATTCCACAAATTCCTTTCCTTGCAAACCACAGCCAATCTGATTTTTCCAGTACACCTGCATATTGAATTCCTCCCAATCACTGTAACTTTGCCTTTTCCACACATTTTTTCTACATCCTGATTTGACAGCGCCAAACCACGGTTTGTGGACCTGTAAATAACTCGAACTATGATTTTTCATCTTTGCCGTTCCTGAATTCTAACCACATAGATTCTTCACCATCTGTCCATACTTTGCGTTTTGGGAACAGAGTGATGGGACGGCAAAACACTTTAGCATTGTCACAAGTTCATAGTTTCGGCATTAATTTAAAAAAATGCATTGTCAATTCCATTGGAATGTGGCCACAATCTATTTCTTTGGCCAAATATTCTGTGTGTGCTAAGAAAGAATGCAGACTTTTGAAACTGTTAGAAAATCATCATATGAAGAGGACTTGAGTCTATAAAGAGATTAAGGTGGGTCAAGTGAACAGAAAAATATTGTTGTATGGAGCATTGTAGGATGTATTGTCTGTGCGCTCAAAGATAGTGGTGGGTTGAATTGAAAGTCAGTATATTATTTCAATAGAGAGATTGGTTGAGGCGCAGAAGAACCGGGCATCTGGATTACAAAATTAAAACTTTATGTGTGCATATCGTTTTGAGGGTGGTAAGATAAATGTAAACATTTTCGGAAACAGAATACATTCAAAATTAGGGAAAAATGTCTTCAGTTTTGCAGAGTAGAGGCGAGACCACATCGAGAGAACAATGGTCATTCTGACACGCAAATCAGTCCAGAGAAGATTCACTCAACTGACTCCAGTGTGGAACCTTTATTTCAGGTGGAAATCATGAACTGACTGACTGTGGATCTTCTGGAGTTTAGGCGAACAACATGTGATCTTGGTGACCCCAGGATATTCTAAGTAGTCTTTTCATGTTGAATTCTGAAACCATATTTCATCTTGTGTGAGAGATTAGCAGGTAGGGATGGACTATGAAACTGAAGGTTATCTCAATTAAGAAGATGTTGGATATTTTAAGCCTCTCAAAGTGTCGTGTGTTTGTGAACTCTCTTCCCAGATAGCAATGGAGGATAAAACATTGAATATTTCTAAGGCAGAAGCAGGCAGATTCTTGACTAACAATGACGCACTAACATTGTAAGGGCACAGGAGGAATGTGTGATTGATGACACAATCAGATTATCCACGACCTTATCGCATGACTGAGCTGTATTGGTGACTTAGCCCTGATTCTACTTTCAGCATTTCTGTTGACTTTAGAAACTGAAAAAAATATGAGATGATTCTCATGAACATGGAGACATTTCCTTTCAGATTTTTGGGCACAAGTTTCCATATGTGACTTTTAAACAGCACTGAAAAGCACTCAGGGAAGTTTCGTGGCTTTGGAGAAAGGTCAGAAGCATCGGGCAACGTGCAAACCTGCCTTGAAACTGCTTTAGAAATCAGATTGGGTCGAATGGATAACTTGAATTCTACTCATTCCTTTCAGTTCTTGTTGCGAGGTGACTTTCATTAGCAAGGCCAGCATTCTGTTGTCTATGTGTAATTTCTATTCAGGATATGATGATAAACCCCAGTGATTCTTGTGGTGCAGGAACACTAACAGGTATGTTACAAAGTAATAAATGGGGTTATGATCCATTTGATAGAGAAGGCAGAATGATATAGCTTCAAGTCGGTGTTTTGTGTGACCTTGGAGTTTGCATTCCTCAGCACTTGATGCTCACAAGATGTGGAAATAGTGAGACTACTTTCTTTGTTTTCAACAATTAAAGTGATAGTCATACAGCAGAAAAACAGGCCCTTCAGCCCAATACTCTACGCCAGCCAAAAAACACCAATGTACATTGTTCCCAGTTACCTGAAAACTTAAAGCCTACAATGCCCTGGACGGTTTTGCTTAAATGCTGCATTGTCTTTTTATACACTTAATGGTAAGGTCCTAGGGAGTGTTGCTGAACAAAGATATCTTGGAGTGCAGGTTCATAGCTCCTTGAAAGTGGAACCTTAAGTAGATATGATAGTGAAGAAGGCGTTTGGTAAGCTTCCTTTATTGGTCAGAGTATTGAGTACAGGAGTTGAGAGGTCATGTTGCGGCAATACAGGACATTGGTTAGGTCACTGTTGGAATATTGCGTGCAATTCTGGTCTCCTTCCTATCGGAAAGATGTTGTGAAAAATGAAAGGATTCAGAAAGGATTTACAAGGATGTTGCCAGGGTTGGAGGATCTGCGCTACAGGGAGAGGATGAACAGGCTGGCGGTGTTTTCCCTGGAACGTCGGTAAGGAGGGGTGACCTTGTAGAGGTTTATAAAATTATGAAGGGCATGGATAGGATAAATAGACAAAGCCTTTTCTCCTGGGGTGGGGGAGTACAGAATTAGAGGGCAGAGGTTTCGGGTGAGATGGGAAAGATATAAAAGAGACGTCAGGGGCAACGTTTTCACGCAGAGGGTGGTACGTGTATGGAATGAGCTGTCAGAGGATGTGGTGGAGGCTGGTACATTTGCAACATTTTAGAAGCATTTGGATGTGTATATGAATAGTATGGGGTTGGAGGGTTATGGCCCGTGTGCTGGCAGGTGGGATTAGGTTGGGTTGGGATATCTGGTCGGCATTGCCGAGTTGGATCGAAGGGTCTTTTTCCATGCTATACATCTCTATGATTCTATGAGTCTATTGGTGACCTGAGCGTTTTTTTTGTTCTTTTATGCACAAAATGGTTTCATGGACATAGATAACACAACGATAAAGACAGTGGCAAACTCAACAGATCAATAAAAACAGACTCTGCATTTTTCAATAATTATAGAAAATCCGATTATTGTTTCAATTTATTTGGAATTTTAATTGAAGTAGACCAGCATTAATTGCCCTTGAGACGTTCCAGTCCAGTTGATGTTGGTCCGTCCAAGTGGCTGGTAGGATGGAGTACCAGCAGTGCATCTCATGTGCTGGTTTAACTGGGAGCAAATATTTCTGGTGGTGGATGGAGTGTTACATAAGCCGTCATGCTGTAATGAACAGCTCGCAGGAAAACTGACTCATTGTGAAATCAAATGTATAGGATGGAGTTTATTATTTTTCTGAGAAATAGCAACCTTACAGATACAAGTCTTTGCAGTAATGAAGAGAAGTCGGTGTCTATGTTATTGGTGTCCTTAAAATAATGGTGTCAAACAGTTGGGATTATTTTATTGCTTTGGAGGGACGATGGTTTCAGTGAGCATGTGAATTATCCTGGATGATTTCAGAGATGACTGGACTGTCCTAGGTTGAGTAAGTGCTGATACTCCATGGGATGATGTTGATTTGTAATCTCGCCACCTACTGAGCACAGTTCGCCAGAAGTTGTGGTCAATGCCCCTGAAGTGCTCACCTACCTCCAAGTCTAACACCTGGCCTGGTTCATTACCTAGAACCAAATCCAGTATAGCCTCACCTCTTGTTGGCCTGTCTACATATTGTGTCAGGAAACCCTCCTGCACACATTGGACAAACACCGACCCATCTAACGAACTCGAGCTATAGCTTTCCCAGTCAATATCTGGGAAGTTAAAGTCCCCCATAACAACCACCCTGCTACTTTCACTCTTCTCCTGAATCATTCTCACAATACTTTCCTCTACTTCTCTCGGACTATTAGGAGGCCTGTAGAAAACTCCTAACAGGGTGACCTCACCTTTCCTATTTCGAACCTCCGCCCACACTACCTCAGATGGCAAGTCTTCCTCCATTACCCTTTCTACTGCTGTAATACTATCCTTGACAAGCAATGCCACACCTCCCCCTCTTTTACCCCCATCTCTGACCCTACTTAAACATTTAAACCCTGGAACCTGCAACAGCCATTCCTGTCCCTGTTCTACCCACGTCTCTGTAATGGCCACAACATCGAAGTCCCAGGTGCCAACCTATGCTGCAAGCTCACCTACCATATTTCTTATACTTCTAGCATTGACGTATACACACTTCAAGCCACCTTCCTGTTTACAGGCACCCTGCTTCGAGATCGATGCCATGTTCCTAACCTCCCTACACTCCAGGTCCTGTACCCTAAAGCTACAGTCGAGGTTCCCATGCCCGTGCAGAGTTAGTTTAAACCCTCCCAAAGAGCTATAGCATACCTCCCCCCAAGGATACTGGTGCCCCTCAGGTTCAGGTGTAGACCAATCTGTTTATAGAGGTCCCACCTTCCCCAGAAAGAACCCCAGTTGTCCAGAAAGCGGAATCCCTCCCTCCTGCACCATCCCTGTAATCCACGCATTTAACACTACTCTCTCCCTATTTCTCGACTCTCTATCACGTGGCACGGATAACAAACCAGAGACAACGACTTTTTTTATTCTAGCTCTGAGCTTCCAACCTAGCTCCCTGAAAGCCTGTCTATCATCCTCACCCCTCTTTCTACCTATGTCGTTGGTGCCAACGTGGACCACGATCTGGGGCTGCTCCCCCTCCCCCTTGAGGACCCAGAAAACACGATCAGAGACATCACGTACCCTTGCACCTGGGAGGCAAAATACCAATCGTGAGTCTCTGTCGCCCCCGCAAAACTGCCTATCTGTGCCCCTCACTTCTGAGTCCCCAATAACTATCGCTCTACCTTTCTCCACCCTTCCCTTCTGAGCAACGGGGACAGGCTTTGTGCCAGAGGCCTGAACCTCGTTGCTTATCCCTGGTAAGTCATCCCCCCCACAAGTATCCAAAACGATATACTTGTTCTTGAGGGGAATGACCGCAGGGGGTCCCTGCACTGGCTGCTTCCTCCCACTCCCCCTCACTGTCACCCATCTCTCTATAACTTTCGGAGTAACTATTTCCCTAAAGCTCTGATCTATGACCTCCTCTGCCTCCCGAATGATCCGCAGTTCATCCAACTCCAGCTTCAGTTCCCTAACACGGTCTTGGAGGAGCTGGAGATGGGTGCACTTCTTGCAAGTGTAATCAGGAGGGACGCTAATGGCTTCCCTCACCTCATAAATGTTGCAAGAGGAACATTGCACTGCCTTCGCTGCCATCCCTCTAAAAGAGAAACGTTAAAAACTAGATCTAAAGAAACAAACAAGTAAAACTTACCTGCTTGTCACAATGGGTCTTATTATTACGTTAGAGGAGGAGGGCGGGTGGGAGGCTCTACCCCTGCAGTGCCTCGGGTTCCTCGCCTGCGCGCTTTTATAACAAAAAAAAATTCCCAGATAAGCTAGCGCGACACAAGCTTCCGGGTCCGCTAGGCGCTTAAAAAAATCTAAATTTTAGCCGTTAAAAAAACAATAACTGGACTATACGGTGACTTAAAAAAAAACACCATCAGACAGCCGTTACCTGCTCCGCCCAGAGAGTGAGGCCGAAGGCTTGGAGCTGCGCGCTTTTATCAGAAAAAAAACCTTCCAGGTAAGCTAGCGCGACACCAGCTTCCGGGTCCGCTCAGTGCTTAAAAAAAACTTTAAATTTTAGCCGTTAAAAAAACAATAACTGGACTATACCGTGACTTAAAAAAGCAACATCAGACAGCCGTTACCTGCTCTGCTGAGAGAGTGAGGATGTTTATGTCATCGTTGTCTAAGGGAATAGTGCCAGAAGACTGGAGGATAGCGAATGTGGTCCCCTTGTTCAAGAAGGGGAGCAGGGATAGAAGGAGTAACTATAAGCCAGTGAGTCTCACTTCTGTCGTGGGCAAAGTCTTAGAGAGAATTGTAAGGGATAGGATTTATGAACTTCTGGATAGGAATAATATGATCAAGGATAGTTAGCATGGTTTTGTGAAGGGCAGGTCGTTCCTCACAAACCTTATTGAATTCTTTGAGAAGGTGACCAAGGACGTGGACGAGGGTAAAGCGGAAGATGTGATGTATATGGATTTTAGCAAGGCGTTCGATAAGGTACCCCATGGCAGGCTAATGAAAAAACTACGGAGGTATGGCATTGAGGGTGCATTAGAGGTTTGGACTAGGAATTGGCTGGCTGGAAGGAGACAGAGGGTAATAGTTGATGGTATAGTTTCATCTTGGAGCGCAGTTACTAGCGGTGTTCCACAAGGATCTGTTTTGGGACCATTGCTGTTTGTCATTTTTATAAATGACCTGGAGGAGGGGCTTGAAGGCTGGGTGAGCAAGTTTGCGGATGACACGAAAGTCGGTGGAGTTGTGAACAGCGAAGAAGGATGTGGCAGGTTACAGCGCGATATACATAAGTTGCAGAGCTGGGCAGTAAGGTGGGAAATGGAATTCGATGTAGCTGAGTGTGAAGTCATTCACTTTGGTAGGAGTAACAAGAAGATGGATTACTGGGCTAATGGTAGTCTACTTGGTAGTGTGGATGAGCAGAGGGACCTTGGTGTCCATGTACACAGATCTTTGAAAGTTGCCACCCAGGTAAATAGTGCTGTGAAGAAGGCATATGGTGTACTGTGCTTTCTTGGTAGAGGAATTGAGTTCCAGAGTCCTGAGGTCATGTTGCCGTTGTATAAGACTCTGGTGCGGCCTCATCTGGAGTATTCTGTGCAGTTTTGGTCGCCATACTCTAGGAAGGATGTGGAGGCATTGGAACGAGTGCAGAGGAGGTTTACCAGGATGTTGCCTGGCATGGTTGGAAGATCGTATGAGGAAAGGCTGAGGCACTTGGGACTTTTCTCATTGGAGAAAAGAAGGTGTAGGGAAGATTTGATAGAGGTGTACAAGATGATTAGGGGTTTAGATAGGGTTGACAGTGAGAACCTTTTTCCGCGTATGGAGTCAGCTGTTACTAGGGGCCACAGCTTTAAATTAAGGGGTAAAGGACAGATGTTAGGGGTAGATTTTTTACTCAGCGGGTTGTGAGTTCATGGAATGCCCTGCCAGTAGCAGTGGTGGACTCTCCCTCTTTATGGTCATTTAAGCGGGCATTGGACAAGCATATGGAGGTTATTGGGCTAGTGTAGGTAAGGTAGGCTTCGGTCGGCGCAACATCGAGGGCCGAAGGGCCTGTAATGCGCGGATTGTTTCTTTGTTCTATGTTCTATATCAAACCAACAAGTCCCATTGGTTGGTGCTTCAGAATGTATCAGAGCTTTCATTGCTGCTATCGCATGGAATCATGTATAACGACAACGCCAATTGAGTCTGCACCATCCAGTGCTGATGCTAGTGTTTTATAAAGTTTGTGATGTTACCTTCCTGAACCACCTCCAGGCAATGCATTCTAGACGCAAACCATCCTCTGGGTTCAAAACGGATTCCCCAAATCCTCTCTCAATATCTTCTCTTTCGCTTCAACCTTGTGTCCCTTGTTTTAGACCTTTTGACTAAGGGGAACAGCTGCTGTCAGTTGACTCTGACCACACCTTTCATGCTCTTATACACCTCTGTCAGGTTCACCCCTCACCCTTCTCTGATCCAAAAGCAAGACTAGCCTATCTTCTTGGTTTGAGTTCTCTCTTGTCTTGTTACTTCTTCCAAAGTGCAACATCTCACATCTTTCCATGCTAATTTTTATCGGTCATTGATTGTTCAGATGGCCAGATCAATGTGTACCCTCCTGTAACCTAACGCATTCCTCCTCACCATGTCCCATTCGGCCTATCTTTGTGTTATCCACAGCGTTGTTTATCATTCTCCACCCACCACCTCCATCTCCCACATTAATATCATCAACATTTCGGTGCTGCGAGAGGGGGAGCCGGGAGGAGGTGACGTTGGGGCAAGGTGATTGTCGGGAAGGCCGGTAAGTATATTTAAAATTGTTACCTTCTGGCCAGCGAGGGAAAGGAGAGCAAAGGACTTCTGGGAAGGGGAAGTAGAACAGTTTATATTTGCGTGGTTGCATTACCAGAGACATTACTCGTTAACTAGTTTATTTCCTAATCTGTTTTTTTAGTAGTCACTTCGGGAGTTAGAATAGTGTGAATGGAGTTTAGGGCAATGGAATGTTCCTCTTGTAGAATGTGGGAAGTAAGGGTCACCACTAGTGTCCCTGCTGATTACACCAGTGGGAAGTGCATCCAACACAAGCCCCTCGAAAACCGCGTTAGGGAACTGGAGCTGGTGTTGGATGAACTTCGGATCATTCGGGAGGCAGAGGGGTTTTTTGGCAGGACTTACAGAGAGGTAGTCACTCTCAAGATAAAAGAAAAAGACAGATGGGTGACAGTTAGGGGACAGAAAGGGAGGCGGAAGGTGGTGCAGGGATTCATTGTGGCCATTCCCCTCAACAATAAGTCTACCATTTTGGATAGTGTTGGCGAGATGACTTACGAGGGGAAAGCAGTGGGGCACCTGCTGCTCAGAAGGGAAGGGGGAAGAGAAGCAAAGCAGTAGTCATTGGGGACACAAGAGTTAGGGGGACAGATAGGAGGTTCTGTGGGGCGAGAGAGTCTCACGGTTGTTATGTTGCCTCCCGGGTGCCAGGGTCAGTGATGTCTCTGATCATGTTTCTGGGATCCTCCGGGGGGAGGGGTAGCAGCCCCAAATCGTGGTCCACATTGGCACCAACGACATCGGTCAAAAGAGAGATGGGGCCTTGAGGCAGACATTCAGGGAGCTAGGATGGAAGTTTAGAGCAAGGACAAACAGAGTTGTTTTCTCTGGTTTGCTGGCTGTGCCACGTGCTAGTGAGGTGAGGAATAGAGAGAGAAAAGAGTTGGAACACGTGGCTACAGCGATGGTGCAGGAGGGAGAGTTTCGGGTTTTTAGATAATTGGAGTTCTTTCTGGGGTAGGTGGGACTTTTACAAGCAGGATCGTCTTCATCTAAACCCGAGGGGTACCAATATCCTGGGTGGGAAATTCGCTAAAGCTATTCAAGTGAATTTAAACTAATACAGCAGGGGGATAAGAACCAAAATTGTAGTACAGGTACAGAAGAGGATGACAGTTGGGAGTTCCAAAATCAAGTATCTGACACTGGCAAGCGAGAACCTGGTTTGAAGTGTGTGTACTTCAACGCGAGGATCATCCGAAATAAAGTGGGTGAACTGGCAGCGTGGGTTCATACCTGAGACTTTGATTTTGTGGCCATTACGGAGACATGGATAGAGCAGGTACAGGAATGGCTGTTGCAGGTTCCTGTATTCAGATGTTTCAGTAAGAACAGACAAGATGGTAAAAGAGGGGGGGAGGTGTGGTATTGTTGATCAGGGACAATATTACAGTTATAGAAAGGATATTTGGGGACACGTTAACTGAGGTAGTATGGGCTGAGTTTAGAAACAGGAAAGGAAAAGTCACCATGCTGGGAGTTTTCTATAGGTCTCCAAATAGTCCCAAAGATGTAGAAAAAGGATAGCAATGATGATTCTCGATAGGAGTGAGAAAGGCAGGGTAGCTGTCATGGGGGACTTCAATTATCCAAATATTGACTGGGATCACTACTCTACGAGTACTATAGATGGGTCAGTTTTTGTCCAGTGAGTGCAGGAGGGCTTCCTGACACAGTTTGTAGACAGTCCTACAAGGGACGAAGACACTTTAGATTTAGTCCTGGGCAACGAGCCTGGCCAGGTGTTAGATTTGGAAGCAGGTGAGCACTTTTGGGTCAGCGATCACAATTCTGTCAGGTTTACTTTAGTGATGGAAAGGGATAGGTGTACTCCACCGAACAACTGTTACAGCTGTGGGAAGGGTAATTACGATGCAATTAGGAATGATTTAGGAAGCGTAGAATGGGGAAGGATGAGCACAATAAAATGTTAAGCTTATTCAAGGAAATGTTCCTGCGTGTCCGAGATAAGTATGCACCTGTCAGGCAGGGAGGAAGATATAGAATGCTTGAGCCATGGTTTACGAAGGAAGTGGAATCCTTGGTCAAGAAGAAGAAGGCTTATGTTGGGCCAAAATGTGAAAACTCAGGGCGCTTGTGGGTCACAAGGAAATCAGGAAAGACCTAAAAAGAGAGCTCAGAAGAACCAGGAGGAGACATGAGAAGTTGTTGGCGGATAGAATCAGGATTAATCCGAAGGTTTTCCATAGGTATGTCAGGAATAAAAGAATGACGAGAGTTAAATTTGGACCAATCAAGGATAATACTGGGAAGTTGTGTATGGAGTCAGAGAAGATAGGGGAAGCACTAAATGAATATTTTTCGGCAGTGTTCACTATAGAACATGACAATGTTAGCGAGGAAGATACAGAAGTATTTGCATATAGACTAGAAAAGATTGAGGTTCACGAGGAAGACGTATTAGAAATACTGAAGAGTGTGAAAATAGACAAGTCGCCTGGGCTGGATGGGATCTATCCTAGGATCCTCTAGGCAGCAAGGGAAGAGATTGCCAGCTTTGGCATTGATCTTCAAATCATCATTGTCTAAAGGAATAGTGCCTGAGGACTTGAGGATAGCAAATGTGGTTCCCTTGTTCAAAAAGGTTATTTGAGATAAGCCTGGTAATTACAGACCAGTGAGTCTCACTTCAGTTGTTGGTAAAGTGTTGGAAAAAGTTATAAGAGATAGGATTAATAACCATCTAGAAAAGAATCATCTGATCAGGGACAATTAGAACGGTTTTGTGAAGGGTAGGTCATGGCTAACGAATCTTATTGATTTTTTTTTGACAAAGCGACCAAACAGGTAGATGAGAGTAAACTGGTTGATGTGGCGGAAATGGATTTCAGCAAGGCGTTCGATAAGGATCCCCACAGTCGGCTATTGTACAAAATACAGAGGAATGGAATTATGGGAGACATAGCAGTTTGGATCAGTAATTGGCTTGCTGAAAGAAAACAGAGGGTTTTCATTGATGGAATATGTTCATCTTGGTGTCCAGTTACCAACGGCGTACCGCAAGGGTCGGTGTTGGGTTCACTGCTGTTCGTCATTTTTATAAATGACCTGGATGAGGGCTTAGAAGGGTGGGTGAGTACATTTGTGGACAACACTAAGGTCAGTTAATTTGTGGATAGTGACGAAGGATGTAGTAGGTTGCAGAGAGATAGGATGCAGAGTTGGGCTGAGAGGTGGCAAATGGAGTTTAATGTGGACAAGTGTGAGGTGATACACTTTGGACAGAGTAATCAGAATGCAAAGTACTGGGCTAATGGTAGCATTCTTGGGAGTGCAGATGAGCATGGAGATCTCGATGTCCCTGCACACAGATCCCGGTAAATTACCACCCAGATTGACAGGGTTGTTAAGAAGGCATACAGTGTTTTGGCCTTTATTAATAGAGGGATTGATTTCCAGAACCGGGAGATTATGCTGCAGCTGTACAAATCTCTGGTACGGCCACACTTGGAGTATTGTGTACAGTTCTGGTCACCACATTATAAGAAGGATGTAGAAGCTTTTAAAAGGGATCAGAGGAGATTTACTAGGATGTTGCCTGGTATGGAAGGAATGTCTTACGAGGAAAGGCTGAGGACCTTGAGGCTGTTCTCGTTAGACAGAAGAAGGTTGAGAGGTGACTTAATAGAGACATGCAAGATAATCAGAGGGTTAGATAGGGTGGCAGGGAGAGCCTTTTTCCAAGTACGTGGACGGCAAACATGAGGGGAGACAACTTTAAAGTTATGGGAGCTAGATATAAGACAGATGTCAGAGGTAGTTTCTTTACTTAGAGAATAGTAAGGGTATGGAATGCTTTGCCTGCAACCGTGGTAGAATCGCCAATTTAAGTTCATTTAAGCCGTCAATGGGCAGGCATATGGACGTACATGGAATAATGTAGGTGGGATGGTCTTCAGAGTAGTATGACAGGGTGGCGCAAAACCGAGAAACAAAGGGCCTGTACTGCGCTGTAATGTTCTATGTTCTATTTATGAATATTTGATACAAACCTAGATTTTCTACCTGTTGTACAGATCTGTTGCAGAGGAAGAATAGGGAATTCCAGTCTCGTGTTTTTCATATTTTGGTGAATTTACAGCGTGATGCAGTTGAGGTCTTTTATGAGGAAGTCAGAAATAATATTTTGGACATGGAGCAGAATTCTGCTTTTAAACTCCACCCCTCTGCATTTATTATTCATAAGAATTGCATATCATTAATTTTGTAATCGGTTTTGGCACTGTGAACTCCGACAGTTCAATTCGATGTGGGCCTGCATCTTATTCTGTAAGAAATTCGCTGCAATAGTTCGAGCTGAAGATTTTTTTTCTTGTGCAGGATGGACTCAGGCTCATTCATTAAGTTTGTTTCAAAGAGCTGGAGGGATGAGGATAAAGATTAAATTAATTTCTACATTATACACACACTATAGAAGATCAATTCACATTCTCATTTCTACGTTGGATTGGAAACAAATTGAAAGAACAAGGAACCATCGTTCTGAATATTGTTTTAAAAAGTGACATCATGTTGCAATATTGCATTGGAGAAAAAGAAAATGCTGTTTGCATTTGATAGAGATACAAAAATGCAGAGTGAATGTGCAATGTGAACAAGAATCAAGTTTTATTTTAAAAAGTATGAGAAATCTTTTCATAATTTTCAAAGGAAGCCAGATCCCAATTTTCCTGAAAAGTGATGTTTGATTGTCCATCGATCTCACTTTTCCAACTATATGCTTTTCCTGCCACTGATGCGCCTTCGGCACACCACACCCTCCCTTCCCACTCGTTCCTTACCCTCCTGCTTCCGTTGCATTGCCCATTCTGATGCTACATACCCTTCCACAGACCATCTCCCTTTACACTTCTCGCTATGTATGTCACACCACGTCTCCTGACCCTCACTTTCTCTTTTTGCTCTCACACTAGATGCTGGAATCTGCTGATTTATGTGCTTTACTGGTCATCAGTGAATGGTGTGCTTGGAATGATCAATATCCAAGAGCAACAGACACTAGAATGTTGCCACTGTCTGATGCACGGTGAACAGGATAGTTTTGTTCCCTATTGGTACAGACTGGAGCTTCTTCCTGTCCGTCTGACACAATGTTTCATCATTGAAACAGCATCATCACCAACAGGACAAACAACTTCTGACAGAATCGTAAGACCATAATTCAATTTTCGTTGGAATATTGCGAGGACATTGTTCTAACAAACAGTTTTCTTGTCTTTTGCTCTTTATTCTTTCAACTGATCTTCCCATGAAATTTAAGCTTAGATCAGAGTGACTTCCCTTTCAGTCGAAGCAGAATTTGACTGAGGGTGGAATCAAAGACCCTGAGTAAAACTTTGGTTAATGGTAATTAGAGAAAATTCTGCAATGGAAATGGGAACAATGGATACAGCGGTCTCTGCAAGTTATCTTCCAAGTTGCATGTCATATTAACGAGGAACTAATTTGCTCTTCCTTCACAAGTATTTGTTAAAAATCTTGGAATGTCCCTACAACAGTTCTGTGTGGATTTGCATTACTTGTATTGAAGAGATTCAAGTAGGCAGCTCTCTGGCGACTTTTCCAGAGCTACTGGTGACGACAAACAAACTCTGCCCTTGCTAGTGCCTTCCAAAACCCTGGATGAATATGTCCTATTAAAGAAAAAAAAAACAAGATATTTTATGTTTGCACACTCTTATCTAAAGTTTCGGAAAGGTATGACCATGTTGGATGAGTACGATGCCAGTGACATCAGGAGCATGACAAGACATTGATAACAATTGGAATCGTTAATTCAGTGAGTTACTTACAGATGATTCATGATGTGATGTCCGTTCCACGGAGTTCAGCATTTTCATTATGCGTAATAGTAGTCATTCTCATATTTTAATTTTTCATTCAGAAGCCATAATCAAAGCAACATCGAGGGCCGAAGGGCCTGTACTGCGCTGTATTTTTCTATGTTCTATGTAAATACTCGAGAGCCAACAGAAATGGCAGCTACACTGTTCCCTTTCAGATCAGATCAATAACCATTGTCCAAAAGACTAAGTAAGTTGAAAGTGTTGTAAAACCTTAACAGATTCTGAGCAGAGAGAAACAGATTTAACTTATTGAGTCGAATATGAGATTTTCCCAACAGGGTAGTAGCAGGCTAAATATTCTAACTCTGTTTCTCTCTCCACATACTGGCTCATCTGAAGTGTTTTGCCGCTGTTTTCTGTTTATATTACAGATTTGCATTTTCCCCAGTATTCCCTAGCACAGTGATTCATTGGGGGGAGCAGGATGGGAGTGACATGGTGTGTCAGTGGTTAGCACGATTGTCTCACAGTACCAGGGACCTGGTTAGAGGGAGCGGGGTGGGAGTGGCATAGTGTCTCAGTGGTTAACACGACTGTCTCACAGAACCAGCGGCCTGATTTGGGGGGCAGGGGGAGGGGAGTGTGGTGTCTCAGTGGTTCGCACGACTGTCTCACAGCACCAGGGGCCCGATTTGCTTCCACACTCAAGACTATTTGGATTGAGGTTTCACATTCTCCCCCTGTCTGCAAGTGTTTCCTCCAGGTGCGCCAGATTCCTCCCACAATCTAAAGACTTTCAGTGGATTGACCATGCTAAATAGCCCATCTGACACAATTTTGAATAAATGCTAACACACAGGTACCACAGACCTGTGGGGAAGAGAATTGCAACTCAAACGGTCCTTGGAGAATTTCTCTTTATCCATGTTCTTAACGAGGTTGTAGAGTCAATGTATCTTTTTCTAGTCCCACTCCTCCATAGGTAACGACAAATTATCAGTGTAACCATGTGTGTGATATGGCAAATGATATCAGTCTCAGACAGTGTTAGGTATAATGTTAGGAACATGTCAGACATGTTTCTTAAATTTGTAAAAATAATTAATCTAAAACAAAAGCAGAGTTACTCAAAAAACGATGGAAAGATAAATGACATATAGTTTGGACATTGACGATGCGTGTAGCATTCTTTATTTTCCTATAAATCTGAGGCACACACACATGCGTCAGAAAATTAACAGAAAAAGAAAACAAACTGCAGAATATGAGTTTGATAATAGATAACTTGAAGGCAAAAGGAAAATTGAGCTGGTCTTGATTTTCATTCTGTCTCACAGATGCTGCTGGCAATAGGATTTCTTCCTGGAATACTTGGACTTGGCTGAATTCCCTTCTCTGCTGGCAGTGGGGAGATTCCAAAGAATCCTTAAAAGGAACCCTCTATGAGTGGGAAAGATGCCCGATAGATTTTCTGCTCTCTGTTAAAAGGACATACGGTGTGTAAGGTTTCATGTGTCGAGCGATTGACTTCAGGAGTCGCAATGTTATGTTGCAACTATACAAAACCCTGGTGCGACCAAACTTGGAATACTGTGTACAGTTCTGGTCCTCATATTACAGGAAGGTTGTGGAATCATTGGAAAAGTTGCAGAGGTGATTTATCAGGATGTTTCCTGGTCTGGAGGGAAGGTCTTATGTGGATAGACTGAGAGGGGGTTTGATAGAGACATACAATATGATCAGTGGATTAGATAGGTTATACAGTGAAAGCCCTTTTCCTAGGACGATGACGTCAGCTTGTACGAGGGGGCATAATTACAATTTTAGGGGTGATAGATTTAAGACAGATGTCAGAGGCAGGTTCTTTACGCAGAGAGTGGTAAGGGCATGGAATGCCCGACCTGCTCATGTAGTCAACTCAGCCATATTAGGGAGATTTAAACAATCCTTAGCTAAGCACATGGATGATTTTGGGATAGTGTAGGAGGACGAGCTGAGAATTGTTCACAGGTAGGAACAACATTGAGGGCCGAAGGGCCTGTTAGGCGCTGTATTGTTCCATGTTCGATGTTCTACATGTTATTGTCGAGATGAAAAAGTAAAGTGATGGATCAATGGCTGTGGCTGTTCAGACAAGTTACATTTTCTTCCTCTCGGAGCTGAATCAGATAATAATGTTACCTGAACACCAAAATGAACCATGTAAGGTCTGGTTAAACATTCCCCTGATTGCATACTCCATCCCTGTTACCTGGTACATTTAGGAGTAATTTGTAATTTATTATTTGACAATATTTTTATATGTGGCTTCATAATTATTGTACAATGATTTCATGTCTTCAAAGTACTGTGTTAAAATGAATATAATATTTTAGTAAATTGAATCCTTAGTTTTATTCTATCTTTCCTCAGCTACACCCAGTACACTCTCCTCAGGGCCTTTTATAGTTCAATGTGAACATCTCTTATTCTCAGGCCTGAAGTGCCCTGACCATGTCGAGGCTGTGAGGGGCATGAATATGGTTATTTTCCAAGGTCGTAGGAGTCCAAACCAGCGGGCATAGATTTAAGGTGAGGGGGCAAGATTAAAAAGATTCCTAAAGGGGTAACCTTTTTAAACAGAGGGTAATGTGAGTACGGAATGAGCTGGCAGCAAAAGTGATGGAGGCTGGCACAATTTCAACATTTAAGAGGCAATTGTTGGGCATGTGAATAAGAACCATTTAGAGGATTATGGGTCTAATGCTGGCAAAGATTACTATATCAGATTGTAATATCTGGTTGGTGCAGATAAGCTGGACTGAAGGGTCTGTTTCCATTCTGTATGACACTATGATTCCATCAGGCCTTCATTCCAGCAAAGAGTAAAGTGAAACATCAGTGAATTGCTTCTAAAACCATTGCACATTTTTCTTTCAGTTTAGCGGTTCATTACGAGAAACAATACATCCAATGTAGTCTCAGAATTTCATGTACAAATGCAGTAGTACATCCTAATGATTATACCTAATAACCTTTGCATAAAACAGCAAGATTTGATACCGTTTTCTAATTATTGGCTGAATCTGCTGACTAGGTTTATTTGGCTCATGTACCGGAATGCACTAATCCTTCCGTACCAATGAGTTCTGTGATTTTCTCTCCATTTAAGTAGATTACTGTTATTTTCTCTGTTCAACACAGCACTGACTTCTCGTAACCAACATTACACTATTTTCTGCCACGGTCTTGCTCACTTACCTCCCCATCTGTATACCATTGCAGAGTCTCCATGTCCAGTTAAATTACTAATTTGGTGAATGAGCTAATTGAGCTCCAAGACAATCAGTCCGCTCATCCACGTTATTGGCATCGATTGTAAATAGTTCATAATCTCACACTGATCCCCGAGGAACTCCACAGTTACAACTTTACAACCTGAACATCCCGAATGTTTATTCCCTGATAGCTAACTGGGTTTCCCCTGTTGTTGGGCAGCAGGCTAGAAAGTTTAGATGGCCTCATACTACACTGTGTAATGTACTGAGCGAGTTGAATGACTTCAATCTATTCATGTGTAAACATTTAGAGGGCAGAATGGTCTCCTCCTGTCTCATTATAGCGATGGATTTCTCCTTCGAATCCTCCCACATCCTCCCATTTCCTCCAGACCAAAGGGGTAGCCATGGGCACACGTATGGGCCTCAGCTATGCCTGTCTCTTTGTTGGGTATGTAGACCAGTCGATTTCCGTAGTTACACCGGATTGACTCCCCACCTCTTCCTCCGTTACATTGATGACTGCTTTGGCACCACCTCATGCTCTCGCGAGGAGGTTGAGCAATTCATCAACTTCACTCACACATTCCACCCTGACCCTAAATTTACCTGGACCATCTGACACCTCCCTCGCCTTCCTGGACCTCTCCATCTCCATTAATGATCACTGATTTGATACCAACATTTTATACAAGCCCACCAACTCCCACAGCTACCTGGATTACACCTTTCCCACCCTACCTCCTGAAAAAATGCCAACCCGTATTCCCAATTCGTTACCCTCCGCCGTATCTGCTCCCAGGAGGACCAGTTCCATCATAGAACACACGAGATTAGATTAGATTAGATTACTTACAGTGTGGAAACAGGCCCTTCGGCCCAACAAGTCCACACCGCCCCCCCTGAAGCGCAACCCACCCATACCCCTACATCTGCATTTACCCCTTACCTAACACTATGGGCAATTTAGCATGGCCAATTCACCTGGCCTGCACATCTTTGGACTGTGGGAGGAAACCGGAGCACCCGGAGGAAACCCACGCAGACACGGGGAGAACGTGCAAACTCCACACAGTCAGTCGCCTGTGGGCGGCACGGTGGCACAGTGGTTAGCACTACTGCCTCACAGCGCCAGAGACCCGGGTTCAATTCCCGCCACAGGCGACTGACTGTGTGGAGTTTGCACATTCTCCCCGTGTTTGCGTGGGTTTCCTCCGGGTGCTCCGGTTTCCTCCCACAGTCCAAAGATGTGCAGGTCAGGTGAATTGCCCGTAGTGTTAGGTAATGGGTAGATGTCGGGGTATGGGTCGGTTGCGCTTCAGCGGGGTGGTGTAGACTTGTTGGCCCGAAGGGCCTGTTTCCACACTGTAAGTAGTCTAATCGAATCTAATCTAACAGGAACCTGGGGTGCTATAACAGATATACAGTGAGTGTGGGGGTGTAGAGAAAATACCTTTATCTTGACGGAGTCGGGAAGGTTATTGATGCTTGTCCTGTTTTGCTGAACATTTCTTCAGACCGCAGATACTGCGTAGAGGTGGGTGGTGACCTCAGATCATTATCGGTTGGTCCGGTGGTGTGACCCCTCTGGGATGAAAAATGCGTTGCTGGAAAAGCACAGCAGGTCAGGAAGCATCCAAAGATTAAGAGAATCAAACGTTTCGGGCATGAGCCCTTCTTCAGGAATCCCTCTTGGAAAAGAACGGTCACCCTCTGTACTAGCCCATCCACCAGGACCTCCGTGCTGCTGTGGACAAACTGTGATGTAGTTTGCCCTTAGCTGCCATGCTCGGTGTAAACTGTGCAGGGCAGCTCCAAACTGAGAAAGCTCAACCGTGTGCCCATTGAACTTTTAAAATAGCACCATTGCCAGGGATCACAGAACATCCATGGACATCCGGGCGGCTGTGAATACCCCCAGTCATGATGGGTGGGAGAATCGGGCTGGCATTGTATGAGAGGGACCCCATGGATTTGGATGGGTAATTAATGAGAAGAATTTGGTTAGATAGCACCAGGAAACTGGCTCGGCCTCGTTCAGACAACCCCTCTGTCACACTCAATGAAAATGTCACTGAGACAGTTTTTTTGTTAAGATACAGCCCAGTGAGGCGAAGACTCTGCTGTCCTCACTCCCAGGTACAAAGCTGCAAAACAAATGCTCATCCAAAACTGTCCATCACCTGAACTCACAGCAATATCCCATTCACACTTAATTCTTCATAATACTGACCTGTGTTGCATGATACTATCGAAATGTCTCCATTTCAGCATTCTGAAACCTCTGAACATATCCTTCCATGACATTTTTTTCTCAGTGTAACTCCCCCACCCCCCCCCGACCCTGCCTCCACTCCAAAACACACTCATTTATAATCATACTGCATGAGACTGCCAGTAGGACTGTCCATTTGGCCCAGCTGGTCCATGCCAAGCAAAATGTTCATCGACACTCACCCATTTCCCTGCCCTTGTTCTGTATCCCTCTAATCCTTTCCTATCTATGTATTTGCCCAAATGCCTTTACAATGTTGCTCTTGTACCCACCTCAGTCACTTCCACTGGCAGCTCAGTCCATGTGCGTACCACACTCTGTGTAAAAAGGTTGCCCCTCAGGTTCCTTTTTATATATGTTTTCCTTTCCAAACATTAATGGATGTCCACTAGTCCTTGATTCCCCTGCCTTGGGAAAAAATTTGAAGTATTCACCCCATGCACACCTCTCATGATTTTATAAGAGGTATATTTCGATAAGAATTCCCTCAATTTCCTACGCTGGAAAGAAATAAGCTCTAACCTGTCCAATCTCTGCCTATAACTTAGAGCCTTTAGCCCAGGAAACATCCTTATAAATTTATTCTACATCCTTTCTAGAGCAAGGTGAACAAAACTGAACACAATACTCCAACTGCAACCTTACCAACATCCTGTACAACTGCAACATAACGTCCCAACTTCTATACTCAACAACCTGGGAAGGCCAGTGTGCCTACAGCCTTCTTCACTGTCCTGTGTACCTGTGACTCAAATTTCAGACAACCGTACATCTAATCTCCAACGTCCTTTTATCCCACTATACTCCTGAAGGTCCTCTCATTCATCATTAAACACCTCCCTGGATTTGACTTTCCAAAATGAAAGACGTCACACTTGTCTATATTAAACTCCATTTGCGATTTCTCAGCCCACTTCCCCAGCTGATCAGGATACTGCTGCAATTTCTGGTAACGTTCCTCACTGTAAACGAGGTCTCTTACTTCAGTGTCATTTACAAACTTACTAACCTTGCGTTGTGCACTCTGGTCAAAATCATTGATAATGATAACAGACAGCAATGGGCCCAGGACAGAATAGTAAGCCACTCCACTAGGCACAGGCCTACAATCCGACAAGCTCACCTCCACCATAGCCATTTGCTTCATAGTGTCAAATCAATTGCGTCGCCGATTTGCCAGGTTACCTTGGAGTCCATGCAATCTAACCTTCTAGAGCGGCTGACCATGTGGAACCTTCTCAAAGGACTTACTGAAATCCATATACATTATGTCCACCACCCTGCACTCGTAAAACTTCCTGGTCACTTCCTCAAAACACACTCTCAAAATTTTTAAGGCATTATCTGCCACGCACAAAGCTATGCTGACTGCTCCATTTCAAACTCTGCCTTTCCAAATGCATCCATATCTTATATCTCCGAACCTTCTCAAGTGGTTTCCGAAACAGATGTGAAGCTAACTGGTCTATATTTCCCAGGCATTTCTTTGCAGCCTTTCTGAATGAGGGCACAACATTTTCTACTGCTCAGTCTTCCGGGTGCTTGGCCCCTGAACTTTATTCTCTCGCCTCTTAGATATATCTGTTCAGGACCAAAAGATTTATCTGACTTTATGCGTTCTAATATGTCCAACAGCAACTCTACTGTAATATGGACTGGACCAAGATATGACAATTAACCTCCCAAATGTCACAGGTTTTCATGTCTTTCTTCATGGTAAACACAGAAGGGAAATTGAGGACCCCAGCCATCTCTTCAGGTTTTACACATGCATGCCTATTTTTGATTTTCAGATGTCCTATTCTCTGTCTAGTTGTTATTTTTCTTCACTATACTAAATTTGGATTCACCCCAATCTGATCAGCCAAGGCTATCTCATACCCCAATTACGTCCTGCTGATTTCCTTCTTCAGTAAACTCCTGTATCACCTGTGTACTTCCAGGGATTCCTGAGCGGTCTTCTCTTTTTTGCTTGTCAGACCCTCAATCTCTCTTGTCATCCAGGGTTCTCTCTTCCAGCCTCACTTTCGCTTCACCTTCACAGGAATATATAGACCTTGAGCTCGAGTTATCTCACTTTTGAAGCCCTCCCACTTGCCCGGGATCCTTTTACCTGGAAACAAACTACTCCAATTAAGCCCTGCAGTCCCCTCACTAATTCCAACAAAATACGCCTCGTCCCAATTTAGAACTTAATCAGTGGTCCAATTTTGTCCCTACCATAACTATTTTAAAATTACTACATCTCTAGTCACGTTTCCCAAAATGGTCCCCACTTTACCTCCGTCACCTATCCTACCCTATTTCCCAAAAGTCAGTCGAGTTTGTCCCTTCCCGAGTAGGACCCTCTTCATGCTGCTTGTGGAAGCTTCCCTGAACACAATGAACAAATTATGTTCCATCTAAATTCTTAACACTCTGGAAGTCCCAGTCTCTGTTAAAATAATTAAAATCACCTGTTATGACAACTCTATTTCTCCTGCAAGTCTTGCCAGTCTCCCTGCATATTTGTTCTTCTAATTCCCATTGATTATTTGAAGGCCTATAGTTCAATCACTATAACATCACCACCACGCTGTTACTTGTTTGCACCATTCTCAAAACTTCATTGGATATTATCTTAGGTTTTTTCATCTTTAAATACTAGATTGATACTCACCTTAATCAGAACTATTGGTATTTAAATTGTTGCCATTTACATCTCTTTCTCGCAGTGATTTTCACATTTGCAGCACCCCTTTTCAAGGCACAGTGGAGATATTTAGCTGCACATCCTGTCACTTTCAGCTTTGGTTACATGTTTCCCCACACTGGGCAGTGATCTAACACAGTGTTACCGAACAATGCAACAGCCTGGGTTTATATATGAATGAACCAGTGCGGTCTGCACAGCTCCCCATGCTAGACATTTAGCTCAAGATTATAGATCAAGCATTAGTGTGGGCTGCACAGAGTTTCACTCTGGACATTGCTGGGTTGCATACAGCTGTACACTATCCGGATCTACACAGTGCACCATCCTGAATATGTAATGGATGGGCTGGTTATTTGAGTTGAATTGCAAATAGGAGAGTACTAAACATTTGGCAATGCCTTTGTTTTGTGTTTGAATTCTTCTGATTGGACTGTTTAAATCATGACTACTCCGGTTAGACCCATCCCTCTGGATAAGTAATGGTGACTGTTGTTACAGAATCTGGTTCTGCAACATGACCAAAAAATGGAGTAGCGGCTGCAGAGAGGGGCATCTCCGTAAAATAGAATGAGAGAATGACAATCAGATAAGCTGTGGCCTTAGTGAATGTTGGGGCAGGATTGAATGGACCACTAATGCAATTTATTCATGTATTTCTGTTTGTTCCAAGCAAAATCCCCTTCCCTCCCAGTGTCCCATACTGGTGGGGAATGAGTCACCTCTACTGTCCTTGTGTAACAGGACCCCGGGGCCTCACTAACATCCGGATTTCCCTGTGCCCCAGTTTCGAGCACTGAGTGAATCCCTCCTGTCCCTGTGTCCCAGTATCAAACAGTTGAATGATTGCCTCCTATTTCTGTGTCACAGTCTCAAGCAGTTGAATGACTGTCTCCTGTTCCTGTGTCCCATCTTAATCAACTGAGTGACTGCCTCCTGATCCAAGGTTTGTGAAAGTAGATGACCCCCTCCTGCTACTGACTAACAGGCTTCAATAGCTCTGTGCTCACCTGCTGCTCCTGTGGAATGGAGGTGAGGGACTGAATGGCCTCTTCACATTCCTTACAGCTTCTCTAGACTAAAAGCCTTTCTCTTGTTTCTGTTAAACACCATCAAAATCTGAATGATGTATTTTTGCGTTTTACTCTCAGCAATTGAGCAAGCAAGCTGACTGACAGAATTCAAAAGGTGAATAGCCTCCTCCTGTTCCCATGTTAAACACTCAAGAGGCAATAGAGTCTCAGAGATGTACAGCACGGAAAAAAGACCTTTCGGTCTGATCGTCCATACTGACCAAATATCCTAAATAATTCACATTCCCCTTGCCAGTACTTGGCCCATCTCCCTCTAAACATTTCCCATGCTTGTATCCGTCCAAATGCTTTTTTAAATGGTGTTACTGTACCTGCCTCCACCACATCTTTTGGCTGTTCAGTCCAGAAACACAGCAGTCTCTGTGTGAAAATTTCCCTATTTAAATCTTTCCCCTCTCACCTTAAACTAATTTTAGACTCGCCAATCCTGGGGAAAAGACATTGACTGTTTACCTTATCTATGTCCCTCATGATTTTATAAACGTCTTTAAGGTCACCTCTCAGCCTCAGCACTTGAAAATAGCCCCAGCCTATTCAAACTCTCCCTGTAACTCTCACCCTCCAACACCTGTAACATTCTTATAAATATCTTCTGCACCCTTTCAAGTTTGACAACATCTTTCCGACAGCAGGGTGACCAGACTTAAAGCTGAAAATGTGTTGCTGAAAAAGCACAGCAGGTCAGGCAGCATCCAAGGAGCAGGAGAATCGACGTTTCGGACATGAGCCCGTCTTCAGGAAGGGCTCATGCCCGAAACATCGATTCTCCTGCTCCTTGGATGCTGCCTGACCTGCTGCGCTTTTCCAGCAACATATTTTCAGCTCTGATCTCCAGCATCTGCAGTCCTCACTTTCTCCTGAGCAGAATTAAAGGCAATATTACAAAGGTAGCCAAACCAATGTTCTGTAGAGATGCACATGTCATGTAAATGTTTAGACTCAAAGCACGCACCAATAAAGGGAAGATCACCAAATGCCTTCTTCACTGCGCTATCTACCTGTGACGGCATTTTCAAGGAACTGAGAACCTGCACTACAAGGTGACACTTTAGCTCAATGGCTAGCATTGCTCTTTCCTCTGACAGTATAAAGATATACAGATAAGGGTAGATGGGACGTCCTAAATTGTGTAAAGTACTCAGGGATGTGTAGGCGAGGTAGATTAGTTATGGGAAATGCAGGCTCAGAGGGATAGGGTAGGGGTTTGTCCAGTGGGATATTGTTTAGAGGTTCGATGTGACCTTGATGGGCCGAACAGCCTGTTTCCTCTCCGTAGGGATTGCATAATTTCTATGAAGTTCTCTTTGATTGGCAGCTTTCGAAAGGACCGTACCTACATGTCTTGCCTTGATTTGTCTTGCCAAAATGCAACTCCTCAAATATAACTCCAATCTATCTGCCACTTCTCGGCTTACCTAAGCAAGGTCCCATTATAGTCTGAGAGATCATTCTTCACTGTCGACTACACAACCAAACTTGGAATTATCTACAAACTTACTGACCAGACTTCATATACTCACATGTAAATGATTTGTATAAGTGACAAAGGCAGTGGACCCACTATTGATCTTTGCGGCACGCCACTGGTCACAGTTCTCCAAGTTAAATGAACAACTGTCCACTGTCACGACCTGTCTCCAATAGTGAAGAAAATTTTGAATCTAAATGGCGAGCTCTCTCTGGATTTCACGCAGTCTGAGCTTGCTAACCAGTCTACCATGTAGAACATTTTGGTTTTCTTATTGAATTCCATAAAGACAACATCCACTGTCCTGCCTTCATCAATCATCATCTTCACTTCCTCAAAAAATTCCACCGAGTCAGTGAGACGTGATCTCCAATGTACAAAGCCCTCTTCAGTCCTTGTTTTTCTAAATGCATATACATCCTTTCCCTCAAAATCCCCTCCAACAATTTAGTCTCCATTGATGTCAGGCTCACCGATCTATAGTTACCTGATTTTTCATTAATTTATTAAATATTACCACAATGTTAGCAGCCTCCCAGTCTATTGGCACCTCACCTGTGGAAATCAATGATAGAAATATATCAGAAAAATGCTGAGCAATCTCTTTCCTAGCTTCCCAGAAACTGCTGGGATACAACTGACCAGGAATTTATTCACCTTTATGTGCTTTAAAATGTCCAACACTTCCTTGAAATTTAGACATTTTTCAAGATTTCACTATATATTTCTTAATTATCTCGCTCTTGTAACCTCCTCCACATTAAATACTGAGGAGAAATATTTGTTTAGTATCCCTCCCATCTCCTGCGGTTCCACACATGTGTAGCTTTACTGATCTTTAAGGGGCCCTATTCTCTCCCTAGTCTGTTCCATATCTGCACCATCCTATGTGGATAATGTTGCAATTCAGCTCCTTCTTTAAATCCTTCCTCTTTCACCTCACGTTAATACCCTTTAGATTTGGACTCACCTACCCTTGGCTATTCACTTTTCTCGGGGCCCGCAAGATTGTGAAAACATTGATAAGGTCACCCCATAGCCTCCTCCGCCTAAGGGAAATATTTAGGATATTGTTACAAATATCTCCAACTCATGTATCAAAGTGCTGGACAGTGACGGCAAGTGTACCAAATGAAGCTTTCACCACACAGTCCTCCTGTGAAGCCACTTCCAAGGAACAATGTAACTGCAGCCCTTGGTCTTTCTCTGTTAGACAACACTGCCCAGGGCCCAGCCATTACCTGTGTTAGTCCTCCCTGATTTGTTTTAACAAAATCTACCACCTGAATTTAACTCCATCTTTCATTCCTTGGCCCAGTTGGTTGAGGTCCCCTTTGATAACCGTATTTACTACCCAGTACAACACTAGTTTGATCATCCACAAAATTGCAAACAATGACTCCTATATTCTCAACCAAATCGTTTATGTAGATGATGCACATCAATGGAACCAGCCCCGATCCTTACAGCACACTACTGGTCACATGCCTCCCGTCTGAACAACAACCCTCTCTCACAACCCTCTGTCTCCTATTGTCAAGCCAATTACGTATCCAGTTGGCTAGCTCTCCCTGATCCCATGTGGTCAAAACGTATGAGCAAGTATATCATGCTAAATCCTGTCAAAGGCTCTGTTGACGTTGGTGTAGACAATGTATGGTCACTACTTCAACAAAAGCAATCAAATTAGGGAGACCTGACTTTGGACGCACAAAACTGTGCTGACTGTGTTTCATCAATCCTTGCCTTCCCAAATGAATGTAACTCTAGTCTGGCAGAATCACTTCCACAGCTTACCCATCACTGAAATCTGGCTAATTGGTGTTTAGTTCCATGGCTTTCCATCGCAGCCTTTCTGAAATAATGGAACAAAACCATATTCCTGTCATAGTTGTACATCATGGAAACTGACCCTTCAGTTGGTAACAACCAGAATCTCAAACTAAACTCATCCCAGCTGCCTGTTGCTGGCCCATATCTCTCTAAACCTTTCCTATCCATGTTCTTATCAAAATGTCTTTTAAACATTACCACATCCACCCTTCCTCAGGAAGTACGTTCCACACCTCTCCCACCCTCTGTGTAACAATTTGCCTCACATGTCTTTTTTGAACATCTCTCTCCTCTAACCTTAAAAATGTGGCCCCTCCTCCTGCGACTCCCCCATCCTGGAGAAAAGGCAACTGCCATTAACTCTATCTGTATCCCTCATCTTTGTCATAAACTTCCATAAGGTCATCTCTCAACCTCCAGGCTCCAGTGAAAAAAGACTCAACCTCTCCAGCCATTTTTCAGAACTCAAGCCTTCCATACCCAGCAACATCTGAGAAAATCTCTTCTGAACCCGCTGCAGCTTAATAATATCCGCCTTATATTTGGGCGAGCAGAGCTGGACAGAGTATTGCAGAAGAGGCCTCACTAATGTCTGTACAATCTCAACATGACGTCCCAAATCCTCAACTCAATGTACCGAGCATTAGTCAGGCATACCTGAACCCGGAGGTCCCTCTGCTCTAAAACACTAACCAAGGCCCGAACATTAATTGTATAAGCTCTACCCTTGTTTGTTTTACAAAATGCATTACCTCGCATTTATTCAGATTGAATTCCATCTGCAGGTTTTTCAGCCCATTTACCCATTTCATCAAGATCCCTTTGCAATAGTAGGAAAACTCCTTTACTGTCCATTATTCCACCCTCCCGTCTTCCAGTCCATCACACATGGCTGTCAATGGGATAAATACCTTTGCTAGGGGCTCCACAATTTCTTCCTAGCATCACACAATGTCCTGTGATACACTTAATCAGGTCCTGGGGATGTCCATACGTTTGTGTTTAAAACCTCCAGCACCACCTCTTCTATAACATGCACTCTTTTCAAGACATAGAGATGAACAGCATCGAAACAGAGCCTTCGGTCCAACTCATCCATGCTGACCAGTAGAGCTAAATACATCCATCCCATTTACCAGCATTTGGACCATGTACCTCAAAACCCTCGTTATTCATATACCCATCCAGATACCTTTTAAATGTTGTAATTGTATCAGTCTCTGTTACTTTCTCTCTCATCTCATTCCATGCACACATCACCATGTGCATGAAAAAGCTGTCCCGTCAATCCCTTTTCAACCTTTCCCCTCTAATCTTAAACCTATGCCCTCTAATTTTGGACACCCCAACCCCTAGGAAAAGACCTTGAATGTTTAACCAATCCATAAACCTCATGTTTATGTAAACCTCTGTCACGTCACCCCTCAGTCTCCAATGCTCCAGGAAAATAACCCCAACTTATTCAGCAGCAACCCGGGCAACATCTTGTGAAACCTTTCTGAACACATTCAAGTTTGACAGCATTCTTTCTATGGCAAGGTGACTGGAATTGCAGAGAACTCCAATTGTGGTTCAACGTATTACTCTTGTTCCCTGAGTTCCCCAGTCTTTGTCCACAGTAAGTTCTGGAGTGAAAGCTTTGTTTACGGTCTTAGTAACTATACTGCAATTCCACACATCGATTGCCTCATTAATCTTTAAGGGCCCCTATGTTGTCCTGAGGTACTCGTTTACTTTTAATATTTTATACAATCATTTTTGGATTCTCCTTGTCCATCTCTGCCGAGGCCATTTCATGTACACTTTCTGAATTCCTGATTTCCACCCGAAGTGTATTCCTACAGCCCTGTGATCCTCAGGGATTCCCTTGATCCAGCTGGCTATACCTGAGATGTGGACATGTGCCCCCTTTTCCTTGACCAGAACTTCAGTCAGTGTTTCCTACAGCCAGTGTTTTCTAATGCTGTCAGCGTTGACCTGCACACAAACAGGAACATGCTGGCGCTGAACGCTCAGTTTATCTCACTTTTAAATGTTCTTACTTGCCAGACTTCCCTTTCCCTGCAAATAGACTCCCAATCACCTTTTGATAGTTCCTGCCCAATAAAATCAAGATTGGTCTGGCCCCATTTTATAACTTGAACTCGTGGTCCAGGCCTGTCATTCCATAGCTGTTTTCAAACTAATAGAACTGCGGTCACTTTGGCAAAATGCTTTCCCACTGACACCTCAATCCCTTTCCCTACCTTGTTTCTCAAGGCGAGGTCAAGTTTTGTCCATTTCTGTTTTCAGGCCATTTACGTACTGATTGGGAGTTTGCTGGAACGCAATTACCAAATTCCTTCCTTGCAAACCTTGAATACTGGCAGTGCCAGTCAAAGTTTGGAAAGTTTAAAAACCCCTACCAGAACAGCCCTATTATCATCATTGATATTTGAGACCTCCCGACATATTTGTTCCTCAGTCTGTCACTGACTGTTGGGGATCAGTAGGACAATCGTGTCAGTGTGATGACCAATTCTTATTTCTCATTTCTACTAACATAGCTTCACTGGATAATCCCACAGGAATATTCTGTATATGTAATGATGTGGTGACGCATGCAATCAATACCCACCACCACACATCCCTTTCGATTCTTCCTTCAGGCTCTTTAAATTGAAATAATGAGTTGCCAGTCCTGCCCCTCCCTCATCTGTGTTTCTGTAAAAACTATAAACTCCCAGTCCCATATTCAAATTTATGTCCTGAGTTCATCTGTCAGACCTCTCTCATTGAAATAAATACAGTTTAATCATCGGTTTTCCCCCATTCCCTGCTATGTTCTTGCCTGCCTTGTCTGTTGAATTTCCTCTCTTTAACTTGTGTTTCAGCCACACGATTCTTTCTTGCCTTACGACTGTTAAAGGTCCAACACCCTGCCAGACTAGTTTATATCCTCTCAATCAGCTCTAACACTTCGCCCCACCAGGATATTGGTCCCCGCACCTCCTGCTCCGAGTTCAGGTGCCTTGCCCGCCCTGTCTCACTGTGCTGACACCTACAGGGTCTCGGGACTTGTCCATTAAGGTCTCTGTGTTCCGCAGTACTCCACAGGACCAACCATTCATTATGTCTTATCGCTTGTCATACCTCCCACAGGGTATGACCTCACATTGATCAGAACTAAAGCCAGCTCAGATTATCATCTAATTGTCATCAGACTGTAGCTAGAGACCATCCTTCTCACTGTAGCTCTTACCTTTTGGGCCAGCCTTTCATGTGAGACCTTGTCAAAGACCTTAATGAATTCCACGTAAACCACGTCACCTGCACTGCCTTCATCAACATTTTGAGAGACCATTTAAAAAAAACACAACTGAATTCCTCAGACAGTATCTTCCTCTGCCAAATCCGTGATGACGCAGCCGAGTTGATCCCTGCCTTTTCAAGTGTTGGTTCATCCTCAGAATTGTTCCCAGAAATTTCCCTCCACCTGCTGTCACACTATCTGCTCTGTAATTACCTGGCCTATTCCTGCTGCACTTCTTGAATAAAGGCACCACATTAGCGATCCTCCAATCATTCAGCACTTCACCTGTGGCCAGCAAAGTATTAAATATATCCACCAGGTCCCCAGCAATCTCCTCCCTTACCTCCCATAGCAGCCTGGGATATATTTCATTGGGCACTGGGGATTTCTCCACCTTTATGCCTGTGAAAAAAATTAATACCTCCTCCTTGTTGATCTTAACATGTTCTAGAACCTCAGCATCCCAATTCAAATCCCCGGCTATAATGGCTTTCTCCTGTGTGAATACAAATGGGAAGTATTCATTGAAGTTCTCACCTGCTTCCTCTGGCTACGTGCACGGATTGTCTGTGAATAAGGTATCCTCATCAGCCTTTCACAGGGCTCGGCTAACATTTTCAAAAATGGCCTCGTTCAAAGTTAGAACTTTAATGTTTACATCAGGTCTTTCCTATTCCATAACAAATTTAAAACTAATATTTACAGCGTAACAGACTTGAAATGTTAAATAAACTCTTCCTGTTCCACTGTAACAGGCTCGAGAGATTGAATGGCCTCCTCCTGTCCTTGTGTAACAGACCCGAGACATTAAATGGCACAGCAACCCGTGGGATTATGAGCAGCCGTTAAACTGTATCTGATGGAGGGCCATCCCTTCTCAGTTACAGAAACACAAACAGCACAATGTACTCCAGGTGCCCTCTCAGTAACACCTCATACAGCTGCAGAGACACATCTCTTTGTTCTGACTTTTTTTTTGGCAATATATGCCAACATTCCAGCTTTCTACCTTTTCAAGTAGCAAGAGGCTAATATGGGCTGAATGGCCTTCTCCTCTCCCTCTGTTAGAGGACCATAGGGACAGAATTGTTTCAGCCTGTCCCTGAGCAGCAGTCCTAATGTTCTGTCTCAAGGTTATGAAAGGATTTGATTACAGAGAACATAAAAGCAGGAGTAGCATCACACTTGTCAGTAAGTACCATACTTTGTGTTAAGGTACCTAGAAATTTGCCCACCCGACATTTTTATGCAGCCGATCTGTTATTTTGTAACTGTGTCCTTTCATACACAGAGTGGAGCATATATAGTCCCCTGCAGTGTTCTGTTAATACTCTCATATACAGGGAAAAAAGATTAAAAACATTGAAAGATTTATGGTCCATCCCTCAGCAACGCTCATCCAATCCATCCAAACCCGTAAATGTTCCCTTTTACAGTGATATGAAAAACGATGCAAAAAACTGTTTAACTGAGCCTGTTTGGTCAGTGACTTTGATTAATGCCAAATTCCATGGATTTTAGATATCCCTGGGTTCCCATATTTTAATGATAAATGGGCTCGATGAATGTGTTATCCCATAACATGAGCGGGACCATTTCTGACAGCATTGACATGTATCAGCAGCTCCAGAGAGAGGGGGAAGAGAGATCAGGATCTGAGGATGATAGACTGGAATGCTCCAACAACGGATCAGAATCTGAGAACAATAGACTGGAATGTTCCAACAATGGATTAGAATATGAGAACAATAGACTGGAATGTTACAACAATGGATTAGAATATGAGAACAATAGACTCAAATGTTCCAACAAAGGATCAGAATCTTAGAATATTTGACTGGAATTTTCGAAGTATGGAGCAGAATCTGAGAACATATCACTGGAATGTTCCAACAATGGATCAGAATCAGAGAACATTAGACTTGAATATTCCAGAAATACACAGGCACTTATCCGATTATGTTTGGATTCTTTCTGCAATTAATTGGTAGTCATTATCAATGCAGATCTATTATGCTCTTCTCATTGTTCAATATTTTTGTTATCCTTTCCTGGCTATCGTTGGTATTCCTGGTAAGTGTCACTGTACAGATTTGTTTTCTATCAAACCAGTTATGACTGTATTACTGTTCTTTCATATATTCTACACTTTTGGCCACTGTTATTGTTCCTGTTGAAACTCTGAATGCAGATATTTAGTCTACAGACCACTACTAACTACATTAATGAAGGTGTTCAATTACTGTCTCCCTCTCTGCTCTGGCAGTGTTACTCATGGGTCTCTATGTAGACCTACTCAATTTCAGCGGAGAACCACAATGTATTGTATCATTGTCTTTGTTATTTAAATATTAAGAGCATGGAGGTCACTGTCTACTGTTCTGGCTACAAACTTCACTTCCTTCCACTGTTTCCAAACCATCCCTGGCCAATATCTGCGGTTGAAGCAGACAGGAGCATTTCAGAACTGACAGCCATACTACTGCGATCACTAGGACTAATAACAGCACACAAACCAACAGCCGCGCTCAGACAACAACTCACCAGATCGAAGGACCCGATACCCAACATGAGCAAAACCAATGTAGTGTACAAAATCCCATGCAAGGATTACACAAAACACTACATAGGACAAACAGGAAGACTGCTAACGATCCGTATCCATGAACACCAACTAGCTACGAAACGACACGACCAGCTATCCTTAGTAGACACACACGCAGTTGACAAGCAACATGAATTCGACTGGGACAACACTACCATTATAGGGCAAGCCAAACAGAGAACAGCCAGGGAATTCCTAGAGGCATGGCACTCATCCACAGACTCTATCAACAAACACTTCAACCTGGACCCAATATACCGGCCACTACAGCGGACAGCTGGAACTGACAACTGGAAGCAGCAGAGACAGGCCACTATAAATGCCGGAGGAAACATCACAGAAGCGCTTCACAGGAGGCTCCCAAGCACTGAGGATGTCACCTAGACGGGGACAAAACGTTTGCAAGACAAATTCCCAGCTCGGCGAACAGAACCATGACATCCTCAGTGCTTGGGAGCCTCCTGTGAACCGCTTCCGTGATATTTCCTCCGGCATTAAAAGTGGTTTGTCTCTGCCGCTTCCAGTTGTCAGTTCCAGCTGTTCGTTGCAGTGGTCAGTATGTTGGGTCCAGGTCGATGTGCTTCTTGATTGAATCTGTGGATGAGTGCCATGCCTCTAGGAATTCCCTGGCTGTTCTCTGTTTGGCTTGTCCTATAATAGTAGTGATGTCCCAGTGGAACTCATGTTGCTTATCATGAGCTGGGCCCAATATACCGACCACTGCAGTGGACAGCTGGAACTGACAACCGGAAGCGGCAGATTCAAACCACTACAAATGCCGGAGGAAACATCACTTAATTGTTTCAAAGGTGGCTCCCAAGCACTGAGGATGTCACCTAGACGGGGGATGAAACGTCTGCCACACAAATTCCAGCTCGGCGAACAGAACCACAACAATGAGCACCCGTGCTACAAATCTTCTCACAAACATTGAACACCTTGAGCTATGAAATACAGTCTTAATGAACCCAATAGTCTGCTGATGACACTCCCGGCTTCAAACCTGCCGAAGCAAATCTCATTCGACCTCACACCAAACTCCCATCCATCTGTAATTCATGTGCACGACGATGTATATTGCTATAGCGTCTGGCAGTGCCTTTATTTTAACATTCTGAAACACTTTATCTCATCTGTCCATGAAACTTTTCTCGTTCACTCTCTGTAGATTAACCAAATGCCTGCCAGTTGTTCATATTTAGAATAGTTTCCTCCATTTGTATTCTGTCTCAAACAATAAGTTTCACCTTCAAATATGCCACTCGCACACACACGGGATTCCCTCTCTCTGATGAACACATACACACACAGCAACTCTTCCCATTGTAGGCAGTAATCTGATGCGAGTATAGTTAGCATATGATAGTAAAGTTTAGAATACTCTCTATGCTGGGCAGATAGTGCAGTTTACTGAGCAACACACTAGCATGGTCTGCACAGCTCTCCATGATGGGCTGTCATCTTGTCCACGTTGTGTTGTTTGTGGTGTTCTGTCAAGCAGATTCAGATTATGATGGAACAACCATTTTAGCTGAACTGACAATGCCTTTATTCAATGTTCTCATTCTTGTAATTTTACTCTCAAAGGTCTCACTTGTCCAGTTAGTCCCACAGCCCTGTCTGATTCCCCATATTTCCACAACATCTTCTCAGTTAATTAACTGTCTGTTTCTGTTTTTAATGTGAATTTCTCAGTCCCTCTGTATCTTTCCCTGGCCTTGGGTTTTGGTTCCCTAGTGTACTGAGTGCTGGCATTGTGTGGCTCAGATGGAATGAAATGGTGTGTGTCAGGCTGTTGTTCACTTCCCAGTATGTCTCATGGACAGGGGTGTTTCAGAAGCTGTGAGACACGTCTTTGTAACTTGGTCTGTTTCTGTGGTTCTCCTGCTCACGTGATCTTGCGATCAGTAACACGAGGAAGCCCCTTGAGTAAAGGACCGGTGTGCTAAATTGTGTGATACTGCAGTGTCTTTTTTTAAAAAAGATTATTTTCTCCTTGTGTTTTTTTTTTAAATAAGAGGTCTTAAAGGCCAAACTGCCTACTAAAACAGGCTCTCGTACATAACTTAAGAGGCGTTTATAATAAATAGTAGTAACAATGGCCAGCTCGCACAGACCAAGAATTCTAGTTTTTTTTTCTTGTAGCTGTAACAATTACTACGTGATTGCAAACCCCCAGCTTGGGGTCCCAGAAGGGTTGGACGTTTTAGTAAATTATCCCTAGCTGCTTCTCTCCCTGAAACATTTCTCAATTGTATTTCCTCCTGGATTGGAGAACTGTATACAAGAATGTATGTTGAATGCTCCTTTTTGCCAAGGGGTGTGTTTAGGTGATGTCAGTATATTGGGACAGTTACTTTGTAGAAGGTACTGTACCCATTGTACGGTTAAGGTTTCCAATAGTTAAGTTATTCTATATTCCTCTTCATTTTGTGTGGATGTTCATTAGAGTGTTTAAGCATATTGTGTTTTACTTAATGATGAGTGGTTTGACTAGTAACATCACATCTGGAAATCCATTTCAGCTTTAAAATAAGAAAAGGTTGGCATCCAAGCTACCTTCTCAAAATAGTTTGAGGCAGTCTGGTTGGTCTATAGTAAACTGGGGGCGCTTGTTCGGTTCTTAATCGATAATATCAAATTGGGTTTAAAATTAAAATCCCTACAATGTGGAAAAAGACCATTCGACCCAACAAGTCCACACCGAGCCTACGAGGAGTAACCTACCCAGACCCATTCCTCTAACCTATCCCGACTAAGACACCTAACCCACACATCCATGAAAACTACGAACAATTTAGCATAGCCAATTGACCTGACATGTCCATCTTTAGATTGTGGGAGGAAACCAGAGAATCCAGAATAAGCTCATGCAGGCACTGGAGAGTATTCACCGGGAGACTATTGGGTTCAATGGTCGCGTATGGTAGTTGTTAGTGTCTTTTGTGCCGGATGTTGAATTCGGTTGGTTTAAACTGTGTTTTGTGTGTAAAGATTCTTTCAGTCATTAAGAGTTCTCTGGGTATGGAAGAAGTGAAGTTGGGGGGTTTACATAAGGTAATGAGGGCAAAGCTGTAGGAATTGGCAGACAAACTGGAGATGGGTTTGCTTTTGTCTGTGAGAAAGTGAGAGATAATTACAGCTATAGATCGGCAATTGCTTTTTGTCACTTACATAAATGATTTGGGTGTGAGCATAAGAGGTACACTTAGTAAGTTTGCAGATGACAACAAAATTGGAGGTGTAGTGGACAGTGAAGAGGGTTTCCTCAGACGACAACAGGATCTGGACCAGATGGGCCAATAGGCTGAGAAGTGGCAGATGGAGTTTAATACAGATAAATGCGAGGCGCTGCATTTTGGGAAAGCAAATCTTAGCAGGGCTGCTACATTTAACGGTCATGTCCTAGGGAGTGTTGCTGAAAAAGAGACCTTGGAGTGCAGGTTCATAGCTCCTTGAAATTGGAGTCGCATGAAGATAGGATAGTGAAGTAGACGCTTTTTACGATTTCCTTTATTGGTCAGAGTACCGAGTACAGGAGTTGGGAGGTCATGTTGGGACTGTACAGGTCATTGGTCAGGCAACTGTTGGAATATTGTGTGCTATTCTGATCTCCTTCCTATCGTAAAGATGTTGTGACACTTGAATGGGTTCAGAAAAGAATTACAAGGATGTTGCCAGGGTTGGAGGATCTGAGCTGACAGGGAGAGGCTGAACAGGTTGGTGTTGTTTTCCCTGGAGCGTTGGAGGCTGAGGGATGACCTTATAGAGGTTTACAAACTTATGAGGGGCATGAATAGGGTAAGTAGACAAAGGTGGGTAATGGTACTAAAAACAGAGCAAAGGTATGACACTTATTTTTGGAGAAGTTCAACCATTCACTTCTTGCAGTCATGGGAACACGTGAGAAAGAGCAGAGAGTTACAATGGCAAGGTTAGAAGCTTAAATGGCTGATGATGATGATTTGGTTCAGAAATCAAAGTTTGCTATCTGTGAGAGATTGAGAAGAATGTGCGAGATTATCTTAAAACGTATCCCTGTGAGAGTAAGGTTTATTGGCATAGGCCAGGAGTAGCAGATAAAGAGGTTATAGTATTAGGAGATACAGAAGTATGTAATTATTTTATGCTGAGACATGAGGAGATGTGTCATTCAGAGGGAATATTGAAGAGATGAGAAGTGCTCCATGATGTAACGTGTGATTGGAGTCTAATGGAAACATCAACAGATTTATTCCACAATGGGGAAGGAGGCCTTGAGCTTGGTGTTGGTGTTACAACATTTCAGCATTTAAATTGCGAATAACATACCTGAGACAAATCTTTATCACTGATCGTGACCCCTTAAAGTTTTTAGAGAAGTTTAGTGAAGAAAATTCCCGTATGTTTCCATTTCTGCCAATCAATTTGAAATTACATAGTTGATAGGGCAAGAAAACCTAAATTTTGACACATTGTGGAGACTTGGATGAAGAAAGGCAAAAGCATTCTGTGGCAGGAGTAGAATGACTGAAATGGAATCGATTTGTGCACATTTGTATGCTCAGAGTCAATGTAATATATATATGCATTGCAATCTACTAATAGAGAAAGATTAGGAGGTCTAAAATGAATCCAACTTTGTATATTGATGGTTCATTTTATTAAATGAGGATACTATCATTATGAAAATGTTACTTTAGCTTTAGTTTTACATTGAAGAGAGGTTTTAAAGGCAGAGGTGCAGGTCTGCTGTCTGAAAATACTTTAAGTAAATAACTGAGAAAGCCTTTCAGTTTCATTAAAACGGTGGTAATAATGGAAGGGCAGTGGCCAGCTCGCACAGACCTGGTTTTCTCGTTTTGTTTTTAGCTGCAGCATTCAGAATCTGCTTGGGGTCCCAGAAGGTTTGGAAGTTTGAATATGTGATTCCTAGCTGTTTTCTCACTGAGTTCTCTGTTGATGTTGATTTCTCGTCGATCGGAAAACTGCATGTAAGAATCTGTATTTTAAGATGTCTTTGTGCCAAGCAGAGTATACCAAGAAGGTATGGTATCTATTGTTTATGCTATCCTAAAATGTTCTTTTATTTGACTATATTTTAACTAAAACATTTGGATAGATCATATTTTGCTTAATATCACGTGGTTTGACCAGTCACAACAAATCTGGAACTCTCACTTCACTTCTATATAGCAAATAAGGAAAGTTTTGGCGCTAAGCAGCCTTCTTAAAATAATTTGCAGGGATTTGTCGGCGAAGGGTTTCGATTGACTCCTTTTATTGAAAAGTTAGTGGAGGGGTGAAAGATGCTTTGGTGGAGGTTGTGCTGTGAGCAGCCTCAGACATTCAGGGAGACCTGAGGATTTGATGACTCAACTTTGAATGGAGCATGGGAACTGTACTTACAGCATCTGGGGGGTCTGTGACATAAACAAGAAATGGAGCAGAGGCTGCAGAAAGGAGAAGCTCTGTAACCACGGAGTTTGTGTGTGGTGGGGGGAGAGGGGGAAGGGGTCTACTGTATGCACTCTGGGATTTCCAAGACCAACTTCGCAAGGGACACTTAACCCAAGAGCTGATTGTGAGGGGACACTGATTGAACAAGGAGCTAGTCGCAGAGCGGTGTCACCTCCTTCAACGTGGCCTGCAGCTTCACAACAGGGGGAGGAGAGTGCTGTCAGTGATTGTTAGGGTCATGTTTCATTCAGCTTTGATGATCCAGACCTTTCCAGGCAGGACTGGGTGACATATCCATTATTTCCTAGTATCCCAACATCAATGTCACAATTCGGAGACAGAGGATAAAAATAGTGGAGGAGGTAAATATATTTTTCTCCCTCAGCAGGGGGCTGCTGCTATCCTTATTTTCCCAGTATAGTGGGATTCCCGATGGTATGCATGGCATCTGCGGAGTAGCCATGTTAATGGGGAGAGGTAGAGGAACTGAAGGAGCTCTGTCTCTAATAATGTTACAGTGTGTCCATGCACAGTATGTCATGTTCGTCGATACCCCTATCCTGACAGCAGCCACAGCCTCTTCATTCAGAAGCAGGCAGCCAGTCTCATCGTCTTCGGGTCTCCATGTAGAAAGGAATGATTGTATCTTGGATAAAGGCCATCCACTTGATACACGTTCCTAAACAGCATCCCCACCACCAACCAACCTCTTCAAAACATTCCCTGTTTATGGAGAGAAATGGGATCACTTGGAGTGTCAAGGAGCAGATAATCAGGGATGGAGCAAAACCTCCCATGTCTGAACGTGTCTGAGTGAACCCCCCAGTACACAGTATCATTAAGCCCTGTAATCCCTCTCCATTGCAGTAACATACTGCCTTACATTATTCCTGTAAATGAAATGTTGTAATGCATTTACCGAACTGTTATCCATTAGCTTTATTTCTCTGCATCCTTTATCTCTCTGTATCCTTTGGCAGACTGTCCACCTTTCTTGATAATTTATTCTCTAGCTTATCACGGTGACATCACCAAACGCAGCGTCTGTATATCTGTCCCATCCTCCTGATCATTGATATAGATTGTAAATATTTGAGGACCCAGCACTGGTCATTGTGTGACTCCACTGGTGACGTTCTGTCAAACTGATTAAGACTGATTTATCCAGAGCGCCTGCTTCCTGTTTGAAACACAGTCCTCTCCCATTACTGTGGAGCCTACCCCTCGAACCTACTTCCTTCATTGAATACAATCATGGCTGATGTCATCGCGGCCTCTGTTCCACTTTCCTGCCATCTCTCAATCCTAAGACTCTGGTCTCTTGTCTATTGCACCACATGAAAAAAAATCCACTCCACATCTACACATCTATGCCCTTTGAAGTTTCTCTCTATTTAGTTAATAATTAGCTTTTCTATTACGCTGGCCATATTTATCCACTTTAAGTTTCAGTGCCAAATGTTGGCCCATTCACCCAATCTACCCATATAGTTTTTAAATCTCTTGCATAATCATTCCGAAGTAATTTCCCACCAATGTTAGTGTCGTCTGAAAATGTAGCTGTAGTGTTTTCTATCTTGTCAAATGAGTAATAATATCGATCGCAAATAGTTGAGGCATGAGAAGTGAAATCTATGGTACCCGACAAATTGCATTTTCCACATTTAATCCATCTTACTGCTTTTAGTTGGTTAACCAATCCTTTATCCAAGCTACGAAAATACTCCGAAACTGATGTTGTCTGATCTTACCACTTACTCTTTGGAGAAGCAACACATCCAATGCCTTCTGGAAGGCCAGATACATTCCATCAAATGTATTCTCACTATACACCTTATTTGTCATATCTTTAAGTAACTCAAGCAAACACTTCAATTCTGATGATTTATTCTTTGTAAAAACATGTTGACTCCGATGGATTGTAGTATAACTTTGCAAATCTCCTCAACAATGGATTCTAATAATTTGCCTTACGTTACAATAGTTGATTCTTACATTTTACTCCCTAAGCATACAGTTATTGTAAGTTCTTCCCTTTCGAAAATCTTTACTTTTTCTTTGAATTCCTATTTAATGGGTACACGTTTTTAAGAGATCTGCTCCAATTGCTGTGTCAAAGCCATGTGTGGCTGAATGGACTCATCATCCTCTTGGTGTACAAACTCAATGGACTGATGTCTTTCTGGTGTTCTCATGTTGTCATTTCAAAGGCCAGAATGACCTCCTCCTGTTGATGCGTTAGATGGTTGGTGGATTATGGAATCTTCCTGTTACTGTGTAACAGCCTGAAGGGCTGATGTTCCTCCTCATAATCCTCCATCATAGGCTGGAGATACTGAAGGGTCTCCTCATGTAACCCGGAGATAGGACCGAGGGAGTGATTAATCTTCTCCTGTTCCCTTACAACAGACACGTGTCTGAATTACCTTCAACTTTCTCATGAAAGAAGTCTCAGATATCCTTATCCATTTCCCTTGCAACAGGCTCGATGAGTTTGAATGCCAGTGTAACAATTCTCCAGTCACTGTGTGACCTGTTCCAGTTCCTATGTTACAGACTTGAGGTGGCTGAATGGACTGATCCTGTTGCTGTGTCCAGTGTTATAAGCTCGATGGGGCTGGTTGAACTCCTCCTGTAAATGTACATCAGACTCCAGGGGTTGAATAGCCTCGTCCTATTCTGGTGTAACAGGGCCAAAGGTCTGAATATACTTCTGTTGTTCATGTGTAACAGGCTGCAGAACGGAATGGATTCCGTCATTATCTGTGCAATTGGCTTCCGATGTTGACTCCTTCCTTGTCATCTATGTTGAAATAAGACCATCTTTCATTCTTGTAAACTCCAATGACATTTGGATCAACTTGATCATCATTACCTTATATAGTTAACACCTTCATTGCAGGAATGTGTTGAGGAAACTATCTCTGAGCTCCTTCCAATTTAACTAACCTTTCCTCAGTGAGGCGATTAATCTGTAAACACTACTCCATATGCATTCTCACTAATACCCTGTACAGCAGCAGCAACATTTTACCAGCTTGTTCTATGCTTCCCACCCATGTTAGGGCAGTCTCACATGTCGCTGGGAATACACTGCATTGTTTAAAATCATTATCCTTTTCTAATCCATCATCATTACGGGAGATCTGGAGAAAATCTCACATTGACGCTTGAGAAGATCATAAATGATGTGGCGAGATGATCTCTACCATTAATTTCCCCAGATCCCACGTCATTCAGATTCCACAGAATATAGTAAGGTGGAGCATAAAAAACTGCAAGGAGGAGCAAATATTGATGGGAGTAATATATCAAAGTGAAAGCTGCAATACAAATGCTGGGCATATTATTAAACAGGAAAATGACATCTCCACATTTGTGAGTACAGCAGTAATAATGTACTGTTAAAATTGTATCTAAACTGTGTTACCCCAACTGAATGCTAATGCTGGGAAAAATGGATTTCATGAGCACGTTAAAGATGGTTTGTGTTAACATTATGTCGAGCAATGAGCTTGTTATCAGGTTATTTAGGAATTGGTGTCAGATGATCAGAAGAGCTAACTGAAAACTTTGCTTTAAAGGATCTTTTGGGAACAGGGACCACAATGTATTGAGTTTCTGATGTTTGAGTACACGGCAGTTTTTATTTTATTTCAAGTGACCGTTATAAATCTGAGTCATGCAAGCCCTGAAGGTGTGAGAAGAAAATGAGGACTGCAGATGCTGGAGATCAGAGTCGAAGAGTGTGGTATTATAAAATCACAGTAGGTCAGGCTGCATACTGGGAGCAGGAGAATCGACGTTTCAGGCATAAGCCCTTCATCAGGAATGAGGCCTATGGGCCAAAGGGGGCTGGAATATAAATGGAAAGTAGTGTGGCAGGGGGAGATAATTGGGAATGTGATCGGTGGATGAAGGTGGGGTTGAAAGTGATAGGTGTTGAAGGGAGACAGAACGCCTCATCTTCTGCATGCATTAAACCCAATGTAGTCTTCTCTACATTGGCGATACCGGACGCCAACTTGTTGATCATTTCAGAGAACATGGCTGGGAGAGCCACATTGATCAACTCCACCGTCTTGTGGCTAAACGCTTTTATTTTCTTTCCTACTCTGCCAAAGACATGAGGGTTGTGGGCCTGATCCATCCCCAAACCCGAACCACCAGAAGCCTGGAGGAAGAAAGCCTCATCTTCTGCCTTGGGACCTTCCAACCACAAGGGATCGTAGTGGATTTCCCCATTTCCTATAACTCCACATTATCTCAGTCCAACCTTCCAACTCAGTACCATCCTTTGAACATTCCTATTTGTCCACCTTCCTTCTTATCAATCTGGTCCAGCCTTCTCTCCGATTATCACATTCAGCCCCACTTTCGTCTGCTTATTGAATCAAAGGAAGCATCTTAGAAAAACCCCAAGTATAGTAATAAGCCAGTGGATTCAGAGAAATGTATGACCCAGCAAAGGAGAACCAAGAAACTTAGAAAAAATTCAAAATGTGAAAAAGCGTGCAAACAAATTAAAAACATAAAGACTGCCAAAAAGCTTCTTTAAATGTATGAAACAAAAATTAAAACAAGGTCAAATGTGGGACAGTGAGTGTGCAGACAGGATAATTTATTGTAGAGAGCAGAGAAATCGCAGGGAAAAGAAACAGTTTCGTTGTGTCTATCTTCAAGCAATGAATGTCCAGAAAGTCTCCCAGAAATTCCAAGTGACCATGGGTCTTGCGTAAGTAAAATCTAACATCACTCTTATCAATGTTGAGGTCATCTTTGAAAAGAAAGCTGGATTGAGTATTGATAAATCTGACGGATCAGATGTACTTCATACAAGAATTTCAGAGGAAGCAGCAATATACATATTGATTACAATACGGATTTTATGGTTATTTTCCAATACATTCCCGAAAGATATTTAGCCAATCTGGATAACGCAAACGTTATAAATCTTACTCAACAGTTCAAGAAAGGATGAAGATGGAGAGTGGTGAAGTACAGACCAGATATCTTGTCATCCGCAGTCGGGTGTCTGTTGGACTCAATTACAACTAATGTTGCTACTAAATATATAGAAGGTAATGGCAAAACTGGGGAGTGTGATAACGTATCGATGAAAGAAATACCATAAGTGGCAAACTTTTTTTTAGATTGTTTGGAGATGATTATTGTGGACATAGGCAATGAATAACCAATGGATAATGTATAGTTAGATATTCAGGAGCATTTTTTAAAGAACTCACACAGTCAACTTATAAGAGAAGTTAAAGCGAATGGTATTTGGAAGAACATATGCAAATGGGAAAGTAAAAATTAGGTTTACATTCATGTGAATATAATTGGAATATAGAAGATGTCGTGCACCAGTTGCACAGAGTGTTGGTGAGACTAAATTTAGAGTTGGGAGTCCCAATCTAACATCGAATATACGGACGATAGAGGAACCGCAAAATATTCTCCAGATTAATCCCTAAAATAGAAAGATTGTCTGCTGGGGAAACTCAGCCCGTGATCTCGAGTTTCAAGAGATGTGAGGTGATTGTAGTGAAACTAAGAAATGTAGAAACATAGAGGGGACTGAATAACAGAGGGATATGGCGAAGTGCAAACAGACGAGATCAAGGAGAATCCCACGATATTCTACATGTACATGTAGAACAGAATAATCAGCAAACAGTTAGTGTCATTAGAAACCAAAGGGGCAATCTGTTTGTGGAGCTGGAGAACATTGATAGATTGTGACATGAGACCTTCACATCTCTTTACTTGGGAGAAGGAGGATGCAGGAACAGAATTCGAGAAGATGGATTGGAAAGCTCTTGAAAAGATTGATCTAAAATACGAGCAGGGAATTGATGCTTTGTCTGCTATACATTTGGACCAATCCCCAGTTCTGGATGAGTTTTATCACAGGCAAGGGAGACAAGGGAGGAAAAACCCTGACTGAAATATTAATTAGAATCGGACAAAAGGGGAGATACCTGAGAAATGGCGAACAGCTAATATGATTCCACTTCACAGTCAGGGTAGTGGAGATAGACCAGGGAACTATTGACAATCACTATTATGGAAACTACTGGAGAACATAGGGAAGGAGAAAATTGAACTCTGATCAGAGTCGCAAGGTTTGATCAGGGATAATCATCATGACTTTAACAGAGGGAAGTCACATCTAATGAATTTGATTGAATTAGTTTGAGGAAGCCGCTTGTTTAGTTTTGCAGCAAGGCCTTTGACAAAGTTCCAAATGGGAAACTGAAAAATAAAGTAGTCTTACAGTATCAAGGATAACGTGACAAGTTACAATGGAAATTGTCTTAATGGCAGGAGACAGAGGGTGGTGGGAGAAAACTGTTTGTGTGAATGGAGACCAGTGTCCCCTGGTGTCCCATAGGATCAGTGTTGCATCCCTTATTGTTTGTGGTTTTCATAAATGGCGTAGATGTGAATCTGGAGGGGTGTAGATAGAGGTGTTGGGAGTTGTGATAAGTTAGTTTAGGTTTGACATAAAGATTGGCACGGTGGTTGGCAGTGAGGAGGAAGGTCTTATGTTACCGCGACCTATAGATGGATTGGTCAGATCGTCAGATCAATGGCAGATGGAATGTAACTCTGATAAATATGAGGTGATGCACTTTAGAGGAAGGAACCAGACAGGGGAGGACTCAATGAATCTCAGAGGGTGGTTCCCACACATCCCTGAATGTGACTAGACAGTGTAACAGGTTAGTTAAGAAGTCACACGCGACTGTTGGTATAGCCTTTATTCATCATGACATCGATTGTAAGAGGTATACCGGACTTTAGTTCGGCCAGGATGGAATACTGTCTATAGTTCTTGGAGCCTCATTACGGGGAGGATGTGATTGCACTGGAGGGGGAGCAGAGGAGATCCATCAGGATGTTCCCTGTGATGGAGCATGTCAGCTATGGGGAGAGGCTTGTTAAGCTCGGGTTGTTTACTTTGGAACAGAGAGGCTAGCGGGACGTGATTCAGAAGGATAAGCTGACGCGGAGCATGGGCAGGGTGGATAGACAGCAGCTGTTCCTTTTAGTCAGAGAGATAAGAACAAGGGAACGCACATTTAAAGTGAAAGGTTTGAGTTTCACAGAGCGTTTCATGATTTTCTTTTCACCTGGGGGATGTAAGGGTCTGGAATGTACTTCCTGAGAGGGGAGTTATCGCAGATAACCTCACAACCATTTAAAAGTATTTGGACAAGCACTTGGAAGTGTCATAACATTCCACGCTATGGGTGTGGGGAAGTGGGACTAACGTAGATTGTGCATTATTTCTGTTGGCACAGAGTCTATGCTCCTGTGAGTGCTTGGTGTGAAAGGTCAATTATTGAGCAGCGTAAGGCAGGAATTGATGCGTATCTGAAGAGTATATTCACAAGTGTTATAAGAGTGAACTGTAATAGCTTGTCAAATCATGTCAATGTGAGAAATATGAGAAAACAAGTGCAGCTTACAATCTGATACCAGAGAATGGAGAATAGGGAACAGGGAAATTGGAGAACTATGAAGCCACTACTTCAGTTCTGTCTTCACAGAACTTTCTAACAGTACGAGAACAACCAAGTCTGGTGTGGGAAAATGATTTTGTACATGAAACATAGAACATAATAAGTAAATGGTTTAGGACAAATTATTGGGACTGAAAGTAATGTCCGTGGACAACACTAAGACAGATTTATTAAATGGGAATTATGTTTGGGAAACAGACTGGAAGACAAAATAAAGAGAACCAATGGATGTAAAACATGTGGATTTTCAAAAAGGTTTTGGTAAAGTTCCAAGCCCGGTTTGCAAAATCAAATCTGAGTGGATTGGGGCGAAGATATGGACATGTTTCTAGAATGGGAACGCTGGCAGGAAACAGTGAAAAGAAATAAAGAGACTCCTCAAGCAACAGCCTGACATTGTCTGTAAAGTATGATTCTGTGATTATGACTATCTCCCAGGCACCCCATCACCTTTCCCGGATATCTCCTATCTCACCAGAAGTACAGACACAACAGACATGGCGGCAGAGTAGGATACAGTGAGAAGGGAATTGCTCTGGGAGTCCTCAATAGTGTCTCTGTATCCCATGAAGTCTCATGGAGTTAGTGTTCACATGAGAAAGGAAACCTCCTGCTGGTTACCATACACCAGCCTCTCTCAACTGATGAGTCAGTACTCCTCCATGCTGATCAACACTTGGAGGAAGCACTGAGGGTGGCAAGGGCGCACGATATACTCTGGGTAAGGGATTTCAATGTCCACCACCAAGAGTAGTTCTGCAGCAACATTACTGATTAAGCTGGTCGGGTCCTAGAGGGCATAACTGCTAGTCTGGGTCTATGGCAGGTGATGAAGGAACCAACAAGAGGAAAGTACATACTTGACCACATCCTTACTAATCTGCCAGCTGTAGAAGTATCTGTCAATGACAGTATCAGTAAGAGTGACCACCGCATAATCACTATAGAGACAAAGTCCCACCTGCTCATTGAGATAACCTCCATCATTTTTGGTAGTACTATCACCGTGCTAAATAAGACCAACATCAAACACATCTAGCAGCTCAAGTCTGGGTTTCCATAAGAAGCTGTGGGTCAGCAATAGCAGCAAAATTGTACTCCAGTGCAACCTCATGGCCTGGCATTTCCCCCTCCCAACAAGTACCATGAAGCCAGAGGGTCAACCTTGGTTCAATCGAGTGTGCAGGATGGCAGGAGCAGCACCAGGCATACCTTAAAATGAGGTGTCAGCCTGTTGAAGCCACCAAAGAGGACAACGTGTGTCGCAAACAGCAGAAGCAGTGAGTGATCTGCAGAGATCCGTGATCCCATAAGCAACGGTTCAGATCTAAGCTCTGCAGTCCTTCCACGTCTAGTTGATAATAGTTATGGACAATTAAACAAGTCATTGGAGGAGGAGATTCCACAAATATCCCCCTCCTTCATGATGGACGAGCTCAGCACCTCAGTGCAAAAGATAAGGCTAATGCATTCGCAAAAATCTTCAGCCAGAAGTGCTGAGTGGATGATCCATCTCAGCCTCCTCCAGTGGTCCTCAGCAATTCAGTTACCAGTCATCAGCCAATTTGATTCAGTCCACGCGATATCCAGATTCATCCAGATTCAGTTGGAGACACTGGATACTCTAAAGGGTACATACCCTGACAACATTCTGGCAATAGTACTGAAAGCTTGCACTGCATAACTTGTCACTGACCTAGCTAACCTGTTCCAATATCGTTACAACAACATTTCCCCGATTACATGAAAAATTACCCAAGTATCCCTTATATATGAAAATCCAATCCGGCCAATTACCACCCCATCAGTCTACTCTCGAACATCAGTAAAGTGATGGAAGGTGTCAGTGCTTTCAAGCAGCACCTGCTCAGCAATATCCTGGTCAATGACGCCCAGTTTCGGTTCCACCAGGTCCACTCAGCTCCTGACCTCAAACATGGTTCAAACATGTACAAAAAAGATGAATTCCAGAGGTGGGGTGAGAGTGACAGTCCTTTAAAACGAGGCTGCCTCCGACCAAGTGTGGCATCAAGGCACCTTATAGGGCAAGCCAGACAGAGAACAGCCAGGGAATTCCTAGAGGCATGGCATTCATCCACTGATTCAATAAACAAACACATCGACCTGAACCCAATATGCCGGTCAATGCAGCGGACAGCTGGAACTGACAACTGGAAGTGGCATATGCCAATCACTATATACGTCGGAGGATACATCACAAAAGCGCTTCACAGGAGGTCCCCAAGCACTGAGGGTGTCACCTAGACAGTAGACGAAACGTCTACAACACAAATTCCCCGCTCGGTGAACAGAACCACAAAAACTCACACACTAATATCATAAGAAAAGTTAAAGCGAAAGATATTGGGAAGAACATATTCAAATGGGACAGTTAAAATTAGGTTTACATTCATGTGAATGGAATTGAAAGATAGAGGCTGTCGTGCATCAGTTGCATTGAGTGTTTGTGGGAATAAAGTTGGAGTATTGTGTACTGTTTTGGAGTCCCCATCTAAGAAAGAATATACTGAGTACAGAGTAACTGCAAAAGGCAATCTCCAGATTAATCCCTAAAATGGCAAGATTGTCTGATGGGGAAACTCAGCCTGTGATTTCGAGTTTCAAATCATGAGAGGTGATCGTAGTGAATCTTAGAAACTTAGAAACATTGAGGGGACTGAATAAAAGAGGGACATGGAGAAGTGCAAGCAGGAGAGATTAGGGAGCATCCCATGATATGCTATACGGACAAGTAGATAAGAATAATCAGTGAACAGTTCGTGTCCATTAGAAACCAAAGGGGAAATCTGCGTGTGAAGCTGGAGAACATTGAGACTTTGTGACATAAGAGCTTCCCACCTGTTTTACTTGGGAGAAGGAGGAGGCAGGTACAGAATTTGAGAAAATGGATGGGGAAGCTCTTGAACAGAGTTTTGTAAAATGCGAGCAGGAATTTGAGGCTTTGGCTGATAGAAAATTGGATTGATTGCCAGGTCTGAATGAATTGTGTCACAGGCTGTTGTGGGAGACAAGGGAGGAAAGACTCTGACTGAAAAATTTAATTAACTTACGACCAAAGGGGAGGTGTTGGAGTACCGGAGAACAGCTAATGAAATTCCACTTTACAGTAAGGATAGAAGAGATAGACCGGGAACTATAGACAAGCAAGTATTAGATCACTGTTAGGGAAAGTACTGCAGAAAATAGGGAAGGAGAAAATTGAACTCATGCAGAATGGCCTGTCTGTATCGAATACTGTGGCCCCTTGTTTTAAACACCACAGCCTGGGGAATTAGCATACCTGTTTCCAATCTGTCTTACCCTGTCAGAGTTTTATATATCTCACTGAGATCTCCACCCATGTTTAATGGGTATTGCGAACAGCTGGGGCCCGAGCACCGATCTCTGTGATGCCTCAGCAAATTCCTCTGTTAAAAGAAATGTTGCTTTTCAATTTATTTATTTCCTGAATCTGGGTGTGACTGGCTGGGCCAGCATTTATTACCTGTCCCTGGTTGCCCCTTGAGAAGGTGGTGGTGAGCTGTCTTGTTGAATTGTTGCAGTCCACTGTGGATTCAGTGATGGTAACACCATTGAATGCCAAGAGGCAGTGGTTAGATTGTATTTTATTGGTGATGGTCACGGTCTGGCATTAGTGTGGCCTGAATATTACTTACCACTTGTCGGCTTCGATACTGTCCAGGTCTTGTCGCATTTGGACATGGACTGCTTCAGTATCTGAGGAGCCACAAATGTTGCTGAACATGATGCAATCATTGGCGAACATCCCCACTTCTGACCTTAAAATGGAGGGAAGGTCATTGATGAAGCAGCCCTGAAGAAGTTTTCGGCCGAGGCCACAGCCCGAGGGACTCCTACAGACATGTCCTGGAGCTGAGTTGACTGACCTTTATTAACCATGACCATCTTCCTACGTGTCAGGTATGATTCGAACCAGCGGGGAGTTTGCCCCGATACCATTGATTCCAGTTTTGCTACGGCCCATTGATAACACACTTGGTCGAAGGCAGCCTTGTTTTAAAGGGCTGTCACTCTCACGCCACCTCAGGAATTCAGCTCTTTTGTCCATGTTTGAACCACGGTAATGAGGTCAGGAGCTGAGTTGCCCTGGTGGAGCCCAAACTGGGTGTCATTGTCCAGGGTATTGCTGAGGAGGTGCTGCTTGAAATTACTGATACCTTCCATCACTTTACTGATGATTGAGAGTGGACTGATGGGGTGGTAATTGGCCGGATTGGATTTGTTCTGCTTTTTATGTATAAGGGGATACTTGGGGTAATTTTCCACGTAATCAGGGAAATGATATTGGAACAGCTTAGCTAGTGCAGTGACAAGTTCTGCAGTACACGTTTTCAGTACTATTGCCAAAATGTTGGCAGAGTATGTATCCTTTGGAATATCATTAAGGATGGGGATATTTGTGGAATCTCCTCCTCCAATGTCTAATTGTCCATAACTATTCCCAACTAGAAGTGGAAGGTCTGCAGAGCTTAGATCTGAACCGTTGCTGTGGGATCACTTAGAGCTGTCTATCACTTACTGCTTATGCTGTTTGGCACACACGTTGTCCTATCTCGTGTCTTCACCAGGCTGACACCTCATTGTAAGGTATGCCTGGTGCTGATCTTGCCCTCCTGCACACGCCATTGAACAAAGGTTAATTCTCTGGCTTGATGATAATTGTTATGAGGGGGATATGCCAGGCCATGCGATTGTGCTGGAGTACAATTCTGCTGCTATTGCTGACCCACAGCACCTTATGTACTCCAGACGTCAGCTGCTAGATCTGTTCGAAGTCTGTCCTATTTAGTACGGTGATAGTGGCACCCAAACTGATGGAGGTTATTCTCAATGTGAAGGTGTGACTGTCTCCACAATGACTATGCGGTGGTCACTCTTACCGATACTGTCACTCTTACCGATACTTCTGCAACTGGCAGGTTAGTAAGGATGTGGTCAAGTATGTATTTTCCTCTTGTTGGTTCTTTCACCACCTGCCGTAGACCCAGTCTAGCAGTTATATTCTTTAGGACCCGGCCAGCTTGATCAGTAATGCTGCTGCAGAATCACTCTTGATGGTGGACATTAAAATCCCCCACCCAGACTACATTTTGCGCCCTTGCCAACCTCAATGCGTCCTCCAAGTGTTGGTCAGCATGGAGGAGTACTCATTCATCAGATGAGGGAAGCTGGTACACGGTAATCAGCAGGAGGTTTCCTTTCCCATGTGTAAACTAACGCCATGAGACTTTGTGGGATACGGAGTCACTGGTGAGGCTCCCCACAGGAATTCCCTTCCAACTGTATCCCACTGTGCCGCCACCTCTGCTGTGTCTGTCCTGCTGATGAGACAGGAGATATCTGTGGAAGGTGATAGGGTGTCTGGGACATGGCCATGCGCACAGAATCATACCTTGCAGACAATGTCAGGCTGTTGCTTGACGAGTCTGTTTATTTCTATTCACTGTTTCCTGCCAGCTGTCCCGTTCTAGAAACATGGCCATGTATTCACCCCAATCCACTCAGAGTGGATTTGCAAACTAGGCTTGGGAGCTTTACCAAACATTTTTCTGAAAATCCACAGGTTTTGCATCCATTGCTTCTCTTTCATTTGTCTCCCAGTTTGTTTCTCAAACATAATTCATAAATCCATGTTAGTGTTGTCTATGACCGTTACTTCCAGTCCCAATAATTTCTCCTAAACAATTTACTTACTATGTTCTATGTTCCATGTACTATCTCATTTTTCCACACCAGACTTGATTTGTCTAGGATTTTTAGAATGTTCTGTGAAGACAGAACTGAAGTAGCTCTTTCATAGTTCTGCCATTTCCCCGTTCCCCATTCTCCATTCTCTGGTTTCAGATTGTAAGGAAGCTGCACTTGTTTTCTCATGCTTTTCACATTGACATAATTTGACAAGCTTTTACAGTTCACTCTTATTACCCTTGTGAATATACTTTTAAGCAATCCAACAAGTCCTGCCTTAGGCTGCTCAATGATTGACCTTGCGCAGCCATACACTCACAGGAGCATAGATTCTGTATCATCAGAAACACAGCACGATCTACATCAGGCCCATAGCCGGGAATGTTATGACACTTCCACGTTCTTGTCAAGGCACTTTTTAATGTTTGTGAGGATACTCGTGACAATTCCCCTCTCAAGAAGTGAATTTCTGACACCAACACCCACTGGGTGAAAGAAATACTACCTTTAAATCCTGACTTAACCTCAAACCCTTCACTTTAAAAGTGTGCTCCCTTGTGTTTGACCCTCTGACTAAAAGGAACAGCTGCTGTCTATCACCCTGTCCATGTCCCTCATAATCTTATCCTTCTGAATCACATCCCCCTCAGTCTTCCCTGCTCCAAACTGAACAACCCGAGCTTATCCAGCCTCTCTCCATAGCTGGTATGCTCCATCCCAGGGAACAGCCTGGTGAATCTCCTCTGCACAACCTCCAGTACCATCACATCCTTCTTGTAATGTGCTTCCCAGAATTGCACACAGTACTCCTTAGTGGCCTAACCAAAGCCTTGATAAGCTCTTACAATCTATGCCCTGGTTAATAAATACTACACCCAAGGTACACTCTTAACTAACCTATTACCCTGTCCAATTTCATCCAGTGATGTGTGGAGAAGCAGCGTCTGAGCTTTCTAGTGTGCTGCCATTCATTGAGTTCTCCCGGTCTGGTTCCTTCTTCCAAAGTGCGTCCCCTCATATTTATCAGGTTTACATTCCGTCTGCCATTGATCTGCCCATCTGACCAATCCATATGTATCTTTCTGTAACATAAGACCTTCCTCCTCACTACCAACCAACCAGGCAAACACAAACTTACTTATCACAACCCCCACCCCCTTCACCCACTCCCATCCATTCACAGCTGTACCATTCATGAATAACACAAACAAAAAGGGACACAGCACTGATCCCTGTGGTACACAGGGGGCACTGGTCTCCAGTCACACAAACAGCCTTCTCCCACCACCCTCTGCCTCCTGGCACGGAGACAATTTTCGTTGTAACTTGTCAAGTTATCCTTGATTCAATGAGATTTTACTTTATTTTTCACTTTCCTTTGTGGAGCTTTGTCAAAGGCCTTGCAGCAAAAATAATTCAGCGACCTCCTCAAACTGATTCATATTCGGTAGATGTGACGTCTCTCTGAATGGTGTCAGGGCCTATTGCCTTGGTCGTATCTATTGTGTTCAGCTGTTTCATCATGTCACGTAGCCAAGACACTGAATATAAATATAGTTTAGAGACAGTAAAGGGATGGTGGGAGAGCAGGAGAACGATTTGGAAATAAAGGGCCAAGTATCATTATATTAAATTGGATAGCAAAATCGACAGACCAAAGGGACTACTGCACTTTCAATTTTATAGCTTCACAAGTTAATCACATTAAGGAATGTGTACAGTGTGTGGAAAAAGTGCATTGAGGAGATGTTTGAACATGAACTGGAATGGAAGGCTCAATGTGTTGTATGGCCTACTCCATTCCCGATGTTTCTGTGCAGTCTGTAAATGTTGTCACAAGCTCTCAGATGTTAGGAAAGAGGTCTCTGCAGGGTCAACAGGACAGTGTTTCTCATTCCCTTTTCCGATACTGAGGCTGTTCTGTCTGGTTTTATCCTTCAGACCTCGGAACAGTTTGATACAATAGAATGTCCTGGTTGGCGGATTCAGAGATCATTGAAAGTTTATACATGTCTGTGAGTCTGCAGTCACGTTTAGACCTGACCAGGATTGCACGGGAGATTCACTTCCTGAAAGTACATTTACGAAGAAAATTGGCATTTACAATCGCCATTGGCTTGAAGGTCACTGTTACAGACACCAGATTTTGCATCTTTTCAGTTGTTTTTAACTTGCATTAGCTGCCAGAGCATTGGCCTGGTTTGGATTAGCAATCCAGTGACATTTCCACAGAAGCACCATCTCTGCATGGGGACCTATCGGAAATATACTGAGCAGGATATTTCTGTGCTGCTTGATAGCTCTGTGAAAATGAACTCAATCCAGATTGACTGTCGTGGTGGCACTGAGGGGTGGTAATTGGTCAGGTTGTAATTATACTCCTCTTAGGAACTGGACATGGTTGAGAAATTTTCCACATTACCAGGGCGATGTCAGAGTTGGAGCTGGAATGAAAGAGCTTCCCCTGGGACACGGCTTGTTGTGCAGTACAAGCCTTCAGTCCTATTACAGGAATGGTGTCAGGGCCTATTGCCTTAGTCGTATCTATTGTGTTCAGCTGTTTCATCATGTCACGTACAGTAAATCGAATTGATTGAAGACTGGCATCTGTGATTCTGTGGGCATCATGATGAGGGTGAGGTGGATCATTAACGCAGCACTTCTGGCTGAGGATAGTGCAGATAACTCATCATGGTGTTTTACACTGATGTGCAGAGCTGTTCGATTACTTAGGATGGGGATATTTGTGGATCCCTTTGCTCCAGTCATTTGTTTAATCGTCCAACACCATTTATGACAGAATGTGGCAGGAGTGTGGAGCTTTGATCAAATCTGTTGGTGAAGTATGGTAGCTTTAATGGGTGAGCATCAGGTTTAGGTTCACGTGGTTCTGACCCAGTCATGTTCACCCACAGTCATTCTGAAACGTAGATTGCATTGATGGCAATGGCAGACTGAGGAGATTATCCTAGAGAAAATGTTACAGATTGTGGTTGAATGGTGTTCTGCTTCTCCTGCTGCTGTGTTCGACAGCACTACATAAATCCGCAGTTTTGAGCTGCAATATCTACAATGCAATTCTGATCTCTGTCCCTTCGTTCACATCGAGATCCATTCACCCATCAGCCCTGTACTCAGTGACCTACTCTGGTTTCTGATGTGGAAATACTTCCATTTTCATAATCTCATTCTGCTAGGGTCGCTCCCCGGGTCATGCTTCCAATCTGACACATTGTGCAAAACAAATAAATGATTTTGCTTCAATTGTTTAATTCATCTGAATTTTTTTTCTTGAGTAATAGCATCTTCTGTGTTTAAATTGAATGTGTTTTCCTCTGTTTATCGCCCTGACCATGACAAAGAGCTCTGTAGTGTCAGTGATGCCAGCCTTGTGTAGTTTCAGAGCCAATGAATTCTCTCGATTCCAATCATCGTCACCACATTGTAAGTTTCCTCTTTTGGTTTGACGCCTTATTGCTCATGGCTGCCTTGTCCTCCCATGAGTATGTTTCATCTCCTTTGGGAAAATTTCTGATATCCTCCAAATTAACCACAGAAATTCCTGCTTTTGCTGCTCCATTGTCTGCCTTACTCGGTTCCCCTTCCAATTAACTTTGGCCATCTCCTCCTGCATGTCTTTGTACTTATGTTACTCAATTATAATCACATTGCATCAATAATGGAGCAATAGATATAAACTGAAAGAAAGAGTTTTGTGAGAAAAGACGCAAAGCATAATTGGTAAACTTAACTGGATACAAGGAGAGAAATTGCGGGACAACATAGATGAGGAAATGTGAAAAATGAGAAAACTAGATCATCGAAAGAAATAGATGTACATCCCCCAATGTTTTTGCAATTTCTGTGTGCTGTGGTCCTTTGTACAGTGCATGTACAACAGAGTAATGTGTTCAAATGCTGGGTCTGATGCCAGAGTTTTTTTTATCTAGAATAATATGACAGACACGAGCTTTGAAAAGAACCCAACAGGCCAAGACATTTAATTCTGTTAGAAAGGAGATTAACTGAAATATGTTGGGACACCAGAAGCAAGAATTTTTAACACATATCCTGATAAGAATGAGAGATTGGAGTAGAGAATTGCAGAAAAGGAGGGAACGTTGAGAGAGGCGTAATATATAATTTTAGATGAGAATCAAATGATGTTTTAATGTTTTATAAATTTTATAAAATATATGCATCACTTCTCGTTAACTGTGTCTCCGTTGTTCATTTAGAATGTGTTGTGTACATATGAAAAATGTTACTTATCTGCACGCACACATTGATTAAACAGTGTATCTAAAATCATTTTTCCGCCATTCAAATGGTCCTGTTGTCGTTTTATCATGATCCATGAACACCAAATGGCCACGAAAAGACATGAGCTGAAAATGTGTTGCTGGAAAAGTGCAGCAGGTCAGGCAGCATCCAAGGAGCAGGAGAATCGACGTTTCGGGCATAAGTCCTTCTTCAGGAATGAGGAAAGTGCGTCCAGCAGGCTAAGATAAAGGTAGGGAGGAGGGACTTGGGGGAGGGGCGTTGGGAATGCGATAGGTGGAAGGAGGTTAAGGTGAGGGTGATAGGCCGGAGTAGGGTGGGGGCGGAGAGGTCAGGAAGAAGATTGCAGGTTATGAAGGCGGTGCTGAGTTCAAGGGATTTGACTGAGACAACATGGGGGGAGGGGAAATTAGGAAACTGGAGAAATCTGTGTTCAACCCTTGTGATTGGGGGGTTCTTAGGCGGAAGATGAGGTGCTCTTCCTCCAACCGTCGCGTTGCCATGGTCTGGCGATGGAGGAGTCCGAGGACCTGCATGTCCTTGGTGGAGTGGGAGGGGGAGTTGACGTGTTGAGCTATGGGGTGGTTGGGTTGGTTGGTCCGGGTATCCCAGAGGTGTTCTCTGAAAAGTTCCGCAAGTACGGCCTGTCTCCCCAATATAGAGGAGGCCACATCGGGTGCAGCAGATGCAAAAGATGATGTGTGTGGAGGTTCAGGTGAATTTGTGGTGGATATGGAAGTATCACTTGGGGCCTTGGAGGGAAGTAAGGGGGGAGATGTGGGCGCAAGTTTTGCATTTCTTGCGGTTGCAGGGGAAGGTGCCGGGAGTGGAGGTTGGGTTGTTGTGGGGTGTGGACCTGACGACGGAGTCACGGAGGGAGTGGTCTTTTCGGAACGCTGATCAGGGAGGGGAGGGAAATATATCCCTGGTGGTGGGATCCGTTTGGAGGTGGCGAAAATGACGGCGGATGATATGCTGTACATTGAGGTTGGTGGGGTGGTAGGTGAGGACCAGTGGGGTTCTGTGCTGGTGGTGGTTGGAGGGGCGGGGCTCAAGGGCGAAGGAGCGGGAAGTGGATGAGATGCGGTGGAGGGCATCGTCGACCACGTCTGGGGGGAAATCGCGGTCCTTGTAGAAAGAGGCCATCTGGGTTGTACGGTTTTGGAACTGGTCCTCCTGGGAGCAGATGCGGCGGAGACAAAGGAATTGGGAATATGGGATGGTGTTTTTACAGGGGACAGGGTGGGAGGAGGTGTAGTCTAAGTAGCTGTGGGTGTCGGTCGGTTAATAGTAAATGTCCGTTTTGATTCGGTCGCCCGAGATAGAAATGGAGAGGTCTAGGAAGGGGAGGGAGGAGTCTGAGACGGTCCATGCGAATTTGAGGTCGGGGTGGAAGGTGTTGGTAAAGTGAATGAACTGTTCAACCTCCTCGTGGGAGCACGAGGCAGCGCCGATACAGTCATTGATGTAGCGGAGGAAAAGGTGGGGGATGGTGCCAGTGTAGCTGCCAAAGATGAACTGTTCCACATATCCTACGAAGAGGCTGGCATAACTGGAGCCCATGCGGGTGCCCATGGCTACTCCTTTGGTTTGGAGGAAGTGGGAGGATTGGAAAGATAAGTTGTTCAGGGTGAAGACCAGTTCAGTCAGTCGGAGGAGGGTGTCAGTGGAAGGGTACTGGTTGGTACAGCGGGAAAGGAAGATGCAAAGGGCTTTGATACCTCCGTGATGGGGAATGGAGGTGTACAGGGACTGGATGTCCATGGTGAAGATAAGGCATTGGGGACCAGGGAACCAAAAATCATGGAGGAGGTTGAGGGCGTGGGTGGTGTCCCGAACATAGGTGGGGAGCTCATGGACTAAGGGGAACAGGACCGTGTCAAGGTATGCAGAGATGATTTCCGTGGGGCAGGAGCAGGCTGAGACAATGGGTCAGCCGGGGAAGTTGAGTTTGTTGATTTTGGGCAGAAGGTAGAAACGGGCGGTGCGGGGTTGTGGGACTATGAGGTTGGAGTCGGTGGATGGGAGATCCCCTGTGGTGATGAGGTTATGGAAGGTCTGGGAGATGATGGTTTGGTGGTGGGAGTTGGGTTCATGGTCAAGGGGCAGTAGGAGGAGTTGTCCGCGAGCTGGCGTTTAGCCTCAGCGGTGTAAAGGTTGGTGCGCCAAACTACTAACGCACCTCCCTTGTCTGCTGGTTTGATAGTGAGGTTGGGGTTGGAATGGAGGGAGTGGAGGGCTGCACGTTCCGAGAGTGAGAGGTTGGAGTGGGTGAGAGGGGTGGAGAAGTTGAGGCGGTTAATGTCGTGGTGGCAGTTGGCTATGAAGAGATCGAGGGCGGGTAAGAGGCCAGCACGGGGTGTCCAGGTGGATGGGCTGTGTTGGAGGTGGGAGAAGGGGTCGTCAGAGGTTGGGCGTGAGTCTTGGTTGAAGGAGTAGGCACGGAGGCGAAGGTGGCGGAAGAATTGTACGATGTCACGCCGTGTGTTGAACTCGTTAATCCGAGAGCCCAGGGAATGAAGGTGCGGCCTCTGCTGAGGGCTGATCTTTCATCCTCAGAGAGGGGTAGTTCTGGAGGGATGGTGAAAACATGGCAGGGCTGGGAACTAGGATCTGGTGTGCGGCTGGAGCTGGGAGTGGGGGCCGAGTTGGGCGTGGGGTTAGGCATGGTGACAGGGATCGGCGTTGGGGTGAACTTTAGCGTGGTGATGGATATCGGCGTGGGGGCGGAGACACATGCAGCTTTTTGGTCGTGCAGATTAATGATGTCACTGGGGACGGAAGTGTCTGTGGTGACGGCAACCCAGGGGGCGGAAATGGCTGTGGCGACGACAGAGACAGTGTTATTCCCGATAGCCGCGGAGGCCGCGAATCTGTCGGCGATGGTCTTCCTGGCAATCGTGGAGGCGGTTGTCTGGGCGGCGACCACGGAGGCTGCGAGGTCGGTGGTGGCGGACGTGACGTCATGGTCCGCAACGGCGGTTGTTGCCGCGGGCGCTGTAGCGGCCGCGTGGTTAATGGCGCTGGACTGATTTTGGAGGCCGATGGAAGATTCTTGAACAGTTGAGGAACCCCGAGTGTGGGGGTAAGTACATGAAAGTTTTTGGTACTTACTTTCTTTAATTTCCGATATGGCTAGGAAGAACTGGTTGTTAGTGTATGGATTCTTCTGTGGATGAAGAAGAGTAGAGGTCCTTTGAAGGTCTGTGAGAGTGTTGTCCTGAGCTGGGTTAGGTCTGACTGCAGGGAATGTAGGCAGCGGCGCATGGCTGCAAGCGTGGAGCGGAGGATCCGGAGGGAGGTCTTTTGCTGGAGGCTTCGGATTTGTTGTAGGTACTGGTTGTCCTGGTTGGGTCCAAATTTTGTTGGTCGGAAAGTAGTCTCGAGTCCGTGCAGGATCAGTCGGTTCTGTAAGCAGGTGTTGAGGAAGGAGATGTGGCTGTGGTAGCGAGTCTGTTTGAAAACGTGGCTGAAGAGTTTCTGTGCAGAGGAGATGACCTGGGGTGTGCAGTGAGAGAGGGACTCACTGAAATCCTTGTAGAGGGAGGAAGAGAGCTTCATCAAGGAACGCATCCTTGTAAGAGGATTCGCAGTAGGTCAAATTCTTCGAGGAGTAAGTGAGGACTGCAGATGCTGGAGATCAGAGCTGAAAATGTGTTGCTGGAAAAGCGCAGCAGGTCAAGCAGCATCCAGGGAAGAGGGGAATCGACGTTTCGGGCATAAAACATGACCTATTATCACACTGTTCCATACATACAGACAAAGAAGAGCACCAAGTTGATTGGGACAATGCACACACATAATAAGACACGCAAGGACTTTCTTAGAGATATGGCATTCTGACGAGAAGTCCATCAATAAACACTGCAATTTATTTCCTATCTACCGTCTCTTGTAAAACAAAGGAACCGGAAATGACATCACCCCTCTTAAGAAACCAAGACCTATAAATAGAGAGGCGGGACATAACACCAGCGCTTCAGCAGAGACTCTCACTGATGATGTTACCTAGTCATAGTGTTGAAACATCTGAAAACACACCTTCAAGCACAGCGAACTAACTTACGTACATACAAACTATCATTTTTATTTTATTAGTGGAATTTGGGAGTTCATTGTCACTCATGTTTTAACAGATTCCGAGGTGAAGTGAGCTTTTCTGGGTTTGTGGTTTTAATTAACAGAGGGGCTGGACATTGATGACTTAATATTTTGGGGCCTTGCCGCATATGACTTTTAACAGATTGAGCAGATTCTGGGTACAAAAGGTCCCAGCAAATTCCAACATGTTGCAATTTGTGACCTCGATCTTCAAATAAAACCGGTGGGAAAATTCGTTTAATTTTGTTAACTTGTGGTTGGTTAAATTAAAAGTGAGAGAAATGACTTTTAACATTACTAAAGATGTTCCCAACTTAGCCAAGGACGTTTAGAAATACAGAAGTAGGACATATCTTAGAATAAGCAAATAGGTTGGAATTTGGTTTAACCAGGGACAAAAGGAAAGCAGAAATTGTAATGGAGTTGGTCAAACACTTTGATGTATCAAAGAAACAGACAAGTGCAGTACAATTAGTTAGAAGATAAATAAAGAGACGGAAACAGAGAGAGAAGACAGAGAAACAGGAAAAAGAAAGAGAGGGAGATTTTGAAATTCAGAAGTTGGGAATTAGACAAGAAAGTTAAATTAACAAGATGGAGATGAAGGGAGAACATTGCGATGTATACAACTATGTTAATACCTTGCCATATTTCGTTGAAAAAATTGTCAAAATCTTTTTTATTTCATTTGAAAAAATGGCTAGGCAGATGACGTGTCCAGTGAACTTGTGGGTAATGCTCGTTCAGACTAAGCTGGTGGGCACAGCTGGTGAGGTATGTGCAGTGCTATCAGATGAGGGGTCAAGAGCTTATGCAGATGTCAAATTGGCTATTTTTATTGGTTATGAATTGGTCCGAGAAGCAAATAGACAAGAGGTTCATAAAAATAGAGACGGAACCCGGTCAGACTTATGCAGAGTTTGAAAGAATTAACCACATTCATTTTGATAGATAGTTGCTGGACCTAAAAATGGATGAGACCTGTGAGAGTCGAAGGGAGATTATTCTGCTGGAGAAATTTAAACTCACTTCCAGCAATGGTAAGAATTCATGTGAATGAACAGAAAGTTCAAGAAACGAGAAACGCGGCAGAAATGGCAGGTAAATATGCATTGGTGCTAGAGATGAAATTCAGCTTCCTGGAGGACTTTCATCCTGTGAGGGATAGAAATTGGGAGAAGGGAAGATCACACATTACAAAGCGAACAGTAGCGCACAATTGTTTACCACAGGTGAAAAAAGAAGCACAAAGGGAGTTGAAAGGTGGTGAAAGGCGTCAGGTGTTCTCACTATAAGGGTGTGGAACACATGAAATCACAGTGTCAATGGTTTAAGAAGGGCACTGGGAAAAAGATGGTTTCACTGCAGTAAGCTGGGACACACAGTGATGGTCGTTGAAGGAAGGCACTTTGGGGAAAGATGTGGCAGAAGAGGCTGAGCCAGTGGCATTAATGAAACTGGTAAAGGAGACCCCAAGTGGAGCCGACGAGCTGCTGGAGAGTGCACAGCCGAGGCAGGGGCTGGGTATGGAGGCAGTGCCTGATCTCTGAAAAAAGTTCGCCTCTGTAGATAAAGTTTACTCAGAAAGAACAGGGGGAGAAAGTCAAGAAATTATAATTTTGTGAAATACGGGATCTGTTCAGGCTCTGATAGTTGAGAAGTCATTAACATGCCAGTAACAGTGAAAATACTTTCATCTCTTACTATTAGAGACCGAGAGAAAGTGAGGGCTGCAGATGCTGGAGATCAGAGTTGAAGAGTGTGGGGCCGGAAAGGCACAAAAGATCAGGCAGCACTCGAACAGCAGGACAATCGAATATCAGGCAAAAACCAATCATCAGGAATGTGGTTAAGGGGCAATGGGGCTGAAAGATAAATACGAAGATAGGAGCTGGACTGGTGGGAGGGTCACTGGGAAGGCGATAAAAAGATGTAGGTGGGAGTGATAGTGATATGTCGGAGGGGAGGGTGGAGTGGGTAGGTGGCAAGGAAGATGGACAATTAGGACAGTTCAAGAGGGCGGTGTTAGGTTGAACAGTTGGATCTGGGAGAGTTTGGGGGAGGGGAGATTTGGCATTTGATGAAGTCAATGTTGATGCTGTATAGTTTGTGGGGCCTAGCTGTCCTACCACCTATCCACTTCACCCTCCTCTCCGACCGATCACCATCACACCCCACCTGCATCTACCTATCGCCTTGCAAGCTCCCTTCCACTCAGCTTCACCCCCACCCTCCTACTTATTTCTCAGCCCCTTTCCCCCTCCCTTACCTCCCATTTTCCTGTTGAAGGATTTAAGCCTAAAACGTCAACTCCCCTGCCCCTCAGATGCCACCAACATGCTGTGCTTTTCCAGCCCTACACTATTGAACTCTGATCTCTAGCATCTGCAGTCTTCACTTGCCCTCGGCCTCTAATAGTAAGAGATTGAAGCATTTTCACTCTGACATGTTACTCAACAGCGTGATAATCTGTGGAATGGGGACAGAAATTAAGCATTCCCTTGTGTAACATCAAGTCGGAGTGCCAAATCAAGGTTGGGGAAGTAACAGTGAGAGTGAATGACAGAGTGTCAGTTACATGAATACAGTTTGTTCTTGGGAACGATGTAGCAGGAGGCGAGGTGGGAGAGGCACCTGTTGTGGTGGAGCAGCCAACGGAAGAACGAGGGAATTGGGGTGTTAAAAGAAAAATACCCAGGAATTTTTTCAGACTGTATAGTAGCAAGATCCCACTGTCATATGTTACAGCAGGAAGGAAAAATGAACTAAAAAGTCAAATGAGTTGATGCTCAGTGAACTGACACCCTGCTTTGTGTAACGGTAGAGAAAAAAACCAGAACAGTCAGAGGTGTTTCGTCCAGAAAGGCTAATGGACTTACAACAGATACACACACACACACACACACACACACACACACACACACACACATGCATACACATAGAAAAGGAATCAGAATATATTGTCGAACGTTATTAACTTAGATAAAATCCTAAAATTAAAATGGAGACCATGACAGGTTACTGCATCAGGGAAATGGGCCGAAGTGCACCAGATTGTGTTACCGGTAGAATACTGTGTTATGGGTAGCACATAAACTAATTGCAGGCGGTCACCTAGGTGTACGGAAGACTCAGGCTGAGGTACAGAAGTATTTCTACTGGCCTGGAATGCACAAGGACGTAGTTTTTTTTTTGTACATGAAATACATACCAAATGGTGGGTAAGTAACAGGCAGTAATAAAACCAGCACCTTTCTTGCCAATTCCTGCATTCGAAAAACACTTCACGTGTGTTGTGATTAGTTGTGTAGCTCCCCTTTCTACAGTAGAAGTGGAAACCAATATTTGCTGATCATAATGGATGCATCTTTCAGGTTTCCAGAGGCAATTCCATTACGGAGTGTTAAGATAAGAAGGGAGGTGGAGGGGTTGGTAGCTTTCTTTACTTGCTGTGGAGTATACAGTAAGATTCCGTCACACCAAGGATCTAATTTTACTGCTCAACTGTTTAAGGAAGTCATGGATGGCTTAGGCATACAGCACTTCAAATCAACGGCGTCCCATTCTGAGTCCGAGGTAGCATTGGAAAGTTAGCATCAGACGCTGAAGACCACGTTAACAGCGTACTGTTATGATTCCCCGAATGATTTGAATAATGGCGTCTCATTATATTGGTTGTCATTAGAGATGTCCCAAGTAAATCTACTCAGTTTGCTCCCTTTGAGTTACTGTTTGTACATGAAGTGAGAGGTCCTTTGAAATTAATTAAATATAAATTGACATGACTGAAGTCGGAAATCTCACACTTGGATTATGTGTGTGAGGGGAAGGAGAAAGTAGATGGAGTAGGTGAGTTTGCTAAACAGTATCTGAAGAGCAGAACATAGAGTGAAGCAGGTGGCAGATAGAACACTGAAACTTTGAAGATTTCCCGTGGGGACGACGAATTAGTATTGCCATCAGTGGTAGGAAATCCCCTCAAAGCCAGATTTAGTGGCCCTTTTCAAATTTAAAACAAATGTGGATTCACTTAAACTATCTGGTAAAGATATCGGATATGACAAAAACGTTGTCAAGTATGTCACGTAAATGAATAATGCTCCAGCCACATTTAAGTCTCAGGAACAGAGTTGTGGCCAGATGAACAAATTGTGCAGTTTATCTGTATGATGTAGTGATCTTTAGCAAGTGATTGAAAGCTCCCATGTTACAGTTGGCAGAGCGTGTGGAACAAGAGAAGAAGCAAACTTGGTAATAGAAAAACTTGGTAAAGAAAACAGAATTCATGAAGGCAGAGGTGACGTTCTTGGGGCATTACATTGGCCATGGAATGTTGACCCCATGGAACACAAAGACGAAGGACTTTGAGAAATTTCCACGACCATCCTCGAAGAAAGAGGTGCTTCGATTTTTGGAACTGAGTGGATTCTATCGGAAGTTTGTTGCAAACTTCAGCAGTGTATTGGCACCACTGATGGATTTATTAAAGAAGAACACAGAATTGTGGTGGACAGAACAATGCCAGGAGGCATTTGAGAATTTTAAAGCAGTGTTAATCACTGCATCAGGTTTGGATACACCGAGTATTTTGAAACCCGTTGAAAATTGTGTCTGATGCTCGGGATATAGGGGTCGGAGATGTATTGATACAAAAAGATGATGATGGAATTGAATGGCCTATTGGCTACTTGTCAAAAAAGCTCAATATCCACCAGAAAAAAAATACAACATCTCCATTATTAACAAGAATGATTAAGTTTCGAACTGGCCTGACAATATTTTAATGTTTATATGACAAACAAATTGTCGGAGATGATTGTGGACAACGACAAACCTCTCGAATTTTTTTGGAATATTTAAAGACCAGAATATGAGAGTATTTCATTGGAGTCTTATCTTACCGATTTTACACTTACAAAATGTACATGCTGTGGGTCCTAAAATGTCATAGAAATGTGTTATCCCGGATTTAAAGGAAAACATTTAGATAAGAGTTGACTTATTCCACTGTTATATAGTTGTGCAGAATTAATATGAATGGTATAACTAAGATTAATGACTTTTGTATTTCATAATAATGGGATTAAGAATTCGAGGAAAAGGATTGAAGCCATCTTTTCATTCGGCTGGGGGGAGGTATTATGAAGACTAAAGTATGTCTGCTCACTTTAAGACAGAAAGGGTTTGCTGAATAGAAAGGACAGACACAGATGCCAGCGAAAGGTCACACTGTTCAACATGTCACCATTAGCTGGGAAATGGATACCTTGGTTTTGTTTGCTATTTTGACAGCAATTCAAATCATCCAAAGAGTTTAAATAACGCTCAGTTTACCAGAAGCCAACGGGATTTGAATATTATTGTTTTCAATCTGGAAAGCAATCAATTTATGAGAAATATTGCATCATGGGGAGTATATAAACTCAGCATTTTGAACACTAGAGGGAGAACCACTGCCATCCAACAACAAAGTAACTGCTGTAGGGAAGGAGTGCTAACTGGCCATCTCAAACACTTCTATAAAAGATACACGTTCATGTCAAACATACTTGAAGTAAAAAAGAAGCACGACCCAGGGAGATCAGCAGCTGCACGTGTGAAAACAGCGGGGAAGATGGAGACTGTGTGGTCTTGAGGTTGTAATGTTTAATATGTGGGTTGTTGGAATAACATATTTTTACAGAGTTGGAGTCAGATCGTAAGCAGCTAAGAAAAGAAGGGCTTGTATTTGTGAATACTTGTTGTTTCATGTTCACTATTAAAGTTAAGAAACTAACTTGCTAATTTTTGTTTAAATAGTGGAATGTAGGAGATCTGTGTCACTCATATGTTAGCAGATTACGAGGTGAAGCGAGCTCTTGTGGGTGTTTGGTTTTAATTAACAGAGGGGTACGTCTCCACCTTGGAAATGTCCATCCACGCTCACCCCATTTCCCTGCAGTTGGCCCATATCCTCCGGTCCTTTCCTATCCACATATTTATCCAAATGCTTTTGAAATGTAGTTAATGTACCCCCATCAACCATATCTGCTGGCAGCTCATCCACGTACCATCCCTCTGTGTAAAGAAATGTCCCCTCAGGTTCCCTTTTATTCCTTCCCCTCTAACCTTCAACTGATCCCCTCTCGTCCTCGATTCTCTAAACTTTGGTAAAGACTGAGAGCATTCACCCTATCCATATCCCTCATGATTTTATAAAGCTCTATAAGGACTCCCTCAGTCTCCCACACTGTCCTATCTTGTCCAACCTCTTCCGAAAACTCAGACCATTGGGTCCTGGCAACGTCTTTGTAAATTTCTTCTGCGCTCTTTCTAATTTCATAATATCCTCCATATAACAAGGTGGCACAACTAAGCACAACACTCCAAGTGCGGCCTTACCAAAGTCCTGTGTAACTGCAACATAAATTCCCAACTTCCATATTCAATATCCTGCCTGATGAAGGTCAGTGTAACAAAAGCCTTCTTCACTGCCGTGCCTACCTGTGACTCCACTCTCAGAGAACCATGCACCTGAACGGCAAGGTCTCTCTGCCCACTACACCCCTTAAGACCTTCCCATGCACCATGGAACTCCTACCTTGATTTGAGATTCGAAAATGCACGCCCTCACACATCTATATTAAATTCCATTTGCCTTTTCTCGGCCCACTTGCCCACCTGATTAAGGTCCTGCTGCAATTTCTGATAATCTTCCTCACTGATCATGCTTCCACTTATTTTAGTGTCATCTGCAAACTTACTAATCATGATGTGTACATTCTCAGCCAAATCATAAATCACAAACAGCCATGGACCCAGCTTCCAGTCTGACAAGCATCCTTCCACTAAGCCCTCTGCTTCCTACAAACAAGCCAACTGTGCATCCAATTGGCCAGTTCCCCCAGCATTCAACGTGATGTAACCTTCCAGGGCAGCCTGCTATGTGGAACCTTTTCAAAGATCTTCCTGAAATCCATAGTGACTACGTTTACCACTCTGCACTCATTAATCTTCTTAGTCACTTCACCAAAGGACTCTAACAAATTTGGGAAGCATGGTCTCCCACTCACAAGTCTATGCTGACTGCTCTGAATGAAACCCTGTGTAAGTAATCGGTGCAGACAATGGTATGATGTCCTTTATTGCATGATGTTTCGAGTACATAATTAAAGCCATCTTCCTGCTGTTGTAGAGCCTTGCTGAGAGAGCATTTGGGACACTCTGTACAGAATTGACCACCTATGTAAGGAATGATCTCCTTACCACAGACACTAATGATGGTATCATGAGAATAAAGTGAAGAAGCTGAGTGTTTATTCTGTAGAGCTGTGAGAGACGAAGAAATGGTGATGCTGAAATGCGAGAAATGGCAGCGATCATTTATTTCCAAAAGAGACATTGATAGGGTGAGAAATTCCATACTTTACCCAGGTTTGATTGGTTTGATTTATTGTCACGTGTACCTCAGTACAGGGAAACACTTTATTTATGGAGGCAGGTCATAGTAAGCATGGTCAGGCAAATCATAGGGTGGAAATAAACTTGGACAGAGTAAGGCATACAGGTTACACTGAACAGGACGTGCACTAGACACGATCAACACGAGCAAGATCAGCATTATTTGAACTTAGAGATTCCATCCATCAGTCTAACGTGACTTCCCGAATAGTTTATTTGCATAAATTAACTCTCCCCATGTTATTGTGCAGTTGGTGTGTGAACCCTGTACTGAACGTCAGGTTGCTCACAATCCCCAACAGCAGCCACAATACCGTCTGAAACAGGTAGCCATTCCCACCAGCTTCCGCCTGACATAGAGAACACAATGCTGCCTTCTTGGAGATGGAAGGTTGGGACTTCATACAAGACATGTGGCTTCTCTCCTCACTACGAGAAAACCACGTTAAAGTCCTACATGTTTATCATGAGCAACAGAGCCACAAGGAACAATGTGGAACAATCTGTCTGTGCAGCCTATGCTCCACTTGTTCATCATGTTAGAGCATCAATCTAGAAACAGTGAGGACTACTGATGCTGGAGATCAGAGTAGAGACCTGATTGCTGGAAAAGCACAGCAGATCAGGCAGCATCCTTGAAGCAGGAGAAGCGACTATTTGGGCATAAGACATTCATCAGGAACCAGCATCAATTACCAGATTCTGCCCCTATGGAAGTGCACTGAGGTGGCACTGGCCTCCTACTGTTCCTGTATAAGTGACTCAAGAGATTGAATGGATTCTTCCTCGTCCGGTTGGACAAGGCAAAAGGCCTGACTGGGTTACCCCTGATTCCTGTTTGACAGGTCGATGTACTGACAAGTGTGATGCTGCTGTATCTTTCAGACATTATTTTGTCCTGGATTATTTTAAGAGACGGATTGAATGATCGTTACCAAACTGGTTAGTTAAGACCATTTGAGTAAACAGCGAGGGAGGCCTTGGGTTAACTTTAATGCAGCCTGAAAGGATGTGGCCACCACTCACAGATAAGGATCTCTGGGTTTTGGTTTCTCAGCAGGATCAGAAATTATTGGGGTCTACACAGAGTTGGAAACTTCAGTGACTATCTCCTGGCTGCTACTCTGTCTGAATTTTCTCTTGATGCTGTTTGGAGAAATGTTTGTAACAACCTGTGTCTGAATATTTCTTTTTGCCAGGGGCTGTGTTTATGGGATTTTCCTCTATTCGAACAGTTCATTAGTAATAGTTCCTATATCCGTTATTCTGTTAACTTGGCCAATAGAATTATGTTATTCTAAATTCGTCTTCTTTGGTTCCATTTTATCTTTCGTGTTTAAATAATTTTTTTTGCATCACAATAAGTAATTTGACCAGTCACATTACATCTGAAACAGACACTTTACATTTCCCTTAAAATAGAAAAAGAGTCTAGATAACCGCCTTCAAATATTTTCGACGGGCTCTCGTGTGGCCCGTCACACTCGACTCCTTCTCTTCCTGAGTAATAGGCTGGAGGCACTGAATGGGCTGTCCCTGTTCTTCTCCAATAGAGTCAATGGGCTGAACGATTTCCTCATATTCCTGTGGAACCTGCGTGAGATGCTGAATGAACTCTTATTTTACTGTGGCAATGTGCAGTGTCAGGCAGTGCTGTTAAATGAATGTTACAGACACTTTAACAGCACAAGCCTCAATGCAGTCTGGGTCTTGCTGCACATGAACACAGACCCATTCAGGAGCTGATGGGGGACAAAATGTTCTGAACATTATGGAAACCTCAGTGACAATCCCCACTTCTGATCTTATGGTGGGGAGTGTGAGGGCGGGGAGAAATTGATGAAGCAGTTGAAGGTGTTTGTGAAGAGGAAGCTACCCTGAGGATCTCCCACAGAGGTGACCCAGGACTGAGATGATGAACATCTTCCCTTGTGCCATGTTTGACTCCAAACACTGGAGAGTTTACACAGATTCCCATTAAGTCCAGTTTTGTTAAGCTCCTTGATGTCAACAGAAGTCAACCACTGCCTTGTTATCAGGGCCAGTCATTTTTACCTGAACCCTTGTCTCAACTTCTTTTGTTCACATCACTAGCCCATGATATAGGAGCAGCAAGTGTTTTCTTCAAACAATTGGTATTGAATGTTAGGATTTCGCTTCTCAAGAGTGTTCGGGGAGCTAGGTGACTGAAAGTATTTGAAGAGGAGGTAGATGGATATTGATCAGTCAGAGAGTTACGGGCGATTAAGAATTGGGTATGAAAGATAATTTCAGACCTAGAGCAGATCACTCATGATCTTAATGAAAAACAAAGCAGGTTTGGGGAGTGAATGACCTGTTCCGGTATCGGATGTTCTCACATTCTGTAATTGGAATGTTAGTGGGTGTTATTGTCATAAATGTGCAATTACTGACTATTGCAGTCAGGGAGACCAGAGGATTTTGTGAGCCATCTCTGGGTGTGGTATGGGAGCTGTATTCTCAGTGAATCTGGGTCTACAACATGACCAACAAATGAAGCACAAGTTGTTGAGAGTGGAAGCTCTGTTAAGAGAGATGAGGGGACTCTTTCATACCCAGCCTGGGTTTTCCAATGACATTTCCCAAATCACCTCAATGCGTGTGGGACAATCTTGAAGGGCCGAATGGTCTTCTCTGTTTCTGTGCGACAGGTTATAGGAGTAAGTGGCCTCCAACTGCTCCTGCTCCTATCTCGCAGCTTTGAGCGTCTGAATGGAACACAGGAACATGGGACTGAGGAGCTGGAGTGTGTCATTAGATACTTTGAGACTTCCCCACCAGACACTAAGATTGTGGCTGATCAGATTGGGGTCTCAGCCTCACTTTCCTGTCTGTATCCCATTATGCATGACTCACTTCTCTGTCAAATATTTAACTAATCAGCTTTCAGTCAATGTGAACATAGAGACACGATAAACTTACAGCGAAGAGAATTCTGACTTGAAAGGTCCTTTCAGATTTTGTTGTCATTCCTCTTATAGAATCAGAGAGTCATGCAGAATAGAAACAGACCCGTTAGTCCAATCTGTTCACTCCGATCAGATATCAAATCTGATCCAGTCCCACTTGTCAGCATTTGGCCAATATCCCTCCTCTTTCAGATATTTTTAAATGTAACCACCATCACCACTTCCTCTGACCCCACATTCTGTACACACAGCACTCGCTGTGTGAAACATTTATCTTCAGGTCCCTTCTAAATCATTCGCCCTCTCCCCTCCAACCTATGCTCTACTGTTCTGGACTCCCCTACCATGGAGAGTAGAACGTGGCTGTTCAGAATATCCATGCCCCTGATGGTTTTATAAACCTCTATAATGTCACTCCTCAACCTCTGACACTCCAGGAGAAAGCACCTCAAACTAATCAGCCTCTCCCCAAAGCTCAAACCTCCATTCCTGGGACATCCATGTAAATCATTTCTGCAGAAAACCGAGTTGTACGCAGTATTCTTAAAGTGGCCTCACCAACATCCCGTACAGATGCAACATACCACCACAACTCCTATACTCAATGTTCTAACTGATTAAGGCAAATGTGCCACATGTGTTCTGTCCTACTTTGTCTCTCTGCGACTCCACATCGATGGAGTAATATACCTGCAGCCCAGTGTCCCTTTGTTCCACAACACTCCCCAGGACTTTACCATTAAACGTATTATTTCTGCCCTGATTTGCCTTCCCAAAATGCAAAACCTCGTATTTATCTAAGTTAAAATTTATCTGTCACTCCTTGCCCCTTTGTCCCATCTATTTGTGGTCTCGTATTCTGAGATAATCTACTACACCACCTTTCTGATGTAATCAGTAAACCTACTAACTATGGCCCCAATTTTCACATCTAAATCCTTTACATAAATGATGAAATGCAGTGAACTCAGTTCTGATTCTTGCAGCACACTACTGCTCACAAGCCTCTATTCTGAAAAATATCCCTCTTCCTTCAAGCCAATTGTGACTAGCTTCTTCTGTATCCCACGTGACTGAAACTTACTAATCTGTCTACCAATCAGAATAAAATTCTAGCTGTGAAGGGAGACTGAGTAGCTTAGGTTTATTTTAACTCGAAAAAAGGAGATTGAGGGGGGACCTGATTGAGATTTACAAAATCATGAAGGGTATAGACAGTGTGGATAGAGACGAGCTTTTACCCAGGGTGAAGGATTCAATAACGAGAGATCGTGCTTTCAAAGTGAGAAGTAAAATGTTGAAGGGGGATACACGCGGTGAGTACTTCACACAGAGGGTGGTGAGCGTTTGTAACGCGTTGCGAGCAGAGGTGGCAGAGGCAGGCACGTCAGATTCATTTAAGATGCATCTGGATAGATGCATGAGTAGGTGGGGAGCAGAGGGAGACAGATGCTTAGGAATTGGACGACAGATTTAGACAGTACATCTGGATTGGCTTAGGCTTGGAGGACGAAGGGCCTGTTTCTGGGCTGTAAATTTTCTTTGCTCTCTGTTCTTTAAAAGAACACCTTGCTGAAGTTCATATAGACAATGTCTACCAAACTGCCTTCATCAATCTTCTTTGTCACATCTTCAAAAAACTCAACCGAATTAATGAGACATGATTTCCCATGCAGAAAGCCACGTTGTCTGCCCCGATCAGTCCTTGCCTTCCCAAATGTATGTAAATGCTATCCCTCAGAATCTCCTCCAACAACTTACCCACCACTGACATCAGGCTCACCGGTCTATAGTTCCCCGGATTTTTGGTCACTGTTTCCTTTTCTAGTCCCACTCCTCCACTGCTCACAACAAATGTTAAATGTAATCAGTTTGGTGATGTGGCCGATCATATCGGTCTCAGGCTGGGTCAGGGTCAGTTTTAGGAACAAGACAGGCTAGTTTCTTTAATCTGCTAAAACAACACGTTTATGCTTCAAAGCAATGTTACTCAAACTATGATGGAAAGATGAATGGCAAACTGTTTGGGTATTGCAAGTATATAATCAATATTTCCCTTTCTAAAAACACTGACACACACACACACACACACACACGCACACGCACACGCACACACACACGCACACGCACACACACACACACACACACACACACACACACACACACACACACATACACACACACAGAGATAAACAAAATCTATGCCATTTTAGCTTGAAAGAACTTTGTCCATTTATTATTGGGAGTCCTGACAAAAGCAAAAATTGCGAGATTGTCCAAAAAGGTATTCTGGTTCTGAGGATATTGTACTCACAGAGCTGCGAGCAATGGGATTTCATCCTTGGAGTGTTGGATTTGGTTGACTTCCCTTTGCTTTCGGCAGTGAGTAGATTCCAATGGATGCTGGTCAGGGCGCACCCAAAGGGTAGCACGGTAGTTGGCACTGCTCCCTCAGAGCACCAGGGACTTAGAGTCGATTACATCCTTGGGTGACTGTCTGTGTGAAGTTTGCACATTCTCCACCTTTCTATTTGAGCTTCTGAATGGGTGATCTGGTTTCCTACCACAGTTCAATTAGGTGGTTTGGTCATGCTAAATTGTCTGTAGTGTTCAGGGATTTCTAGGTTAGGGGCATTAGTTAGGGGAATAGGTTGGTATGGACTTGTAGGACTGACGGGCCTGTTTCAACACTGCAGGGATTCCATAAAAATAAGAATGGTAACGATGACTGTAGAGATGTTTTTTTAGCTCGCACACCTTACTGTGATGAGGGACAATGAAGGAGAGAGAGTGCAATAGGCCATTCCTTCTCGGGCAGATTACATTGTCTCCCTCTCTGAGCTGAATCACACAGTAATTCATTCTCTCCCAAACTAGACCATTTGGGGTCCCTTGTACATTGTCCAACTATGTCTCCATCACATTCCCTGTTCCATGTAGGTGCATCATTGCTGCTGTCATACACAGAACCATACCCTTAGCAGAAAAAGGTCTCGGTGGATTTGAAATATGTTTTCACGTCCCTGCATCATTAAAATATAAAAATGTTTAATTTATACAGAACTCCTGTGTTAAAATGTATGCATTTGTAACAGAAGTACAGAAATTGCTGGAAAAGCTCGGCAGGTCTGTCAGCATCCAGATGCCTTTTACATGCTGTAGTTGTACCAGCCTCCACCACTTCCTCTGGTAGCTCATTCCATACGCACACCACTGTCTATGTGAAATGGTGCCCTTTAGGCCTCATCAAAACCTTTTCCCTCTCACTTTCAAACAATGCCCTCTAGTTTTGAACGCCCCGAACCTGGGGAAAAACCCTAACTGGGCACCCTATCCTTGACTATTATGATTTTGTAAACCTTTACTGCTGTGAAATGTGACTCCAATCAACACAAATGGCTGTACTTCCAATCATCCCGGGCCTAATTTCTGAAATTCCAGACTGACACCTCTTCCTTCTCCATCAAGTCACAATTCTAAATCCATTTTAATCAGTTTGTTCAGATATTTCAGGAGACACGTCTGTGGAATTTACACCTAGACCTTTGTGCCCAGAGGTAGGGACACTCGAATCACTAGGCATACCCATAAAGCTGTAACAGTATTCTCCTGTGTGTTTGTTCATCAGCCTGTTCTGATATGCTGTGAAATACCTCTGCAACAGGCAGGACTTGAATCCAGGCCTTCTAGTCCAGAGCTAGGAACACTACCACACATGCTCAGGAATTGGAATCAAATCCAGAGCTCTGGCTCAGGGGCAGGGACACTACACACTACACAACCATACCCAGATTTTGGGTCATATTATAGTGCTCACTTTCAGCTCAGTGTGGATTTATTATAATCAGGTTCCCATTACTGAACTACACAAAATATTTTGTATTGTGATATTTGTCTCAACTGTAGGATGTTGAGTGTATGTGCTGTGCCATCGAAATTAACTATAAACATCTTTAATCGCTATTATCTGTAGTCTGGAATGGTAGGGAAAGAAATCCTGCAGACACACTCTGCACAATGAAGGGTCTCAAATAGATATTTATTACTGAACGCCAGAGGCGAAGGAAGAGCTTAATTTCTGGTCCCAAAACACCGATCACTCTTACCCAACTCTCACGTGCGACTCCCCTCTTCCTAAAACCATGAAATGATACCAGGCCGCTAATTACTGTTAAGCCTCTCCTCCCCACTGACTGTGTCTGTAATCTGTCCCTCCTCCCCCTAACCACACAAGGCAAACCAAGCTCAGGGTCTTTGTGAAAATCAAGACCGGAGTGTGTAGGTATCCTGGAGAGAGATAGGCATTTCAAAATTGAAGGGGTAGGATGAGGTGGCAGCAATATCACACACTGGGCTGAGGGGCTGAGGGGTGGCAGATGGAGTTTAGTTTGGATTAAGGCGAGGGAGTGGATATGGTAAATCAAACAAGAGTAGGATCTAGACAATTAAAAGTAGGGTCTTTGACAGTGCTGTAGAACAGAAACGAAGGCCGTCAGGTATAATTCTTTAAAATTTGCATCTCATATAGATAGTGTGGTTAAGAATGTGTTTCGCATACTTGTCTTCATAAGTCAGATCTTTGAGTATCGCAATTGGGACGTCATGTTGTGGTTGTACAGGATATTGGTGAGACCTCTTCTGGAATACTGTGTCCAGTCCGGTCACCCTGCTCGGTCATTCCATAGGCACACCACCCTCTGGGTGAAAAAGTTGCCCCTTAAGCTCACCTTAAGCCGATGTCCTCTAGTTTTGGACTCCCTGTACCCTTAGAAAATACCTTGACTATTCACTTTGATATCATTGACCTTGATATTATTGAAAAGCTGGAGAGGGTTCTGAAGAGATTAACCTGGATGTTGCTTGGAAAGGAGGGATTGAGCTACAAGGGGAGGCTGGATAGGCTGGGACTTCTTTCACTGGAGAGTATGAGATTAAGGGTTAACTTTACACAGGTTTATAAAATAGTGAGGGGTACAGATAAACTGAAGGGCTGATGTCTTTTCCCTGGAGTTGGGGATTCAAAACTGAGGGATATTTTAAGGTGCAAGGAAAAAGATTTACAAAAGTCACGAGAGGTAATTATTTTAGACAGAAGCTGGCTTGGGTGTGGAATGAACATTCAGAGGAAGTGGTGAAAGCAGGGACAGTTACAACGTTTAAAGGACATTTAGATCAGTACATGGATAAAACATCAGTTTGGATGGTGCTGTGAGCAGCTGCCCTCTCCCTCCCCACTCTGAATGAATCCCTGCTGTTTTTCACCCTCTGTCAATGCCTGTGCAGTGGTGGGGGGAGGCCAGCAGCGGGTGACATTGCATCACTTGAATCATCACAGAGATCGCCAGACCTGCCCAACATAGAGACACACAGATACACACACGGGAATGGTTCGGGCACAACATTGAGCTCATCTGGTAATTAAAACTAAACATAAAGAAATGCTCAATTTGCCTTGTAAACTATTAAAATATGAGTGAGAGTGAACTCCCAAATTCCACTGTTTAAACAAAAGCGTCAATTTATTTTTTCACTCTGAAAATGAACATTTTACAACAACTATTCACAACTCTGAGACGCCATTTATCTTAACTGCTTATTATCTTACTCCAACTCTACAATAATATACTATTTCAGTCAGACATTTATTAAAGTTACATAAACGTAATTTCAAAACCACACAGCAGCTTTTGTTTCATCTGACCTCACACCAATATCCCTTTTTCCCATCTTTCCTGGGAAGACTGGCTCATGTTACAAGATGCTATTGAAGTGTCTAGACTTCAGCATTCTGCAACCTGGGAACACATCCTTCAATGACACTGTCTCTCAGTCTCCCCCTCTCTGTCTATACCCCAAACCCTTCACATGTGGTGATGTTAAAATTGATTCGCCCGCCATCTCTATCTGGCAGTGATGTTCACACCCACAGCACCTCCTGGTCATCGCCCGCCATCTCTATCTGGCAGTGATGTTCACACCCACAGCACCTCCTGGTCATGGCACAATGGAGATTATGGAGCTGTAAATGGATGTGAGCTGCACATCCTGTCACTTCCAGCACGGGCTGCAAGTTTCCCCACACTGGGCAGTGATCTTATACATTGGTACTGGGCAATGCACTGGGGTGTGGAATACAGTCCTACATGCTGGGAGGGTAACTGTTCCTGGTTTGCAGATCAATGCACTGGAGTGGTGTACACAGTCCTACATTCTGGGAGGGTAACTGCTCCTGGGTTATAGATCAATGCACTGTGGTGGGGTAAACAGTCCTACATGCTGGGAGGGTAACTGCTCCTGTGTTACAGATCGATGCACTGGGGTGGGGTACACAGTCCTACATGCTGGGAGGGTAATTGCTCCTGGGTTACAGATCAATGCACTGGGGTGGTGTACACAGTCCTACGTGCTTGGAGGGTAACTGCTCCTGGGTTACAGATCAATGCACTGGGTTGGTGTACACAGTCCTACATACTTGGAGGGTAACTGCTCCTGGGTTACAGATCAATGCACTGGGGTGGTGAACACAGTCCTACATGCTGGGAAGGTAATTGCTCCTGGGTTACAGATCAATGCACTGGGGTGGTGTACATACACAGTCCTACATGCTTGGAGGGTAACTGCTCCTGGTTTACAGATGAATTCACGGCTGATCACTGCACAGGTCGCTGTGCTGGTCAGACTATCTGGTTGACGTTTGTAGATAATAAAATGATTTGGTCGGTGCAGCTCCCCACGCTGGATGGATACTTGTTTCAGGTTTATGCAATAATGCACTGTTGTGGTCTACACAGCTCCCCGTGCTGGACAGATATCTAGTCCGGGATTATAGATCAATGCCCTGTTGTAGTCTGCACAACTCCCGGTGCTGGATAGATATCTAGTCTGGATATATATATCAATGCAAGGGCGTTGTCTGCACTGCGTCCTATGCTGAATACTTGGTGGAGGAAGACAGCAATCCAGGCAGTATCAGGAGGTGTAGAGTTTGATGGTTCTGGTGAAACCATTCTTTAGGATTCTTGCAGAAGTGTTACACCCAAATCATCGACAGCTCCACCTCCTGATGCTGCGTTCTCCCAGCTTCCTTCCTGTCTACTTTGGATTCCAACATTTTCAGCTTTTCTGTCTCTATCCCAGCTTCCCAAACTGGACAGTTGTCTCGTCTGCCCAGACATGATCTGTGCAGTCGTCAACGCTGTACAGATTGCTGGGTTGTACTGAGTAGTACATTGGCCGGGTCTACACAATGTTCAAAGGTGAACAGATATATCCTCTATATTTATGTTGCCTGGGCTGTTTCTGTGAGGTGGATTGAGAATGTGGGAGATGTAACCATTCAGCTGATCTGGCAAAGCCTTTAGTTCCCATTCCAGTGATTGGACCCTCCGTCTCTCACCCCATTGACGTTACAGTGTGTCCAGGTACAGTACATCATGTTAGTGGGGTGGGTGGGGGGAAGGTTATGGGCAGGTTAAGTGGTTCCCCGTAACATTCTGAAACTGACATTCCCCGGAACGTTCTGCCCCTGACATTCTATAAGTCACATTCCCCGGAACGTTCTGTCCCTGACGTTGTTTGTGAACGGCCGGACGTCAGTGAATTGAACAAACAATAAGATCCCGAGGGAAGAGATACCGTTCCAGGGAGAAGGAGACACTGTTCCGAAGGCCCCTCAGGCAGTTAAAGGGGTGAATATGTTTTCCCTGCGTTTACATTTCTTCACGACACAGGATTGAATACAAATTAGAACAAAATATAGAAATTCCCAAACTCCATCTGTCTTCAGGAAACTGGGAGAGAGTCCTTCAGGACAGCAACGTTTCCACCCTCCGTATTAGGAACTGAGAAGGAGTGACCTGTGTCTGCTCTTGAGTGAGCGCGTGTGTGGCAATATTCTGGAAACCATCTGTCCTTATGGATGTATCTCTGTGTGTTTGGGGAGGGAGGGTTTCTTGTGGTTTATGTCACATTTTTGTCAGGAATTCCGACCTTCCCATTTGTTATTCCAGCTCCAATTAATTTAATAAATCCTTGAATACAGGGGCACATTTGAAAATCTCACTGAGTCCCCGATCAAACGGGTCCCTTTGCCTCCAGGCTGATGAATAATGGGTTTGTTTTCCTTCCTCACAGTTAACGTAGTGACCATCTACGTTCTGCTTTATAAAGATTGTGGATTGTCTCCATGTGTCAGACGTTACCTGGGGGCCATGGCAGCGGCGGATCTCCTGGTCATTATCCTCGACCTGATACTGAGACACATTCCCATTGTTTATCGGGAACAGTTTTATTTCCTGAAGGAGTCCGTCCCCGTGTGTAATATCCACGCCGTCCTGCTTTATGCAACCACTGACTGCTCTGTCTGGTTCACCGTCACTTTCACCTTTGATCGGTTTGTGGCCATTTGTTTCCAGAAGCTGAAAAGTAACTATTGCAGTGAGAAAACGGCGGCTGTGGTTCTGGGAGCAGTGACTGTGCTGAGCTGTTTAAAGAATATTTCCTGGTATTTTATGCTCACGGCTCGGTATTCGCTGTTGAACCAGCCCTGGTTTTGTGATGTAACAGACAGTGTTCTATCCTCCATTGTCTGGGTCACAATCGAGTTCCTCCACCACATTCTAACCCCGGGGGTCCCATTTCTCCTGATTCTGCTGCTCAATGTTCTCACCGTCAGACACATTTTAGTTACCAGCAGAGCCCGCAGGAGACTCCGCGCTCACACCAATGGGGATGCTCAGTCTGACACCGAAATGAGAAACCGAAAAAAATCCATAATTTTACTGTTTGTGATCTCGGCCAATTTCATCCTGTTATGGTCAACGTTCATGCTGTATTCTATATGGACCGGGATGTGGGATATTGGGTATCAGTCTGTATCACTCCATCGCTTTGTGCGGGAATTGGGCTTCATGCTGCAGCTCCTCAGTTGCTGCACAAACACCGCGATTTATGCCGTGACCCAGACTAAGTTCAGGCAGCAGCTGAAGAATGTGCTGAAATATTCCTTCACCCAAATCTATCCATCAATCAAATTCCATCATTAATCAATCCATCCAGGATTTTCTCATTTCAGTTCAGTGTTTCAGCGATGGAGCAGACTGTCGCTATGGTAACAGACTGAGGGTAGCTCTGGTTTGTCATTTCTTATCCCCCAGGTGGGTTACAGGGAAACATTTCAATGTTTCTCAAAACTCAGGGGCCAGTGAGAAAAGGCACCATCCCACTGACTGTATCCATCACTTCCAGTTGTAATCAATAAAAATGTTGATGAAAGCTTGCCGAGCAGCAGAGTGACCGATGTTGTTGTGTGTCTTTGTGTTGGAGCAGCTGAGCTGGAGAGAGACAGACTCAGCCTCAAGTCCTGGTCCTCAGGGAAGGGGAGGACACTGCGCCCTGAGCTCAGGAGCTGGGTGTAACTCCCTCTGTCGTCCCCACACCAACGTGGACTCCATATTTCCTCTCGAGGTAAAGACAATAACTGCAGATGCTGGAAACCAAATTCTGGACTAGTGGTGCTGGAAGAGCACAGCAGCTCGTTGGATGCTGTCTGAACTGCTGTGCTCTTCCAGCACCACTAATCCGGAATCCACATTCCCTCTCCCCTACTCTTTCTCATCTCTTCTCTCCCTCTCTCTCTTCCTGCACGCTGTCCCTTTCTCACCTCCTCTCCCTTTCACTCTCTCGTCCCCTCTCAGACACCCCTCAACCTCAGTTTCTCCACCTGACTCCACTATTGTTTCTCCCCCACACTCCCCCTCTTCCTCTCACACCCCCTACACGAGATTCTCCACCTGCCTCCACTCTTCCCTCTCCCCCTTACCCTTGCTCTCTCTCCTGCCATCTCTGTCTCCCTCCCGCAATTCCGTCTCCACCCCATTTTCCCCACCTTCCACTTCCCACATCTTTCTATAATCTCACCCCACACCCCACACGCAGACTTACTACCAACCCCCAGTCTCTGGGTCAGAGGGAGAGAGAAGGACCAGGGAGACAGAGTATGTCAGAGAAAGAGGGAGGGACAGATGGAAGAGAGATTCAGTCAGAGAGAAACGGACGGAGGTGGGTAGAGAGAGACCAAGGTGGGGGATCGAGAGTGAGAGAACGGGGAGAGAGAGTGATGGAGCAGAGAGAGAGAGAGCAGGACGCAAGAGAGAGATAGGGTGAAGTCGGGAGTGAGAGAGACAGGGAAGAAGATAATGAAAGACAGTGGCGAGAGAGAGAGAGACAGAGATGTGCGAGGGAGGGAGCGAGAGAGAAAGGGGCCAAGTCTTAGAGAGAGAGGGAAAAGGAGAGAGAAAGTGGAAGAGAGAGATGGGGAGGCGGGTGAGAGAGAGAAGAGGAGAGAGGGAAGAGAGAGACAGAACGAGGGCTGAGAGAATGAGAGAGAGGCAGGGGTGAGAGATAGAGTGAGGGGCAAAAAAGTGGGAGGTCGAGAGAGATAGAGGCGGCAAGATGAAGAGGGTCGAGAGAGAGGGGGTCGAGAGAGAGAGAGGGGGGATCGAGAGAGAGAGGGGCAAGGAAGCAGGCGGGAGAGTGAGTGAGAGGGCGAGTGAGAGAGAGTTTGTGAGGGCGAGAGAGACTGGGCAAGAGAGAGTTGAGTGGGTGAGAGAGTGATGAAGTGAGTGAGAGAGAGAAAAACGGGATGAGAGAGACATAGAGGTGAGAGAGAGGGAGTAAGAGAGAGGAGGTCAAGACAGAGAGAAGGAGGGGCAAGCAGAGAGGGGGTGAGAGAAAGAAGAAGCGAGAGAGTGAGGCGTTAAGAGAGCAAGAGAGATGGGTAAGAGAGATTGAGGGTTGAGAGAGGGAGAGGGAGCAAGAGAGGCAGAAGGAGGCAAGACAGAGAGAAACGGGGTTCGACAGAGATGGAGGCAAAAGAGAGATAGAGGATGTGAGAGCGAGGGGGCGAGGGAGAGAGAAAGGGGTCGAGAGAGAGAGCGCAAGGGCAAGAAAGAGAGTGAGAGCGAGAGAGAGAGAGAGAGAGAGAGAGAGGAAGGTCAAGAAGGAGAGTGGGTTCCGTGAGAGGGGGTTTGACAGAGAGGGAGTGGGAGAGAGAAAGGGTGACAGCGAGAGCACAGGGGCAAGACAGGGCGAGACAGAAAGAGAGACAGAGAGAGAGGGATAGAGTGAGAGAGAGGGAGAAAAGAAACGGGAGAGAGAGAATAAGGGGACCGAAGAGAGACAGCGAGGACAAGGTAAAGAGAGAGAGAGATAGGGGAGAGATAAAGAGACAGGGCGAGTGAGAGAGCGATGGAGCGAGGGTGAGAGAGAGGAAAGAGAGAGGCTGAGTGAGAAGGAGAGAAGGCTACGAGAGGGTTGTCGAGAGTGAGAGAGAAGGGAAGAGGGGGGCAGCGGAAGAGAGAGGATGAGAGCGAGTCGTGAAAGAGTGGAGAAAGAGAGAGGAGGTGAGAGAGGGAGATAGCGAGAGAGAGACATAGGAGGAGAGAGAGAGAAGGACAGACAGAGGGCGAGCAGTAGAGAGAGAGAGGGTGAGAGAGAGGATGAGAGAGAGAGATTGCGAGAGAGAGGCTCAGCGAGAGAAAGAGAGGAGCTGAGCAATACAGAGAGAGAGGGAGTGGATGGTGGCAAGAGAAAGCGAGACAGGGGGCGATAAAGAGAGAGAGAGAAGGGGAGAGAGAGAGAGATGAGGCGACAGTGACTTGAGAGAGAGAGAGAGAGAGAGAGCAAGGGGGGAGAAGGGTCCAGAGAGAGAGAGAAAGAGAGAAGAGAGTGACAGAGAGAGAAAGAGAGAGAGACAGACAGACAGAGGGATGAGATGGTGGGGAGAAAGCGACAGAGCGAGAGATTTGGCGAGAGAGAGAGAATGTGCAGGGAAATTGAAGGAGCAGGGAGAGATAGGGTGGGCGGGAGAGAGAGGGGCACAAGAGAGAGAGGGGACAGAGAGAGAGAGGTGGGCGAGAGAGAGGGGGTGAGAGGAAGAGGGAGGGCGAGAGAGAGAGGGGGCGAGAGAGAGCGGGGCAAGGAATGGCGAAAGAGACGGGGAGAAAGAGAGGGGGCAAAAGAGGGGATGGGGAAAGAGAGGGGCGCGAAAGGGGGCGGCGAAAGAGAGGGGGAGTGAAAGAGAGAGTGGGCGAAAGGAAGGGCGAACGAGGGTGTGGCAAAAATGGGGGGCCAAAGGAGGGGCAAAAGAGGGGATGAAAAATGGGGGCAAAAGAGGTGCCAAAGTGGGGGCGAGTGATAGAGAGTGTGAGGGCGAGAGAGAGAGGGAGTTGAGAGTTAGGGGGAGCGAGGGTGGAGAGAGAGAGAGGGGGTTGAGAGAGAGAGAGGGGAGCGAGGGGGGCTAGAGAGCGCGGGCAAGGGGGGGCGAGAGAGGTGGGTGAGAGAGAGGGCGAAAGAGTGAGGGAGAGAGAGAGGGGAAGAGAGGGGGTGGAGAGAGGGGAGAGGGAGTGTGAGAGAGGGAGTTGAGGCAGGGTGCGGTGTTGGATGGGGTTGGAGGGAGGGGGCGGTGTTGGATGGGGTTGGAGGAAGGGGGCGGTGTTGGATTGGATTGGGGAAGGGGGCAGTGTTGGACGGGTTTGGGGAGGGGGCGGTGTTGGACGGGGTTGGGAAAGGAGGCAGTGTTGGACGGGTTGGGGAGAGAGTGGTGTTGGACGGGGTTGGGGGTGGGGCGGTGTTGGACGGGGTTGTGGGAGTGGGCGGTGTTGGATGGGTTGGGGAGGGGTCAGTGTTGGACGGTGTAGGGGAGGTGGCGGTGTTGGACGGGGTTGGGGAGGGGATGGTGTTGAGGAGGAGGAGGTGTTGGACGGGGTTCGGGGAGGGGGAGGCGTTGGAATGGGTTGGGGAGTGGGTTCATGGTGGGGTAGCAATGTTGGATGGGAGCAGCGGGCATGGGTTTGGGTGGGGCGTGTGAGGCTTGGTGCTGGAGGCGGGTCTCATGTTGGACATTGTTGAGGGTCAGGCTGTGGTGTGTGTGGACAGCCGCGAGAGTCAGGCTGGAAGCAGTGTGTGGACGGTGGTGAGGATCAGGCTGGTGGCGCTGTCTGGACGGCAGTGAGGGTCAGGCTGGGGCAGTGTGTGGAGAGTAGTGGAGGGCAGGCTGAGGGTGGTGTGTGGACGGCATTGAGGGTCAGGCTGGGGTCGGTGTGTGGACGGTGGTGAGGGTCAGGCTGGGGTCGGGTGTGTGGACGGTGGTGAGGTTCAGGCTGGGGGTGGTGTGTGGACGGTGGTGAGGGTCAGACTGGGGTCGGTGTGTGGATGGAGGTGAGGGTCAGGCTGGGAGCGGTGTTGAATGTTGAGGGTAAGGCAGGTGGCAGTGTTGAATGCTGGTGAGGGTCAGAATGGGTGCAGGTTTGCATGGTGGTGTGGATCAGGCTGGGGGCAGTGTGTGGAGGGGCAGTGAGGTTCATGCTGTGGACGGTGTTGGATGATGTTGAAGGTCAGGGTGGCGGCGTTGTGTGTACGGTGGTGAGGGTCAGGATGGAGGCGGTGAGTTGGCATGAGTGAAAATTAGGCTGGGAGCGGTGTGTGGACGGCGGTGTGTGGACGGCGGTGCGGGTCAGGCTGGGAGCAGAGTGTGGGCAGCAGTGAAGGTTAGGGTTGGGGCGGTGTGTGGAAGGCGGCGAGGGTCAGGCTGGGGCTGTGTGTGGATGGCAATGACGGTCAAGCGGGGGGTGGAGTGTGGTTGGCAGTGAGGGTCAGGCTGGGGGCATTGGTGAGAGTCAGGCTGGGGCAGTGTTGGACACAGTGAGGGTTTGGCTTTGTGGTAGAGGGTCAGGTTGAGTGCAGTGAGAGACAGGATGTTGTGGTGAAGGTCAGGCTGGGTGCAGCGTGTGGGTGGCAGTGTCGTTGATGGTGGGGGCCCTGTGTGGACGACGGTGAGGGTCAGGCTGAGGGCGGTGTGTGAACTGTGTTTGGGTTCAGGCTGGGGGCAGTGTTAAACGGTGGTGAGGGTCAGCCTGTGGGCGGTGTTGTGCGTTGGTGGGGTCAGTATGGGGGCAGTGAGCGTGCGTCGGTGAGGGTCAGGCTTGGGGTGGCGTGTGGACGGCAGTAAGGGTCAGTCTGGGGGAGGTGTGTGGACGGCAGTAAGGGACAGGCTGGGGACGGTGTGCGGACAGCGATGAGTTTCATGCTAGGAGCGGTGTATGGACAGCAGTGAGAGTCAGGCAGGGGGGTGGTGATTTGTTTTGGTGGGGGTCAGGCTGCCGGCATTTTTGAAAGGCAGTGAGGGTCAGGCTGGGAGCGGAGTGTGGACAGCGATGAGTTTCATGCTGGGGGTGGTGTGTGGATGGCAGTGAGGGTCTGGGTGGGGGCGGTGTTTGTGGTGGTGGGGGTCAGGCTGGGTGCATTGTTGGAAGGCAATGAGAGTCAGGCTTGGGGTGGAGTTGGTCGGCGGTGCGGGTCAGGCTGGTGGCGGTATGTGAGCGGTGGTGAGGGTCAGGCTGGGGGAGGTGTTGAACAGTGGTGAGGGTTAGGTGGGAGGTGGTGAGCGTCAGGCTGGGGTGGGGAGGTTCATGCTTGGGGCAATGTTGTATGGCGGTGAGGGTTAATGGAGGGGCCGTGTTGGATGGCAGTGTAGGTCAGTCTGGGGCAGTGTTGGACGGAGTTTCGGTCAGGCTGGGGCATTGTGTGGACGGCGGTGAGGTTCAGGCTGGTGTCGGTGTGTGCGTGGTGGTGAGGGTCAGGCTGGGGATGGTGTTGAACAGTGGTGAAGGTTAGGTTTGGGGAGATGAGGATCAACCAGTAGTGGTGTATGGACGGCGGTGAGTGTAAGGATGGGTGCGGTGTGTGGGCGGTGGTGACGGGCAGGCTGGAGATGGTGTGTGGGTGTTGGTGACGGTCAGGCTGGGGATGGTGTGATAGCGATGGTGAGGGTCAGGCTGGGGATGGTGTTAAACGGTGGTGAGGGTCAGGCTGGGGTTGGTGTGTGGGTGGTGGTCAGGGTCAGGCTGGAGATGGTGTTGAACAGTTGTGAAGATCAGGTTTGGGGCGGTGAGGGGAAAGCTGGGGTCATGTATGGACAGCGGCGAGTGTAAGGCTGGGTGCGGTGTGTGGGCGGTGGTGACGGGCAGGCTGGGGGTGGTGTTGAACGGTGGTGACGGTCAGTTTGTGGGTGGTGTTGTTCAGTGGTGCGATCAGTCTAGTGGAAATGTGTGGATGGCAGTAAGGGTCAGGCTGGGGGCGGTGTGTGGGCGGCAGTGAGATCAGGCTGGGGGCGGTGTGTGGGCGGCAGTGAGATCAGGCTGGGGGCGGTGTGTGGGCGGCAGTGAGATCAGGCTGGGGGCGATGTGTGGGCGTCGGTGATGGTCAGGCTGGGGCTGGTGTTTGGTGGTGGTGAGGCTCAGGCTGGAGGCAGATTTGGATGGTGGTGAGTATCAGGCTGGGGGCAATGCATGGTTGGTGTTTAGGGTCAGGCCGGGGACGGTGTTGAACGGTAGTGAAGGTCAGGTTTGGGGCAGTGAGGGTCAGGCTGGGGTGGTGTATGGACGGCGGTGAGTGTAAGGCTGGGTGCAGTGTGTGGGCGGTGGTGACGGTCGGGCTGGGGATGGGGTTGAACGGTGGTGAGGGTCAGGCTGGGGATGGTGTTGAACAATGGTGGTGGGCAGTCTGTGGGTGGTGTTGTGCAGTGGTGGGATCAGTCTGGGAGAGGTGAATGGATGGCAGTAAGGGTCAGGTTGGGGGCGGTGTGTGGGCGTTGGTGATGGTCAGGCTGTTACCGGTGTTTTGATGGCAGTAAGGGTCAGGTTGTGGGCGATGTGTGGGTGGCAGCGAGAAACAGGCGGGGTGCGGTGTGTGGGTGTTGGTGAGGGTCAGGCTGTTACTGGCGTGTGGATGGCAGTAAGGGCCAGGTTGGGGGCGATGTGTGGGCGGCAGTGAGGTTCATGCTGGGGGCGATGTGTGGACGGCAGTGAGTGACAGGCTGGGGGCAGTGTTTTGTGGTGGTGAGGGTCAGGCTGGAGGCAGATTTGGACGGCGTTGAGTGTCAGGCTGGGGGCGTTGTGTGAATGGGGGTGAGTATCAGTCTGGGGATGGTGTTGAAAGTGGGTAAGATCGGGTTTGAGGCGGTGAGGGTCATGCTGGGTGCAGTTTATGGGCACTGGTGACGGTCAGGCTGGGGACGGAGTGTGGGCGGTGTTGACGGTCACGCTGGGGACGGTCAGGACGGTCACCCCCACCACCGCACAACTCCGCCCTCAGCCAGACGCTCACCACCGTTCAACACCATCCCCAGCCTGACCCTCACAGCCTTCCACACACCACCCCAGCCAGACCCTCACTGCCGTACAACACCGGTCCCAGCATGATTCACACCGCCATCTCACACTGCCCCCACCCTGACCCTCACTGCCGTCCAACACCACCCACAGCATTACACTCACCGTTACCCACTCGCCGCCCCCAGCCTGACCCCCACCACCGCAAAAACTGCCCCCAGCCTGGCCCTCACCACTGTCCAACACCGCTCACAGTCTGACCCCCACCGTTGTCCACACACTGCCCCCAGCCTTGCCCTCATCGCCATACACACACCGCCCCCAGCCTTGCCCTCACCACCACCCGCACACGGACACCAGCCTGATACGCAACGCCATCCACACAACACCCCCAGCCTGACCCACACCGCAATACAACAGTGCGCCCCACCCTGACATTCACGGGATGGTGATGAATGGTGGTGAGGGTCAGGCTGTGGGCGGTGTTTTGCAGTGGTGGGGTCAGTCTGGTGGTAGTGAGTGGATGGCAGTAAGGGTCAGGATTGGGGATAAATGTGGGCGACAGTGAGGGTCAGGCTGGGGGCGGTGTGTGGGCGTCAGGCTGGTGGCGTTGTTGGAAGGTGGTGAGGGTCAGGGTGGGGGAAGTGTGTGGACGGTGGTGTGGTTCATGCTGGGGCCAGAGTTGTGCGGTGGTGAGGGTCAGGCTGGGGACAGTGTTTGGGCGGTCGTGAGGGGCAGGCTGGCGACGGTGTTGAATGTGTGTTGAGGGTCAGGCTGTGGGCGGTGTGGTGGGGCATTGAGGTTCATTCTGGGGCGGTGTTGGACGACGATGTGTGTCAGGGTGTGGGCGGTTTGTGGATGGCGGTGAGGGTCAGGGTGGGGGCGGTGTTGTGCGGTGGTGGGGATCTGTCTGGGGGCAGTTAATGGGTGTTGGTGAGGGTCAGGCTGGGGTCGGTGTGTGGACAGCGGTGAGATTCGGGCTGGGTGAGGTGTGTGGACAGCAGTGAGGGTCAGGCTGTGGCGGTGTGTGTGCGTCAGTGAGGGTTAGGTTTGGGGTGGTATTGGATGACAGTGAGGTTCATGCTGGAGGCGGTGTGCGGACGGCAGTGAGTGTCAGACTGGAGGCAGTGTTGGACAGTGGTGAGGGTCAGGCTGGGGGCGGTGTTGGACGGTGGTGAGGGTCAGGATTGGGGGAGTGGGTGGATGGCGGTGAGGACGAGGCTGGGGGCATTGTTCAGACGGCGGTGAGGGTCAGGATGGGGGCGTGTGTGTGTGGTGGTGAGGGTCAGGCTGGAGACGGTGTTGAACGGTGTTGAGGGTCAGGTTGGGGGCGGTGAGGGTCAGGCTTGGGATGGTGAGGTTCATGCTGGACGCAGTGTTATACGGCAGAGAGGGTCAGGCTGGGGCGGTGGTGCACGAAGTTGTGGGTCAAGCTGGGGGCGATATGTGTACAGTTGTGAGGGTCAGGCCTGGGGTGGGGTGTGTATGTGTGAGGTTCAGGCTGGGGGCGGTGTTGGACGGCGGTGGGGGTCAGTCTCGGGTCTGTGTGTGGATGGCGGTGAGAGTCGGGCTGGGAGCGGTGTGTGGATGGTGTTGCGGGTCAGGCTGAGGAGGTGTTGAACAGTGGGGAAGGTCAGGTTTGGGGAGGTGAGGTCAACCTGGAGTGTTGTATGGACGGCAGTGAGTGTAAGGCTGGGTGCGGTGTGTGGGCGGTGGTGACGGTCAGGCTGGTGATGGTGTGTGGGCAGTGGTAAGGGTCAGGCTGGGATGGTGTTGAACGGTGGTAAGGGTCAGGCTGGGGGTGGTGTTAAACGGTGGTGAGGGTCAGGCTGGGGTTGGTGTGTGGGTTGTGGTGAGGGTCAGGCTGGGGATGGTCTTGAACAGTGGTGAAGGTCAGGTTTGGGGCGGTGAGGGTCAAGCTGTGGTGATGTATGGACGGCGGTGTGTGTAAGGATGGGTGCAGTGTGTGGGCGGTGGTGACGGTCAGGCTGGGGATGGTTTGTGGGCGGTGGTGAGGGTCAGGCTGGGGATGGTGTTGAACGATGGTGATGGGCAGTCTGTGGGTGGTGTTGTGCAGTGGTGGGATCAGTCTGGGGGATGTGAGTGGATGGCAGTAAGGGTCAGGTTGGGGACGGTGTGTGGGCATCGGTGATGGTCAGGCTGTTACCGGTGTGTGGACGGCAGTAAGGGTCAGGTTGGGGGCGATGTGTGGGCGGCAGTGAGGTTCAGGCTGGGGACGGTGTGTGGGCGTCGGTGAGGGTCAGGCTGTTACCGGTGTGTGGACAGCAGTAAGTGCCAAGCTGGGGGTGATGTGTGGGCGGCATTGACGATCATGCTGGGGGCGATATATGGACGGCAGTGAGTGACAGTCTGCGGGCGGTGTTTTGTGGTGGTGAGGGTCAGGCTGGAGGCAGATTTGGACGGCGGTGAGTATCAGGCTGGGGGCAGTGCGTGTGTGGTGGTGAGGGTCAGGCTGGGGACTGTGTTGAATGGTGGGTAAGATCAGGTTGGGGTCAGTGAGGGTAAGGCTGGGGACAGTGTGTGGATGGCAGTAAGGGTCAGGCTGGGGGCGATGTGTGGACGGCGGTGAGGGTCAGGCTGGGTGAGGTGTGTGGACAACTTTAAGGGTCAGGCTTTGGCGGTGTGTGTGGGTCAGTGATGGTTCGGTTTGGGGCTGATTTGGATGACAGTGAGGTTCATGCTGGAGGCGATGTGCGGATGGCAGTGAGTGTCAAACTGGAGGCGGTGTTGGACAGTCGTGAGGGTCAGTCGAGGGCGGCTGTTGACGGCGGTGTGGGTCAGGCTGGGGGCGGTATGAATGGTGGTGAGTATCAGGATGGAATGGTGTGTGGACGGCAGTGGGGTCAGGCTGGGGGCGGTTTTGGACAGTGGTGAGGGTCAGGCTGGGGGCAGAGTGTGGATGGTGGTGAGGGTCAGGCAGGGGCAGTGTGTGGATGGTGGTGAGGGTCAGGCTGGGCATTGTTTGTGGACGGCAGTGAGGGTCAGACTGGGGGTGGTGGGTGGATGTCGGTGAGGGCAAGGCTGAGGGCAATGTTCAGATGGTGGTGAGGGTCAGACTATGGGCGGTGTTGGACGGTGGAGTGGGTCAGGCTGGGACGGTGCTTGCCGGCAGTGTGGGTCAGTGTGGGGGCGTGCGTGGGTGGTAGTGAGGGTCAGGGAGGGGGTGGTGTTTTGACGGCAGTGTGCTTCATGCTGGGAACGGTGTTTTATGGCAGTAAGGGTCAGGCTGGGGGTAGTGTGCGGACGGCGGTGAAGGTCAGGCTGGGGGCAGTTTGTGGGCTGTGGTGAGGGTCAGGCTGGGGACGGTGTTGAACGGTGTTGAGAGTCAGGTTGGGGGCGGTGAGGGTCAGGCTTGTGGTGTGAGGTTCATGCTGGACGCAGTGTTGTACGGCAGAGAGGGTCAGGCGGTGGTGGTGTTGGCTGAAGGTGTGAGTCAGGCTGGCGGCGTCGTGTGGACAGCTGTGAGTGTCAGGCTGAGGGCGATGTGTGTGCAGTTATGAGGGTCAGGCTTGGAGTGGTGTGTGTATGTGGTGAGGTTCAGGCTGGGGGCGGTGTTGGACGGTGGTGGAGGTCAGTCTCGGGTCGGTGTGTGGATGGCGGTATGGGTTGGGCTGGGAGCAGTGTGTGGAAGGCGGTGATGGTCAGGCTGGGGGCAGACTGTGGATGGCGTGGGGTGTCAGTCTGGGGGTGGTGTATGGAAAGCAGTGAGTGTCAGGCTGGGGGCGGTGTGTGGGCAGAGGTGAGAGTCTGGCTGGGGATGGTGTGTGCATGGCGGTGAAGTTCAGGCTGGGGGCGGTGTTGGATGTCGGTGGGGGACAGTTTCGTGGCGGTGTGTGGATGGCGGTGAGGGTCAGACTGGGGGGGTGTGTAGATGGCGTTGGGTGTCAGGCTGGGGGCGGTGTGTGGAGAGCGGTGAGGGTCAGGGTCGGGGCTGTGTGTTGACGGTGGTGAGGATCATGCTGGGGCAGTTTGTGGACAGGGGTGAGGGCCAGGCTAGGGGCGGTATTGAATGGTGGTGATGGTCAGACTGGGAGTGCAGTGTTTAACGGTGGTGGGGGGGCAGGCTGGGAGCGGTGCTGAATGGCAGTGAGGGTCAGATTGCGGGCGGTATGTTGACGGTTGTAAGGGCCAGGCTGGGGGAGGTCTGTGAAAGGTGGTGAAGACACGTCTGGGGTCGGTGTGTGGATTTCAGTTAGGGCAAAGTTGTGGGTAGTGTGTGGTAGTGGTGGGGGTTAGACTGGGGGTGGAATTGGATGGTGTTGAGCGTCAGGCTGGGCCCAGTGTTGGGCAGTGGTGGGGGTCAGGCTGGGGCGGTGAGGGCATAGTGAGGGTCAGGCTGGGGCGGTGTGTGGACAGCAGTGAGTGTTTGGCTGGGGACGGTGTGTGCACGGCAGTGATGGTCAGCCTGGGGGGCGGTGGTGAGAGTCAGGTTGGGGCAGTGTTGGACATGGTGAGGGTCAGGCTAAGTGGGAGAGGTTCAGGTTGGGGGCGGTGAGGGTCAGGTTGGACGGGGTGAGAGACAGGCTTGCGGCGGTGAGGGTCAGGCTGGGGGCGGTGTGTGGATGGTGGCAGGGTTCAGGGTGGGGGCGGTTTGTAACTGGCGGTGAGGGTCAGCTGAGGGCGGTGTGTGGACTGTGGTTGGGGTCAGGCTAGGGGCGGTTTGTGGGCGGTGGTGAGGGTTAGGCTGGGCGGCGGTGTGTGAGCGGCAGTGTGAGTCATGCTAGGGACGGTGAGGGTCAGGCTGGAGGTGGTGAAGGATGGTGGTGAGGTTCAGGCTGGGGGTGGTGTTGGGAGGAGGGATGGGTCAGCATAGGGGCAGTGTATGTGGATGGCAGAGGGAAGGGTCAGGCTGGGTGCAGTTCGTGGACAGCGGTGAAGGCCAGGCTAGGGGCGGTTTTGAATGGTGGTGATGGTCTGGCTGGGGGTGCAGTGAAGTACGGTGGTGGGGGGCGGGCTGGGTACTGTGTGTGGAGGGCCTGTGAGGTTCATGCTGGGGTGGTCTTGGAGGACAGTGAGGGTCAGTTTGGGGGCGGTGCATGGACAGCGGTGAAAGCCAGTCTGGGCGACATGTGTGGAAGGCGGGGAGGGCAAGGCTGGGGCAGGTGTGTTGATGGCGGTGAGGGCAAACTTGGGGGCAGTGTGCGGCAGTGGTGAGGGTCAGGCTGGGGACGGTGTTGTGCGGTGGTGGGGGTCAGGCTGATGCGTTGAGTGGGCATTGGTGAGGGTCAGGTTGGGGTTGGTGTGCAGATGGCGGCGAGGGTAAGGCTGTGGGCGATGTGTGGATGACAGTGAGGGTCAGGCTGTGGGCGGGGTGTGGACAGCAGTGAGTGTCAGGCTGGGGATGGTGTGTGGGCAGCAGTGAGGGTCAGGCTGGGGGTGGTGGTCAGAGTCAGGCTGGGGCAGTGTTGGACATGGTGAGGGTCAGGCTATGTGGGAGAGGGTCAGGTTGAGTGCAGTGAGACAGGATGAGGCGGTGAAGGTCAGGCTGGGTGCAGCGTGTGGATGGCGGTGGCGTTCAGGGTGGGGGACTTGTGTGCACTGCGGTGAGGGTCAGGCTGAGGGCGGTGTGTGAAATGTGTTTGGGGTCAGGCTGGGGGAGGTTTGTGGGTGGAGGTGAGGGTCAGGCTGGAGGCGTTGAGGGTCAGGCTGGGGGCGGTGTTGGATGGCAGTGAAGGTCCGGCTGGGGGCAGTGTGTGTATAGCGGTGGGAGTGTGGCTGGTGGTGGTGTTGAACGGAGGTGAAGGTCAGGCTTCTGGCGGTGTTGGACGGTGGGGAGGGTCAGGCTGAGGTGTGTGGGATGATGGTGGTGAGTGTCAGGCTGTGGGCGGTGTGTGGACGGTGTTGAGGGTCAGGCTGGGTGTGGTGTGTGGATGGTGGTGGGGTTCAGGCTATGGGTGGTGTGTGAGCGGCGGCGGAGTTCAGGCTGGGGGCGGTGTGTGTTCGGAGGGGACGGGCAGGCTGAGGTTGGTGTGGGAATGATGGTGGGGATCAGCTTGAGGCGGTGTGTGGATGGCAGTGGGGGTCAATTGAGGTCAGTGTGTGGGAGGTAAGGAAGGTCGGGCTAGGTGCGGTGTGTGGATGGTGGTGAGGTTCAGGCTGGGTCGTTGTGTGGATGAAGATGAAGGTTAGGCTGGAGATGGTGTGTAGTCGGCGGTGTGGGTCAGGCTGTGGTCGGTGTGTGCTTGGCGGTGGATATCAGCCTGAGGGCGGTGTGTGCGCGAAGATGAGGGTCAGGCTGGAGATGGTGTGTAGTCGGCGGTGATGGTCAGGCTGGGGGCGGTGTGTGGATGGCGTTTCGGGTGAGGCTGGGTGCTGATTGTGGACGACAGTGGGTGTCAGGTTGGGCGTAGAGGAGAAGGGTACGCTGGGGGCGGTGTGTGGGCGGTGGTGAGGTTCAGGGTGGAGCGGTATTGGGTGGTGGTGGGGTACAGGCTGGGGCAGTGTGTGTTCAGAGTGGAGGATCAGGCTGGGGTCGGTGTGAGAACGACGGTGGGGGTCAGGCTCGGCGTGTGGACAGAGGTGAGGGTCAGGCTGGTGGCTGTGTAGGACGGCACTGAGGGTCAATTTGGGGTCGGTGTGTGGGCACTAGTGAGGGTCAGGCAGGGGCGGTGTGTGGATGGCAATGAGGGTCAAGCGGGGGGTGGAGTGTGGTCGGCGGTGAGGAACAGGCTGGGGGTAATGTGTGGACGGCAGTGAGGGTCATGCTGGGGGCGGTGTGGGGTTGGCGGTGAGGGGCAGGCAGTGGCGGAGTTGGACAATGGTGAGTCAGGCTGGGGATGGTGTGTGGACGTCAGTGAGTGTCAGGCTGTGGGCGGTGTGTGGGCAGAGAAGAGGGTCAGGCTGGGGGTTGTGTGTGCATGGCGGTGAGGTTCAGGCTGGGGGCGGTGTTGGATGGCTGTGGGGGTCAGGCTGGGGGCGGTGTGTGGATGGCGGTGAGGGTCGGGCTGGGGGCGGTGTTAGACGACAGTGAGGGTCAGGCTGCGGGCTGTGTGTGGACGGTGGTGAGGGTTAGGCTGGGGACGGGGTGTGGATGGTGGTGATGTTCAGGCTGGTGGTGTGTGGATTGTGGTGAGGGTCATGCTGGGGCAGTGTGTGGACAGGTGTGAGGACCAGGCTAGGGGCGGTATTGAATGGTGGTGATGGTCAGGCTGGGGGTGCAATATTTGACGGTGGTGGGGGCAGGCTGGAGGCGGTGCTTGATGGCAGTGAGGGTCAGGTTGCGGCCGGTGTGTGGACGGTTGTGAGGGCCAGGTTGGGGGAGGTCAGTGGAAGGCGGTGAAGACAAGTCTGGGGTCGGTGTGTGGATGGCAGTGAGGCCAAAGTTGGGTTTGGCATGTGGTAGCGGTGAGGGTTAGACTGGGGGCGGAATTGGACGGTGTTGAGGGTCAGGCTGGGCCCGGTGCTGGGCAGTGGTGGGGCTCAGGACAGGGCGGTGAGTGGGCATCAGTGATGGTAAGGCTGGGGGTGGTGTGTGGACAGCAGTGAGTGTCAGGCTGGGGACGGTGTGTGCACGGCGGTGAGGGACAGGCTGAGGGTGGTGGTGAGAGCCAGGTTGGGGCAGTGTTGGACATGGTGAGGGTCAGGCTAAGGGTTCAGGTATTTCGTGGTGTGTGCACGGTAGTGAGGGTCATTCTAGGGCGGTGTGTGGGCTGCGGTGATCGTCAGGCTGGGGACGGTGTGTGGGTGGTGGTGTGGTTCAGCTTGAGGATGGTGTGTGGACAGTGGAGAGTGTCAGGCTGAGGGCGGTGTGTAGACAGCGGTGAGAGTCAGGCTGGGTGCTATGTGTAGGCAGTGGTGCAGTTCAGGCTGGTGGAGTTTTTGGGTGTCTGGCAGGGCGTGGTGTGTCAGGCTGAGGTCGATTTGTGAATGACAGTGAGGGTCAGCCTGGGGGCGGTGTGTGTGCACGGCGGTGAGGGACAGGCTGGCGGTGGTGTGTGGATGGCGGTGAGGGACAGGCTGGGGGCGGTGTGTGGACAGTAGTGAGGGTCAGGCTGGGGGCAGTGTGTGGATGGCAGTGAGGGCCAGGCTTGGGTGAGTGTTAGACGGCAGTGAGCGTGAGGCTGGGGGCGGTATGCGGGCAGTGGTGAGGGTCAGGCTCGGGGCTTTATGTGCTCTCGGTGATGGTCATGCTGGGGATGGTGTGTGGATGGCAGTGAGGATAAGCCTAGGGGCGGCATTGAGGATCAGTCTTGTGGCAGTGTTGGATGGCAGTGGTGGCCAGGCTGGGGGCAGTTGGTGGACAGCGGTGGGGTCAGGCTGGGAGCAGTGTTGGATGGCGGTGGGGGCTAGGCTGGGGGCAGTTGGTGGACAGCGGTGGGGTCAGGCTGGGAGCAGTGTTGGATGGCGGTGGGGGCTAGGCTGGGGGCAGTTGGTGGACAGCGGTCGCATCATGCTGGGCGCAGTGTGTGGACATCGGTGAGGGACAGGCTGGTGGCGCTGAGGGTCAGACTCGGGCATTGTTGGACAGCGGTGATGGCTAGGTTGGTGGTGGAGTGTGCATGGCAGTGAGGGTCAGACTGGGTCGGTGTGTGGGTGGCAGTGAGGGACAGGCTGGGTCTGTGTGAGGCCAGCGGTGAGGGTCAGGCTGGGTTCGGTGTGTGGGCGGTGATGAGGGTCAGGCTGGGGGCGCTGTGTGGATGGTACTGAGGGTCAGGCTTTGGCTGTATTGGACGGCGGTGAGGGTCAGGCTTGTGGCAGTGTTGGACTTTGGTGGGGGTCAGGCTGGGGCCGGTGGGTGGATGGTGGTGGGGCCCAGGCTGGGTCGGTTGGTTGATGACGGTGAGGGTCAGGCGGGGGGTGCTGTGTGGATGGTGGTGAGGGTCAGGCTTGGGTCATTCTTGGACGGCAGTGAAGGTCAGGCTGCAGACGGTGTGTGGGTAGTGGTGAGGGTCAGGCTGGGCGCGGTGTGTGGACAGCGGTGAGCGTCAGGCTGGGAGCAGTCTTGGATGGCAGTGAGGGTCAATTTGTGGTCGGAGTGTGGGAAGCGGTGAGGGTCAGGCTTGGGGTGGCGTTTGGACGGCAGTGAGAGTCAGGCTGGGGGTGGTGTGTTTGACGTCAATGAGGGTCAGCCTGGGAATGGTGCGTGGGCGATGTTGAGGGTCAAGCTGGGGGTGTGGTGTGGATGGCAGTGAGGGAAAGGCTGGGGTCGGCATGTGGACTGCGGTGAGGGTCAGGCTGGGTGCGGTGTGTGCACAACAGTGAAGGTCTGGCTGGGGCCGGTGTGTTGGTGGCGTCGAGGGACAGGCTGGGGCTGTGTGTGGACGGAGGTGAGGGTCAGGCTTTGGGTAGTGTGTGGACGGCTGCTAGGATAAGGCGAGGGTCAGTGTGTGGGCAGCAGTGAGGGTCAGGCTGGGGCGGTGTGTGGATTGTAGTGAGGGTCAGGCTGGGGGCTGTGTGTGGGCGGCAGTGAGGGTCAGGCTATGGCGGTATTGGACTGCAGTGAGGGTCAGGCTTGTGGCAGAGTTGGACGGCGGAGAGGATAAGGCTGGGGGCAGTTGGTGGATGGTGGTGGGTTTCAGGATGGGTCGGTTGGTTGATGATGGTGAGGGTCAGGCTGGGGTAGTGTATGGGCAGTGATGATGTAATGCCTTGGGGTTGTGTGTGGACGGCGGTGTGGGACAGGCTGATGGTGGTGTGTGGACAGCAGTGAGGGCCAAGCTGGGGTGGTGCTGGATGGTGGTGAGAGTCAGCCTGGGGACGGTATGTAGACAGCAGTGAGGTTCAGGCTGGGTGCGGTGTGCAGATGACAGTGAGGGACAGGTTGGGGGCAGAGTGTGGATGGCAGTGAGGGTCCGGCTGGGTGCGTTGTGTGGACGGCAGTGAGGGTCAGGCTGGGGGCTCTGTGTGGACGGCGGTGAGTGTCAGGCTTGGGTCAGTGTTGGACGGCAGTGAGCGTCAGGCTCGGTGAGGGTCATGCTGTGGGTGGTGTGTGGATGGCAGTGAGGATAAAGCTCGGGGCAGTGTGTGGGTGGCCGTGAGGGTCAGGCTTGTGGCAGTGTATAACGGTGATGGTGTCAGGCTGGGGGCAGTCGATGGACAGCGGGGTGGGTCAGGCTGGGAGCAGTGTGTGCACGGCAGTGAAGGTCAGGCTGGGGGTGGTGTGTAGATGGCGTTGAGGGTCAAGCTGGGAGCGGTGTCTGGACAGTGGTGAGGATTATTCTGGTGGCAGTGTTTGACTGTGGTGGGGGTCAGATTGGGGGCATTTGGTGGATGGCGGTGGGGGTCAGGCTGGAGATAGTAACTGGACAGTGGTGAGGGTCAGCCTTGGGGTGGTGTGTGGATGGTGTTGAGGGTCAGGCTGGGGATAGTGTGTGGGCGGTGGTGAGGGTCAGGCTTGGGGCAGTGTGTAAACAGTGGTGAGCGTCAGGCTGGGTGTGGTGTGTGGACAGCAGTGAGGATTAGGCTGGGGCGGTGTACAGGTGGCAGAGAGGGTCAGGCTGGAGACGGTGTGTGGGTGGCGGTGAGCGTCAGGCTTGGTGTGGTGTGTGGACAGCAGTGAGGATTAGGCTGGGGCGGTGTACAGGTGGCAGAGAGCGCCAGGCTGGTGGTGGTGTATGGACAGTGGTGAGGGTCAGGCTCAGGGCGGTGTGTGGGCGGCAGTGAGTGTCAGGCTGGGGCGGTGCGGGACAGTGGTGAGAGTCAGGTTGGGGACAGGCTGGTGACGGCGTGTGGACGGCGGTGAGTGTCAGGGTGGGTGCAGTGTGTGGATGGCCGTGAGGTTCAGGCTTGGTCAGTGTGTGGATGACAGTGATGGACAGGCTGGAGACGGAGTGTAGGTGACGGTGAGGGTCAGGTTGGGGGTGGTTGGTGGGTGGTGGTGTGTATCAGGCTGGGGTGGTGCGCGACGGCGGTGAGGGTCAGGCTGGGGCGGTGTGGGATGGCGGTGAGAGTTAGCTTGAGGACGGTTTGTGGATGGCAGTGAAGGTCAGGCTGGGGGCAGTATGAAGACGGTGGTGAAAGACAGGCTGGGGGCATTGTGTGGACTGCAGTGAGAGTCAGGCTGGGGGCTGTGTGTGAATGGCGGTGAGGGTCAGGCTGGGGGTGGTGTGTGGGTGGCTGTTAGTTGATGGCTGGGGGCGGTGTTGGGTGGTGATGGGTGTCAGGCTGGGGGAGTGTTGGGTAGCAGGCAGGGTTGGTGTGTGTTCGGAGGGGAGGATCAGGCTGGTGTCGGCGGGTGAAGGACGGTGGGGGTCAGGCTGCAGGGGGTGGGTGGACGGTGGTGAGGGTCAGGCTGGGGGTGATGTGTTCACAATGGTGTGGGTCAGGCTGGGGGCGGTGTGTGGGCGGTGGAGAGGTTCAGGCTGTGGGTGGTGTGTAGATGGCATTGAGGGACAGGCTAGGGGCTGTGTGTAAACGGCGGTGAGGGTCAGGCTTCGGGTAGTGTGTGAACGGCTGTTAGGATAAGGCTAGGGTTAGTGTGTGGGCGGCAGTGAGGGTCAGGCTGGGGCAGTGTGTGGATAGCATGTGAGGGACAGGCTGGAGGCAGTGTGTGGATAGCGGAGAGGGACAGGCTGGAGACGGTGTGTGGGTGGAGGTGAGGGTCAGGCTGGGGGTGGCGTGTGAATGTCTGTGAGGATAAGGCTAGGGTCAGTGTGTGGGCGGCAGTGAGGGTCCGGCTAGGGCAGTATTGGACGGCAGTGAGGGTCAGGCTTATGGCAGTGTTGGACAGTGATGGGTTCAGGCTCGGGGCGGTTGGTCGATGGTGGTGGAGATCAGACTGAGGTGGTTGTTTGATGGTACTGAGGGTTAGGCTGTGGGTGGTGTGTTCGACCTCGATGAGGGTCAGGCTGGGGAGTGTGTGGCCGGTGGTGAGGGTCAGGCTGGAGTCATTGTTGGATGGCAGTGAGGGTCAGGCTGGAGATGAAGTGTGGGTGTCGATGAGGGTCAGGCTGGGGGTGGTGTCCGGGCGGTGGTGAGGGTCAGGCTCGGGGCTTTGTGTGGTCTCGATGAGGGTCATGCTGGGGATGGTGTCTGGACGGCAGTGAGGATAAGGCTAGGGGCGGCGGTGTGTGGAGGGGAGGATCAGGCTGGTAACGGCGTGTGAACGACGGTGGGGGTCAGGCTGCAGGGGGTGAGTGGATGGTGGTGAGGATCAGGCTGGGGGTGGTGTGGACGGTTAGGCTAGGTGTGTGGGTGGCGGTGAGGGTCAAGCTGGGGCGCTTGGTAGACAGCGGTGTGGTCAGGCTGGGGCGGTTGGTGGATGGTGGTGATGGTCAGGCTAGGGGGGATGTGTAGACGGTGGTGAGGGTCAGGCTGGGGGTGGTTGTAGATGGCGGAGAATGTCATTGGTCGTGGTTTGCGGATGGCAGTGAGGGTCAGGCTGAGGGCGTTGTGTGGACGGAGGAGAGGGTCAGGCTGGGGGCGGTGTATGTATGATGCTGCGGGTCAGGCTGGGGGCGGTGTCTGGACGGTGGTGAGGATCATACTGGGGGCGGTGTGTGGGCAGCAGTGAGGGTCAGGCTGGGAGCGGTGTCTGGACGGTGGTGAGGATCATACTGGGGACGGTGTGTGGGTGGCAGTGAGGGTCAGGCTGGGGGCGTTGTGTGCACTGCAGTGAGGATAAGGCTGGTGCTGGCGTGTGGGTGGCTGTGAGGTTCAGGCTGGGGGCGGTGTTGGGTGGTGGTGGGTGTCAGGCTGGGGCGGTGTTGGGTGGCGCTGTGTGTCAGGCAGGAGTTGGTGTGTGTTCGGAGGGGAGGATCAGGCTGGGGCGGTGCGGGACTGTGGTGAGAGACAGGCTCAGGACGGTTTGTGGATGGCAGCGAGGATCAGGCTGGGGGTGGTGTGCAGATGGCAGTGAGGGACAGGCTGGGGCCGGCGTGTGTACGGGGGTGACGTTCAGGTGGGGGGCGGTATGTGGTCGGCAGTGAGGGACAGGCTCGGGACGGTTTTGGACGGCGGTAAGTGTCAGGTTGGTGGCGGAGTGTGGAAGGCGGTGAGGGTCACGCTAGCGGGTAGCTGGACGGCTGTGAGAGTCAGGCTGTGGATGGTGTGTGGATTGCAGTGAGGGTCAGGCTGGGTCAGTGTGTGGATGGCAGTGAGGGTCAGGCTGGGTCAGTGTGTGGATGGCAGTGAGGGACAGGCTGGGGGTAGTGTGTGAATAGCTGTGAGGATAAGGCTAGGGTCAGTGTGTGGGCAGCAGTGAGGGTCAGGCCCTTGGCAGTGTTGGACGGCGGTGGGGGTCAGGCTGGGGGCGGTTGGTGGATAGCGATGCGGTTCAGGCTGGGGCGGTTGGTTGACGATGGTGAGGGTCAGGCTGGGGGGTGGTGTGTGGACAGTGGTGAGGGTCAGGCTGGGGTCATTGTTGGACGGCAGTGAGGGTCAGTCTGGAGATGGTGTGTGCGTGGTGTTGAGGGTCAGGCTGGGGTGGTTTATGGGCAGTGACGAGTTTCAGCTTTGGTGTGGTATGTGGACAGCGGTGAGGGTAAGGTGGGTGGCAGTCTGTGGACAGGGGTGAGGGACAGGCTGTTGGCGCTGTGTGGACAGCAGTGTGGGTCAGGCTGGGGTGGTGCTGGATGGCGGTGATGGTCAGCCTGGGGAGGTGTGTGGACGACAGTGAGGTTCAGGCTGGGGACGGTGTGTGGACGGCAGTGAGCGTCAGGCTGGGGGCTATGTGTGGACGGCGGTGAGGGTCAGGCTTGGGTAAGTGTTGGACGGCAGTGAGCATCAGGCTCGGGGTGTTGTGTGTTCTCGGTGAGGTTCCTGCTGTGGATGTGTGCGTACGGCAGTGAGGTTAAAGCTCGGGGCGGTGTCTGGGCAGTGTTGAGTTTTAGCCTTGGGGTGGTGTGTGGAATGTGGTGAGGGTAAGGTTGGTGGCGGTCTGTGGATAGCGGTGAGGGACAGGCTGGTGGCTGAGTGTGGACAACAGTGTGGGTCAGGCTGGGGTGTTGCTGGACGGTGGTGAGAGTCAGCCTGCACACAGTGTGTGAACGGCAGTGAGGATCAGGCTGGCTGCAGTATGCGGATGACACTGAGGGACAGGCTGGGGGCAGTGTGTGGATGGCAGTGAGGGATAGGCTGGATGCGGCATGTGGGTGGCGGTGAGGGTCAGGCTGGGTGCGGTGTGTGGATGGCGGTGAGGGTCAAGCTTGGGTCAGTGTTGGACGGCGGTGTGCGCCAGGCTGGGGGCGGTGTGTGGGCGGTGGTGAGTGTCAGGCTCGGGGCGTTGTGTGTTCACGGTGAGGGACATGCTGTGGGTGGTATGTGGACGGCAGTGAGGATTAGGCTAGGGACATTGTGAGGGTGGCTGTGAGGGTCAGGCTTGTGGCGGTGTTGGACGGCTGTAGTGTCAGTTTGCGGGAGGTAGGTGGTTAGCGGTGTGGGTCAGGCTGGGGGCAGTGTGTACATGGCGCTGAAGGTCAGGCTGTGGGTGTTGTGTTGATGGCGTTGAGAGTCAGGCTGGGGGAGGGGTGTGGATGACGCTGAGGGTCAGGCTGAGGGCGGTGTCTGGACGGTGGTGAGGAACATTCTGGGGGCGGTGTGTGGGCGGCAGTGAGGTTCAGGCTGCGGGCGGTATGTAGACGGCACTGAGCGTTACTTTGGGGGCGTTGTGTGGACTGTGGTGAGGGTCAGGCTGTGGGTGATTTGTTAGTGGCTGTGATGTTCAGGCTGGGGGCGGTGTTTGGTGGTTGTGGGTATCAGGCATTTTTTGGTGACTGTGCAGAGGGGTGCATCAGGCTGGTGTCGGTGTGTGCACGACGGTCGGAGTCAGGCTGCTGGCGAGTGGATGGTCAGGCTGGGGCAGAGTGTGTACAACAGTGCAGGTCAGGCTGGGGGTGGTGTGTGGATGGTGGTGAAGTTCAGGCTGTGGGCGGTGTGTGGACTGCGTTGAGCGTCAGGCTGGGGGGCGGAGTCTGGGCGGTGGTGAGGATCAGACTGGGGGCGGTGTGTGGGTGGGAGTGAGGGTCAGGTGGTGGGGTATGTGGCCGGCAGTGAGGGACAGGGTCGGGACGGTTTGGTGGCGGAGTGTGGAATGTGGTGAGGGTCACGCTGGGGCGTAGCTGGATGGCGGTGAGAGTCAGGCTGAGGATGGTGTGTGGATAGCTGTGATAGTCAGGCTGGGGATGGTGTGTGGATGGCGCTGAGGGTCAGGTTGGGGGCTGTGTGTGAACGGCTGTGAGGATAAGGCTAGGGTCACTGCGTGGGCAGCAGTGAGGGTCAGGCTGGGGCAGTATTGGATGGCGGTGGGGGTCAGACTGCCGCCGGTTGGTGGATGGCAGTGGGGGTCAGGCTGGGGATGGTGTGTGCACGGTGATGATGGTAAGGTTGGAGTCATTGTTGGACGGCAGTGAGGATCAGGCTCGTGGCGGTGTGTGGATGGTGGTGTGGGTCAGGCTGGGGCTGGTGTGTGAACGGTGGAGAGCGTCAGTCTGGTGCGGTGTGTAAACAGCATTGAGCGTCAGGCTTGGTGTGGTGTGTGGACAGTGGTGAGATTCAGACTGGGGCGGTGTACAGGTGACAGTGTGGGTCAGGCTGGGGGTGGTGTGTGGGCAGTGGTGAGGGTCAGGCTGGTGGCGGTGTGTGGACGGTGGTGAGGGTCAGGCTAGGGGTGCTGTGTGGGCGGCAGTGAGGGTCAGGATGTGGCATTGTTGGACTGCGGTGGGGGTCAGGCTGGGGGACATTGGTGTACAGCGGTGGGATCTGGCTGGGGGTGGTTGGTGGATGGTGGTGTGGGTCAGGTAGGGGCGTTGTGAGACGGTGGTTCGGGTCAGGCTGGTGGCGGTGTTCGAATGGTGGTGAGGGTCAGGCTGGGTCGGTGCGGGACGGAGGGAAGAGTCAGGTTGGGGACAGTTTGTGGATGGCTGTGAGGGTCAGGCTGGGGGCGGTGTGCGGATGGCAGTGTGAGGCAGGCTGGTGGGGGTGTGTGGACGGCGGTGAGTGTCAGGCTGGGTGCGGTGTGTGGACGGCTTTGAGGCACAGGCTGGGTTGGTGTGTGCATGGCAGTGAGGGACAGGCTGGAGACGGTGTGTGGGTGACGGTGAGGGTCAGGTTGGGGGTGGTTGGTAGACGGTGGTGTGGGCCAGGCTGGGGTAGTGTGGGACGGCGGTGAGGGCCAGGCTGTTGGCTGTGTGTGTACGGCGATGAGGGTCAGTCTGGGGGGGTGCGGGACAGTGGTGGGAGTGAGGTTGGGGACGGTTAGTGGATGGCGGTGAAGGTCATGCTGGGGGCGGTATGTCGACGGCGGTGAGCGTCAGGCTGGGAGCATTGTGTGGACTGTGATGAGTTTCACGCTGGGGGTGGTGTGTGGGTGGCAGGCAGGGGTTGGTGCGCGTACGCAGAGGCTGGTGTCGGCGTGTGAACAACAGTGGGGGTCAGGCTGCAGACAGTGAGTGCTGATGGTGGTGAGGGTCAGGCTGGGGGGCGGTGTGTGTACGACAGTCAATGAGGGTCAGCCTGGGGTGCAGGCGTTGGTGAGGATCAGGCTGGGTCAGTGATGAAGTTCAGGCTGGCCGCTGTGTGTGGGCGGTGTTGTGAGTCAGACTGGGAACGGTGTTTAACGGCAGTGAGTGTCAGGCTGGTGGTGCTGTGTGGATGGCAGTGAGGGACAGGCTGGGGTCGGCATGTGGACTGCAGTGAGGGTCAGGTTGTGTGCGGTGTGTGCATGACATTGAGGGACAGGCTGGGGCTGTGTGTGGACGGTGGTGAGGGTCGGGCTTGGGATAGCATGTGAACGGCTGTTAGGATAAGGCTAAGGTCAGCAGTGTGTGTGGGCAGCAGTGAGGGTCAAGCTGGGGCAGTGTGAGTATGGCGGTGAAGGTCATGCTGGGGGCGGTATATAGACGGTGGTGAGCGTTAGGCTGGGGGCATTGTGTGGACTGCGGTGAGGTTCAGACTGGTTGGTGGTGTGTGGGTGGCTGTGAGTTTCAGGCTGGCGAGGTTGCTGGGTGGTAGGCTGGGGATGGTGTTTGGAAAGCTGTGACAGTCAGGCTGGGGATGGTGTGTGGATGGCGATGAGGGTCAGGCTGGTGGCTGTGTGCGAACGGCTGTGAAGATAAGGCTAGGGTCGATGTGTGGGTGGCAGTGAGGGTCAGGCTAGGGCAGTATTGGACGGCAGTGAGGGTTAGACTTATGGCAGTGTTGGACAGTGGTGGGGGTCTGGCTGGGGCGGTTGGTGGACGGCGGTGGAGATCAGGCTGGGGCAATTGTTTGAAGACGGTGAGGGTCATGCTGTGGGTGGTGCGTTTGACCTCGATGAGGGTCAGGCTGGGGAGTGAGTGGTTAGTGGTGAGGGGCAGGCTGGGGTTATTGTTGGATGGCAGTGAGGGTTAGTTGGAGATAGTGTGTGGGTGGTGGTGAGGGTCAGGCTGGGGGTGATGTATGGGCAGTGGTGAGGTTCAGGTTGGGGCGATGTTGGACAGCAGTGAGGGTCAGGCAGGGGCATTACTGGACAGCAGTGAGGGTCAGGCTGGGGCGTTATTGGACGGCAGTGAGGGTCAGGGTGGGTGCAGTGTGTGGACGGCAGTGAGGGTCAGGCTGGGGGCGGTGTGTGGACGGCAGTATGGTCAGGCTGGGGGCGGTGTGCGGATGGTATTGAGGGTCAGGCTGGGGGTGGTGTGTGGACGGCAGTGAGGGTCAGGTAGGGTGCAGTTTTTGGACGGCAGTGACGGTCAGGCTGGGGGCCGTGTGTGGACAGTGGTGAGGGTCAGGCTTGGGTCAGTGTTTGATGGCAGTGAGCGTCAGGCTGGGGGCGGTGGTGAGGGTCTGGCTCGGGGCGTTGTGTGTTCTTGGTGAGGGTCATGCTGTGGGTGGTGTGTGGGGCCACAGCATGAGAATAACGCTAGGGGCGGTGTGTGGTCGACCGTGAGACAATAGACAATAGACAACAGACAATAGACAATAAACAATAGATGCAGGAGTAGGCCATTCAGCCCTTCGAGCCTGCACCACCATTCAATATGATCATGGCTGATCATTCCCAATCAGTATCCTGTTCCAGCCTTATCTCCATAACCCTTGACTCCACTATCTTTAAGAGCTCTATCCAATTCTTTCTTCAATGAATCCAGAGACTGGGCCTCCACTGCCCTCTGGGGCAGAGCATTCCACACAGCCACCACTCTCTGGGTGAAGTAGTTTCTCCTCATCTCTGTCCGAAATGGTCTACCCCGTATTTTTAAGTTGTGTCCTCTGGTTCGGCACTCCCCCATCAGCGGAAATATGTTTCCTCCTGCCAGAGTGTCCAATCCTTTCATAATCCTATACGTTTCAATCAGATCCCCTCTCAGTCTTCTAAACTCAAGTGTATACAAGCCCAGTCGCTTCAGTCTTTCCGTGTAAGGCAATCCTGCCATTCCAGGAATTGACCTTGTGAACCTACGCTGCACTCCCTCAATAGCCAGAATGTCTTTCCTCAAATTTGGAGACCAGAACTGTACACAGTACTCCAGGTGTGGTCTCACCAGGGCCCTGTACAGCTGCAGAAGCACCTCTTGGCTTCCATACTCAATTCCTCTTGTTATGAAGGCCAGCATGCTATTAGCCTTCTTGACGACCTTCTGTACCTGCATGCTTGCCTTCATTGACTGGTGGATAAGAACACCCAGATCTCTCTGAACAGCCCCTTTACCTAATTTGATACCATTGAGATAGTAATCTGCCTTCCTGTTCTTGCCACCAAAGTGGATAACCAGACATTTATCCACATTAAACTGCATCTGCCATGCATCTGCCCACTCACCTAACTTGTCCAGGTCACCCTGTAATCTCCTAACATCCTCATCACATTTCACCCTACCACCCAGCTTTGTATCATCAGCAAATTTGCTAATGTTATTGCTGATACCATCTTCTATATCATGTACATATATTGTAAAAAGCTGCGGTCCCAGCACGGATCCCTGCGGTACCCCACCGGTCACTGCCTGCCATTCCGAAATGGAGCCGTTAATCACTACCCTTTGTTTCCTATTAGCCAACCAATTCTCTATCCAATCTAGTACTTTGCCCCCAATACCGTGCGCCCTGATTTTACTCACTAACATCTTGTGTGGGACTTTATCAAAAGCTTTCTGAAAGTCCAGGTACACTACATCCACTGGATCTCCCTCGTCCATCTTCCGAGTTACATCCTCAAAAAATTCAAGAAGATTAGTCAAGCATGATTTCCCCTTCATAAATCCATGCTGACTCTCTCCTATCCTGTTACTATTATCCAGATGTGCCGTAATTTCATCCTTTATAATAGACTCCAGCATCTTTCCCACCACTGAGGTCAGACTAACTGGTCTATAATTTCCTGCTTTCTCCCGCCCACCCTTCTTAAAAAGTGGCACAACATTAGCCGCCCTCCAATCCTCAGGAACCGACCCCGATTCTATTGAACTCTGGAAAATAATCACCAGCGCATCCATGATTTCCCGAGCCACCTCCTTCAGTACCCTGGGATGCAGGCCATCAGGTCCCGGAGACTTATCAACCTTCAGACCTAACAGTCTCTCCAACACCAAATCCTGGCAAATATAAATTCCCTTAAGTTCAGGTCCTTCAGCCACTGTTACCTCAGGGAGATTGCTTGTGTCTTCCCCAGTGAACACAGATCTGAAGTACCCATTCAATTCCTCTGCCATTTCTTTGTTCCCAGTAATATATTCCCCTGTTTCTGTCTTCAAGGGCCCAATTTTTGTCCTAACTATTTTTTTGCCTTGGATATACGTAAAAAAGCTTTTACTATCCTCCTTTATATTCTTGGCCAGTTTACCTTCGTACCTCATTTTTTCTCTGCGTATTTCCTTCTTACTAATCATCTGTTGTTCTTTAAAAGCTTCGCAGTCCTCAGTTTTCCCACTTATCTTCGCTAAGTTATACATTTTCACTTTTAACTTTATATGTTTCTTTACTTCCCTCGTCAGCCACGGCCGCCCATGTCTCCTCCTGGGATCTTTCTTCCTTTTAGGAATGAACTGATCCTGCAACTTCTGCATTATACACAGAAATATCCGCTATTGTTCCTCCACGGTCTTCCCTGTTAAGGTATTGCACCATTGAACTTTGGCCAGTTTCTCCCTCATAGCTCCATATTTCCCTTTATTCAACTGAAATATTGTCACTTCCGATTGTACCCACTCCCTCTCAAATTGCAGATTGAAGCTTATTGTATTATGGTCACGACTTCCCAATGGCTCCTTCACTTCGAGGTCACTGACCAATTCTGGTTCGTTACACAATACCAGATCCAGAATCGCCTTATCCCTGGTCGGCTCCAGCACCAGCTGCTCTAAAAATCCATCTCTGAGGCACTCCACAAAGTCTCTTTCTTGAGGCCCGATACCATCCTGATTCTCCCAGTCTACCTGCATGTTAAAATCCCCCATAACAACTGTGGTAGTGAGGGTCAGGCTTGTGGCAGTGTTGGACGACGGTGGTGTCAGGCTGCGGGCGATTGGTGGACAGTGGTGAGGGTCAGGCTGGAGCGGGCGTGTACCTGGCAGTGAAGGTCAGGCTGGGAGTGGCGTGCAGATGGCAGTGAGGGACAGGCTGGGGGCGGTATGTAGATGGGGGTGAGGGTCAGGCTGGTGGTGGTGTGTGGGTGGCTGTGAGGTTCAGGCTAGGGGCGGTGTTGGGTGGTGGTGGGTGTCAGGCTGGGGCGGTGTTGTGTGATGGTGGGTGTCAGGCAGGCGTTGGTGTGTGTTCGGAAGGGAGAATCGGGCTGGTGTCGGCGTGTGAACGGAGGTGGTCAGGCTGCGGGCGGTGAGTGGATGGTGATGCGGGTCAGGCTGGTGGCGGTGTGTGTACAATGGTGCGGTCAGGCTGGGGGCGTTATTGGTCGGCAGTGAGGGTCAGGCTGTGGCATTAATGGACAGTGGTGAGGGTCAGGCTGTGGCATTATTGGACAGTGGTGAGGGTCAGGCTGGGGTATTATTGGACAGCAGTGAGGATCAGGCGGTGGGTGGTTGGTTGACGGCAGTGAGGGTCAGGCTGGTGACCGTGTGTGGGTGGTAGTGAGGGTCAGGTTGGAGACGGTGTGTGGGTGGCAGTGAGTTTCAGGTTGGGAACGGTGAGTGGGCAGTGCTGAGGGTCAGCCTTGTGGTGGTGTGTGGACGGCGGTGAGGGTCAGGCTAGTGGCGGTGTGTGGATGGTAGTGAGGGTCATTCTGGGGGCTGTGTGTGGGTGGTGGTGAGGGTCAGGCTGGGATGGTGTGTGGACGGTGAAGAGTGTCAGGCTGGGGGCAGTGTGTAGACAGCGGTGAGGGTCAGTGTGGGTGTGGTGTGTGGACGGCGGTGGGGTTTAGGCTGGGGGCGGTGTGTGGATGGCTGTGAGGATCAGGCTTTGGGCAGTGTGGGGATGGTGGTGAGGGAGAGACTGCTGGCGGTGTTGGATGGCGGTGAGGGACAGGCTTGGGTGGTGCTGAACGGCAGTGAGAGTCAGCCTGGGGACGGTATGTGGACGGCATTGAGGGTCAGGCTGGGGGCAATGTGTGGATGGCATTGAGGGATAGGCTGGGGGCAGCGTGTGGACGGCAGTGAGGGTCAGGCTGGATGCAGTGTGTGGACGGCAGTGAGGGTCAGGCCTGGGGCGGTGTGTGGACGGCAGTGAGGGTCAGACTGGGGGCTGTGTGCGGATGGCATTGAGGGACAGGCTGGGGGCAGCGTGTGCACAGCAGTGAGGGTCAGGCTGGGGGCGGTGTGTGGACGGCGGTGATGGAAAGGCTGGAGGTGGCATGTGGACATCGATGAGGGTCAGGCTGGGTGCGTTGTGTGGACAGTGGTGAGAGTCAGGCTTGGGTCAGTGTTGGACGGCGGTAAGCGTTAGGCTGGGGGCGGTGGTGAGGGTCTGGCTCAGGGCATTGTGTGTTCTTGGTGAGGGTCATGCTGTGGGTGGTGTGTGGACGACAGTGAAGATAAAGCGAGGGGCGTTGTGTGGGCGGTCGTATGGGTCAGGCTTGTGGCGGTGTTGGACGGCGGTGGTGTCAGCCTGGGGACGGTGTGTGGACAGCGGTGTGGATCAGGATGGGGTTGTGTGTGGATGGCAATGAGGGACAGGCTCGGGGCAGCGTGTGGACGGCAGTGAGGGTCGGGCTGGGTGCGGTGTGTGGATGGCAGTGAGGGTCAGGCTGGGGGCGGTGTTTGCACTGTGGTGAGGGACAGGCTGCAGGTGGCGTGTGGACGGTGTTGAGGGTCCGGCTTGGGTCAGTGTTGGACGGTGATGAGCGTCAGGCTGGGGCAGCGTGTGGGCAGTGGTGAGAGTCTGGCTCGGGGCTTTGTGTGTTCTGGGTGAGGGTCATGCTGTGGGCGGTGTGTGGGGCCACAGCATGAGAATAACGGTAGGGGCAGTGTGTGGGTGGCCGTGAGGGTCAGGCTTGTGGCAGTGTGGGACGACGGTGGTGTCAGGCTGGGGGCGGTTGGTGGACAATGGTGAGGGTCATGTTGGGGTTGGAGTGTACATGGCAGTGAAGGTCAGGCTCGAGGTGGTTTGTAGATGGCAGTGAGGGTCAGGCTGTGGGCGGTATGTAGATGGCGGTGAACATCAGGCTGGGGGCGTTGTGTAGAATGCGGTGAAGGTCAGGCTGGTAGTGGTGTGTGGGTGGCTGTGAGGTTCAGGCTAGGGGCGGTGTTGGGTGGTGGTGGGTGTCAGGCTGGGGGCGCTGTTGTGTGACGGTGGGTGTCAGGCAGGCGTTGGTGTATGTTCAGAAGGGGGAATCGGGCTGCTGTCAGCGTGTGAACGACGGTGGTGGTCAGGCTGCGGGCGGTGATTGAATGGTGCAGATGGTCAGGCTAGTAGTGGTGTGTGTACAATGGTGCGGGTCAGGCTGGGGGTGGTGTGTGTATAATGGTGCGGGTCAGGCTGGGGGCGGTGTGTGGATGATGGTGAAGTTCAGGCTGGGGGCGGTGTGTGGATGGCGGTGTGGGTCAGGCTGGGGGCGGTTGGTGGACGGTGCTGAGGCTGAGGCTGGGGGCGGTATGTAGTCAGCGGTAAGCATCAGGCTGTGGGCGTTGTGTGCACTGCAGTGAGGGTTAGGCTAGAGGCGGTGTGTGGACAGCAGTGGGGATCAGGTTGGGCACAGAGGGTGGATGGCGGTGGTGGTCAGGCTGGGGGTGGTGTGTGGATGGTGTTGAGGTTCAGGCTGGGGGTACTGTGAGAATGGCGGTGAGGGTCAGGCTGGGGACAGTGTTGGATGGCGGTGAGTGTCAATTTGGGGTCGGTGTGTGGGAGGTGGTGAGGGTCAGGCTGGGGGTGGCGTTTGGACCGCAGTGAGGGTCAGGCTGGGGGTGGTGTGTTCGGCGTCAATGTGGGTCAGCCTGGGGATTGTGTGTGGGCGATGTTGAGGGTCCGGCTGTGTTCAATGTGTGGGTGGTGATGAGGGTCTGGCTGGTGGCGGTGTGTGGACAGTGGAGAGTGCCAAGCTGGGGGCGGTGTGGAGACAGTGGTCATGGTGAGGCTGGGTGCGGTGTGTGGATGTCAGTGGGGTTCAGGCTGGGGGCGGTGTGTGTGTACGGTGGAGACTGCCAGGCTGGGGGCGGTGTGTAGATGGCAGTGGGGTTCATGCTTGGGTGTGGTGTGCGGGCAGAAATGAGGGACATGCTGGAGATGGTGTGTGGGTGGCGGTGAGGGTCAGGCTGGTGGCTGTTTGTGGACGGTGGTGAGGGTCAGGCTAGGAGCGGTGTATGGGTGGCAGTGTGGGTCAGGCTGTGGCAGTGTTGTACGGTGGTGGGGTCAGGCTGGAGGTGGTTGGTGGACAGCGGTAGAGTCAGGCTGGGGGGGTGTTGGTGGACAGTGGTGTGGGTCAGGCTGAGGCGGTGCGGGATGGTGGTGAGGGACAGGCTGGGAGCGGTGAGTGGATGGCAGTGAGGGTCAGGCCAGGGGCGGTGTGTAGATGGTGGTGAGGGTCAGGCTGGGGGCAGTGTGTAGATGTCGGTGAGTGTCAGGCTGTGTGTGGTGTGTGGATGGCAGTGAAGGTCAGGCAGGGTCCGGTGTGTGGCCGGCGATGACACACTGTGACACTCTCTGACAGACTGTGACACTCTGACAGACTGTGACACACTATGACCCTCTCTTAGACACACTGTGACACTCTGTGACTCTCTCTGAGACTCTGCGACACACTGTGACATTCGCAGACCCTCACTGACACTCTCTTAGACACACTGTGACACTCTCTGACTCTCTCTGACTCTCTCTGACATTCTCCAAAACACAATGTGACATTCGCTGACAGACTGTGACAGACTGTGGCACTCCCTGATACACTATAACACTCTCTGACTGACTGTGACACACTCTGACACATAGTGAAATTCTCTGTGACACTGTGACACTCTTTATGACACACTGTGACACGCTCTGACTATCTCTGAGTCACACTATGATTCTCTCTAACAGTCTATGACAAACTATGACATTCTCTGACTTTCTGTGAGACACACTGTGATACTCTCTGTCTCTCTCTCTCTGACACTGTAAAATTCTCTGACAGACTGTGTCACACTGTGACACTCTCTGAGACAAACTGTGACACTTTCTGACTCTTTCTGTCACTCTCGGAGACACACTGACACTCTCTGACAGACTGTGACCCTGCCTGAGACAAACACTGATGCTCTCTGACACTCTCTGAGACACAGTATGACTCGCCGTGACACTCTCTGACACACTCTGAAAAACACTGTTACCTTCCCTGACAGACTGTGACACACTATGACACTCTCTGAGACACACTGTGACACTTACTGAGACACAATCTGACACTCTCTGAACCTCTCTGAAACTCTCAGACACACTGTGACACTCTGACTTTCTCTGACACTTTGAGACGCACTGTGACACTGTCTGATTCTATCTGACACTCTCTGAGTCACACTGGGACACTCTCTGACTCTCTCTGAAACACACTGTTACACTCACTGACAGATTGTGACACTTTCTGACTCTCCCTGAATCTGTGAGACACACTGTGACACACTGTGACACTCTCTGAAACTCTCTGAGGCACACTGAGACACTCTCAAAGACAGATTGTGACATTTTCTGACTCTCTCTCTCTGACTCTCTGAGACACATTGTGACACTCACTGAGACACAATCAGACACTCTCTGAAACTCTCTGAAACTCACAGACACACTGTGACACTCTCTGACTCTCTCTGACACTTTGAGACGCACTGTGACACTGTCTGATTCTATCTGACACTCTCTGAGACAAACGGTGACACTCTCTGACTCTCTCTGAAACACACTGTTACACTCACTGACAGATGGTGACACTTTCTGACTCTCCCTGAATCTCTGAGACACACTGTGACACTCTCTGACTCTCTCTGAAACTCTCTGAGGCACTGTCTGACACATACTGACACACACTGGGACACTCTCTGACTCTCTGAAACTCTCTGCGACACTCTCTGACATACGCTGAGACACACTGTGACACTCTCTGGCACTTCCTCAAACACACTGTGACACTCTCTGACTCCCTCTGACACACTCTGAAATACACTGTAAATTTCTCTGACAGACTGTGTCACACTGTGACACTCTCTGAGACAAACGGTGACACTTTCTGACTCTTTCTGTCACTCTCGGAGACACACTGACACTCTCTGACAGACTGTGACCCTGTCTGAGACAAACACTGACGCTCTCTGACACTCTCTGAGGCACAGCATGACTCGCCGTGACACTCTCTGACACACCCTGAAAATCATTGTTACCTTCCTTGACAGAATGTGACACACTATGACACTCTCTTAGACACACTGTGACATTCTCTGACTTTCTCTGACACTCTCTGAGGCAAACTGTGCCACTCTCTGACAGACTGTGACACAGTGTGACTCATTCTGACCCTCTCTGAGACAGTCTGTGAATCTCTCTGTCGCTCTCTGACACTCTCATGGAAACACTGTGACACTCTCTTACTCTCTCTGACACTCTCTGAGTCACACTATGTCATTCTGTCACAGACTATGACACACTGTGACATTCTCGGACTTTCACTGACACTCTCTGAGACACACTGTGCCACTCTCTGACAGACTGTGACACAGCGTGACTCATTCTGACCCTCTCTGAGACAGTCTGTGAATCTCATTGTCATTCTCTGACATTCTCATGGAAACACTGTGACAATCTCTGACACTCTCTAACTCTCTGAAACACACTGTGACACTCTCTGACCCTCTCTGACACTCTCTGAGACACACTGTGTCACACTCTGACAGACAGTGACACTCTCTGTGACACTCTCTGACAGAATGTGACACACTCTGACACTCTCTGAGGCAGACTGTGACACTCTCTAACGCTCTCTGACACTCTCTTAGACACACTGTGACACTCTCTGTCTCTCGCTGACTCCCTGAGACACGCTATTATACTCTCTGACACACTGTGACACTCTTTGACCGACTGTGACACTCTCTGACGCATAGTGACATTCTCTGAGACACACTGTGATACTTCCTGACCCTCTGAGGCACACTGTGACACTCTCTGAGACACACTGTGACACTCTCTATGGCACACTGTGCCACTCTCTGACAGACTGTGACACAGAGTGATTCATTCTGACCCTCTCTGAGACAGTCTGTGAATCTCATTGTCATTCTCTGACATTCTCATGGAAACACTGTGACAATCTCTGACACTCTCTAACTCTCTGAAACACACTGTGACACTCTCTGACCCTCTCTGACACTCTCTGAGACACACTGTGTCACACTCTGACAGACAGTGACACTCTCTGTGACACTCTCTGACAGAATGTGACACACTCTGACACTCTCTGAGGCAGACTGTGACACTCTCTAACGCTCTCTGACACTCTCTTAGACACACTGTGACACTCTCTGTCTCTCGCTGACTCCCTGAGACACGCTATTATACTCTCTGACACACTGTGACACTCTTTGACCGACTGTGACACTCTCTGACGCATAGTGACATTCTCTGAGACACACTGTGATACTTTCTGACCCTCTGAGGCACACTGTGACACTCTCTGAGACACACTGTGACACTCTCTATGGCACACTGTGGCACTCTCTGACAGACGGTTACACACTCTGAACCTCTCTGAGACAGACTGTGACACTCTCTGACGCTCTCCGACACTCTATGACATACTGTGATACTCTCTGGCACACTGTGACACTTTCTGACCGACTGTGACACTCTCTGACACACGATGGCATTCTCTGAGAAACTGTGACACTCTCTGAGAATCACTGTGACACTTTCTGACACTCTCTAACTCTCTGAGACACACTGTGACTCTCTCTGGCACACAATGGCACACTTTGAGACACACTGTGACACTTTCCGACACTCTCTGATTCTCTGAGACACACTGTGACACACTCTGAGACACACTGTGGCACTCTCTGACCGTCCCTAACCCTCTCTGAGGCACTCTGTTACACACTCTCACTCTTGCTATCACAATCTGAGTTACACTGTAACACACTATGACCCTCTCTAAGACAGAATGTGACACTCTCTGACTCTCTATGACACTCTCTGAGGCACAGTACGACACACTGTGACATTCTCTGACTATCTCTGAGACAGACACACTGTGACACTCTCTGACAGATTGTGACAAACTCTGACACTCTGCCTGTCTCTAACACTCTCTGAGACACGCTGAGGCACGTTCTGACTCTCTCTGAGACACACTGTGACACTCACTGACTCTCTCTGACACTATCTGACTCACTCTGACACTCTCTGAGACACACTGTGACACTCTCTGAGACATATTGTGATACGGTCTGACTCTCTATGACACTCTCTCAGACACATAGTATGACACACTGTGACAATCCCTGACCCTCTCTGAGACACACTGTGACACTCTCTGACAGACTGAGTCACACTAAGACACTCTCAAAGACAGATTGTGACACTTTCTGACTTTCTCTCTCTGACTCTCTGAGACACACTGTGACACTCACTGAGACACAATCTGACACTCTCTGACCCTCTCTGAAACTCTCAGACACACTGTGACACTCTGACTTTCTCTGACACTTCGAGACGCACTGTGACACTGTCTGATTCTATCTGACACTCTCTGAGACACACTGGGACACTCTCTGACTCTCTCTGAAACACACTGTTACACTCACTGACAGATTGTGACACTTTCTGACTCTCCCTGAATCTGTGAGACACACTGTGACACTCTCTGAAACTCTCTGAGGCACACTGAGACACTCTCAAAGACAGATTGTGACACTTTCTGACTCTCTCTCTGACTCTCTGAGACACATTGTGACACTCTCTGACTCTGAAACTATCTGTGGCACTGTCTGACACATGCTGACACACACTGGGACACTCTCTGACTCTCTCTAAAACTCTCTGTGGCACTGTCTGACACACGATGACACACACTGGGACACTCTGACTCTCTCTGAAACTCTCTGCGACACTCTCTGGCATACGCTGAGACACACTGTGACACTCTCTGGCACTTTCTCAAACACACTGTGACACTCTCTGACCGACTATGACACTCTCTCACACATGGTGACATTCTCTGAGACAGTGTGACACTCTGACTATCTCTGACACTCTGAGACACGCTGTGACACTCCCTGACCCTCTCTGAGACACGCTGTAACACATTCTGAATCACTCTGACACTCACTAAGACACATTATGACACTCTCTGACACTCTCTGAGCCACACTGTGACACTCTGTGACTCTCTCTGACACTCTCTGCGACACTCTCTGGCATACGCTGAGACACACTGTGACACTCTCTGGCACTTTCTCAAACACACTGTGACACTCTCTGATCCTGTCTGACACTCTCTGAGACAGACTGTGACACTTTCTGACTCTCTCTGAGACGCACTGTGACACTCACCGAATCACACTGTGACTTTCTCTGACACACTGTGACACTGTCTGACTCTCTGAGGCACACTGTAACACTCTCTGACACTCTGTGATACACTGAAGCACTCTCTGACACTCTGAGACACACTGTGACACTCTCTGACACGCTCTGAAACATGCCGTGACACTCTCATGGTGGACTGTGACACACTGTGGCATTCTCTGATACTCTCTGTAATACACTGCGACACCCTCTGACACACGCTGAGACACACTGTGATACAATCTGACACTCTCTCAAACACACTGTGACACTCTCTGACCGACTATGACACTCTCTCACACATGGTGACATTCTCTGAGACAGTGTGACACTCTGACTATCTCTGACACTCTGAGACACGCTGTGACACTCCCTGACCCTCTCTGAGACACGCTGTAACACATTCTGAATCACTCTGACACTCACTAAGACACATTATGACACTCTCTGACACTCTCTGAGCCACACTGTGACACTCTGTGACTCTCTCTGACACTCTCTCTGACACACTGTGATACTCTCTGACACACTGTTACACTCTCTGACACTCGGTGACATTTTCTGAGACACTATGACACTTTATTTTCCTCTCTGACACTCTGAGACTCACTGTGACACACTCTGAGACACACTATGACACTCTCTGTCTCTCTCGCTGAGACAATCGGTCACTCTCTGAGACACACTGTGACGTTTTTTGAATCTCTCTCACACTCTCTAAGACACACTGTGACACTCTCTGACTCTCTCTGAGACACACTGTGGCTCTCTCTGACACTCTGAGACACACTGTGACACTCTCTCACAGACGGTGATCCTCTCTGAGACAAATGCTGACCCTACCTGACACTCTCTGTGACACAGTATGACACACTGTCACACCCTCTGACTCTTTCTGATGCACTCTGTAATATACTGTAACCTTCACTTACAGACTGTGACACACTGTGACATTCTCTGACGTTCTCTGACACTCTCTGAGACACACTGTGACACTCTCTGACCGACTGTGACACTCCCTCACACATGGTGACATTCTCTGAGACACTGTGACACTCTCTGAGATACACTGTGATACTCTCTGACCGACTGTGATAGACTGTGACATTTCCTGTGACACACTGCGACACTCTCTGACAGACTGTGACACTGTCTGACCCTCTCTGACCCTCTCTGAGTGGCACTGTAAGAATCTGTGACACTCTTTGAGACACACTATGACACAGTTTGACATTCTCTGACAGACTATGAAACTCTGTGACATTCTCTGTCTCTCTCTGAGGCACACTGTGATACTCTCTGACAGACTGTGACACACTGTGACACTCTCTGACTATCTCTGACACTCTGCAACACTCTCTGACCCTCTCTGAGACACTCTGTAACACTCTCAGAATCGCTCTAACACTCACTAATACATTCTATGACACTCTCTGAGACACACTGTGACACTTTCATACTCTCTCAGGCAGAATATGACACTCTCTGACTCACTCTGCCCCTGTCTGAGACACACTGTAAAACTCTCAGAGAAACACTATGACACTCTCTGAGACAGACTGTGGCACTCTCTGACTCTCCCTGACACTCGCTGAAACACACTGTAACACTCTGACACTCTCTGAGAAACACTATGAGATTCTATGACTCTCTCTGACTCTCTCTGAGACACACTGTAACACTCACTGACTCTCTCTGAGACAGTCTCTGACCCTCTCTGACACTCTCTGAGACACACTGTTACACTCTCTGAGAAACTGTGACACTTTCTGACACACACTGTGAAACACACGATCTCTCTCCGAGACACATTGTAACACTCTCTGACTCTCTCGGACACTTTGTGACACACTGTCGTATACTCAGACCATCTCTTAAACTCTCTGAGACAGACTGTGACACACTCTGAAGTGCACTGAGACACAGTATGACACACTGTGACACGCTCCGAGACAACCTGTGACTCTATCTGACACTCTCTGCCATTCTCTGAGTCACACACTGACTCTCTGTGACAGACTGTGACACACTGTGACACTCTCTGATTCTCAATGACACTCTCTGAGATGTACTGTGGCACTCTCTAACTGACTCTGAGACACACTGTGACTCACTCCGACACTCTGTGACATACTCTGAGACAGTGTGACACTCTCTGACACTCTCTGAAACAGACTGCGACACTCTCTCACTCTTTTTTGTCACTCTCTGAGACACAGTGTAAAACTCTCTGACAGACTGTGACTCTCTCTGAGACAATCTCTGACCTTCTCTTAGACACAGTGTGACGCACTCCGACATACTCTGAGAGTGTGACACTCTCTGACCCTCTCTGAGACAGACTGTGACACGCTCAGACTCCCTCTGACTGCCTCTGAGGCACAGTACAAAGCACTGTGATGCTGTCTGACTCTCTCTGACATTCGCTGAAACACACTGTAACAATTTCTGACAGACTGTGACACACTGTGTCAATCTCTGTCTCTCTCTGAGGCACACTATGATACTCTCTGACAGACTGTGACAAACTGTGACATTCTGACTTTCTCTGACACTCTCTTAGACACACTGTAACACTCTCTGACCCTTTCTGTCACTCTCTGAGACACACTGTAACACTCTCTCACAGACGGTGATCCTCGCGGAGACAAATGCTGACCATCTCTGAAACTCTCTGACACACAGTATGACACACTGTGAAAATGTCTGACTCTCTCTGACCTACTCAGAAATACACTGTAACCTTCTCTTACAGATTATGACACACTGTTACACTCTCCGAGACACACTTTGACACTTTCTGACTCATTCTGTCACTCTGTGTGACACACTCTGACCCTCTCTGCGAGAACTATAGCATTCTCTCACAGACTGTGACATTCTCTGAGACAAGTGCTGACCCGAAATGACACTCTCTGAGACACAGTATGACTCACTGTGACACTCTCAGACTCTCTCTGACACACTTGGAAATACACTATAACCTTTTCTGACACACTGTGACACTCTCTGAGACACACTGTGACACTTTCTGACTCACACTGACTCTCTCTGACTCTCTGAGACACACTGTGGCACTCTCTGCGACTCAGTGTTACACTCTCTGACTCTCTCTGACACGCTCTGAGACACGCTATTACACTCTCTGACAGACTATGACACATTGTAACATTCTCTGACTTTCTCTGACACTCTCTGAGGAACACTGTGACACTCTCTGACAGACTGTGACACACTCTGACGCTCTGTGACACTCTCTGAGACATGCTGGGACACTCTGTGACTCTCTCTGACACACTGAGACACCCTGTGACACTCTCTGACCGACCGTGACACACTCACTGTGAGACACTCTGACTCGATCTGACTCTCTCTGATGCACACTGTGACACTCTCTGACTCACTCTGAGACACAATGTGACGCTCGTGGACTCTCTCTGACACTCTCTGAAGCACACTGTGACACACAATGAAACTCTCTGACACACTATGACACACTCTGACATACTGTGACACTCTCTGACACAAGGTGACTTTCTCTGAGACACTGTGACACTCTCGGAGACATACTGCGACACTTTTGACTCTCTGAGACACACAGTAATACACTCTGACAGACTGTGACCCTCTCTGAGACAAATGCTGACCCTCTCTGACACTGTCTGATACACTCTGAAATACACTGTAACCTTCTCTGACAGACTGTAACACAATGTGACACTCTCTGAGACACGCTGTGACACTTTCTAGCACTCTCTGACCCTCTGAGGCAAACTGTGACACTCTCTGACACTCTTTGAAACACACTGTGACACTCTCTGACCCTCTCTGTCACTCTCTGAAACACACTGTGACACTCTCTGACAGACTGTGACACTCTTAGTGACACTCTCTGACACACTGTGACACTCTCTGCCCGACTGTGATGCTATCTGACACACTGTGACATTCTCTGAGACACTGTGACACTCTTTGAGACACCCTGGGACACTTTCTGCCTCTCTCCGACACTCCGAGACAGACTGTGACTCTCTCTGACACTTCGACACTTTCTGACTCTCTCTGACGCTCTGAGACAAGCTGTGACACTTTCTGACAGACTATGACACACTGTGACATTCTCTGACTTTCTCTGACACTCTCTGAGGTACTCTGTGACAATCCCTGACATACTGTGACACACTGTGACACTCTCTGAGACACACTGTGACAATCTCTGACTCTCTCTGACACTCTGAGACATACTGGAAAACTCTCTGACCCTCTCTGAGACACACGGTAACACTCTATGACACTCTCTGACAGACTGTGAAACACTGTGACACATTCTGAACATCTCTGAGACACATTGTGACACTCTGTGACTCTCTCTCCGACAATCACTGAGACACACTGTGACACTATCTGACAAGACTATGACAATCTCTGTGACACTTTCTGTCTCTCTCTGACTCTACTCTCTGGGACACACTGTGACACTCTCTGCCTCTCTCTGAGACACTCGGTCACTCCCTTAGACACACTGTGACACACTGTGACATCTTTGACTCTCTCTCACACTGTCTGAGACACGTTGTGACCTTCTCTGCCAATCTCTGAGAAATACTATGACACTCTGAGGCACACTGTGACACTCTCTGACAGATTGTGAAAAACTTTCACACTCTCTGACTCTCTCTAACACTCTCTTCAACAAACTGTGACTCTCTCTGTCTCTCTCTGACATTCTCTGAAACTCAGTGTGACACGCTCTGACAGACTGTGACCCTCTCTGAGACAAACGCTGACCCTCTCTGACACTCTCTGAGACACAGTACGAGTCAGTGTGGCACTCACCGATTCTCTCTGACATACACTGAAATACACTGTAACCTTCTCTGACAGACTTTGACACTCCCTGAGACACACTGTGACACTTTCTGACTCACTCGGCCACTCTGAGGCACACTCTGACTCTCCCAAAACACACTGTGACACTCTCTGACTCTGTCTGAGACACACTATGACACTCAATGACTCTCTCTGACACTCTGAGACACACTGTGTCACTCTGTGACTCTCTCTGACACTCTGAGACGCACTGTGACACTGTCTGACCCGTTCTGACACTCTCTGAGACACACTGTGACACTCACTGACTCTCTCTGACACTCTCTGAAACACACTGTGACAATCTCTGAGACAGACTGTGACTCTCACTAACACGCTCTGAGACACAGCATGACACACTACGACATTTTTGACTCTCTCGGACATTCTCTCAAACACATGTGACACTCTCTGAGACACACTGTTACGCTATCTGACACTATCTGACATTCTCTGAGACGCACTGTGACTCTCTCTGACAGATTGTAATGCGCTGTGACACTCTTTGATTCTCTGACACTCTCTGAGACACACTGTGACACTCTCTGACACTCTCTGAAACACACTGTGACACTCTGAAAAGCACCGTGACACTCTCTAACAGACTGTGACACACTGTGACACTCTCTGACTCTCTCTGAGACACACAGTGACACTCTCTGGCTGGTTCTTAGACACACTGTGACACACTATGACACATTGTGACATTCTTTGAGATACTGTGAGACTCGCTGAGTCACACTGTGAACTCTCTGACTGTCTCAGACACGCTCGAAGGCACAGGGTGACACAATATGACACTCTTTGACTTACTGACCCTCTCTGAGACACACTGTAACACTGTTTCAGAAACACTGTGACACTCTCTGACACACTGTGACACTCTCGGACCAACTGTGACACTCTCTGACACACGGTGACATTTTCTGAGACACTGTGACACTCTCTGAGACACACTGTGAGACTTGCTGTCTTTCTCTGACTCTCTGAGACACTCGGTGACTCTCTGAGACACACTGTGACTTTTTTTACTCTCTCACACACTCTTTGAGACACACTGTGTCACTCTCTGACACACTGAGGTACACTGTGACGCTCTCTGACACTCTCTGACACACACTGTGAGGCTCTCTGACACTCTCTGAGAAACACTGTGACACTCTCTGACAGACTGTTACAATTTCGGAGACACACGATGACACTCTCTGACCTACTGCGACACTCTCTGATACACGGTGACATTTTCTGCGTTCCTGTGACACTCACTGAGGGACACTGTGACACTTTCTTACAGACTGTGATACACTGAGATACTCTCTGTCACTCGCTGTGACGCATTCTGAAACTCTCTGAAACAATCTGTAACACTCTCTGACAGACGGTGACACACTGTGATACTCTCTGAGACAGACTGCGACACATTCTGACTCTTTCTGACACGCTCTGAGACACACTTTGACACTCTCTGACAGACTATGACATATTGTGACATTCTCTGACTTTCTCTGACACTCTCTGAGGAACACTGTGACACTCTCTGACAGACTGTGACAAACTCTGAACCGCTTTGAGACAGACTGTGACACTCTCTGATGCCCTGTGACACTCCCTTAGACATGCCGTGACACTCTGTGACTCTCTTTGACATACTGAGACACCCTGAAACACTCTCTGACAGACTGTGACACACTGTGAGACACTCTGACTCTATCTGACTCTCTCTGAGGCACTCTGACTCACTCTGAGATACAATGTGACACTCGTTGACACACTGTGATACTCTCCGAGACACACTTGGACTCTCTGACACTCTCTGAGACAGACTGTGACACTCTCTGACAAACTATGACACACTCTGGCACACTGTGACACTTTTGACTCTCTCTGAGACACACAGTAACACGCTCTGACAGACTGTGACCCTCTCTGAGACAAATGCTGACCCTCTCTGACACTGTCTGATACACTCTGAAATATACTGTAACCTTCTCTGACAGACTGTGACACAATGTGACACTCTCTGAGACAAATTGTGACACGTTCTGGAACTCTCTGAACGTCTGAGACATGTTGTGACACTCTCTGACCCTCTCTGACCCTCTCTGAGACACACTGTAACACTCTCCGACTCTCTCTGACACTCTCTGAAGCACACTGTGACACTGTCTGACACTCTCTGAGACACACTGTGACACTCTGATAGACTGTGACGTACTGCGACATACTCTGACACTCATTTAAACACACTGTGACACTTTCTGACTCTCTCTGACACTTTCTGAAACACACTGTCACACTCTCTGACAGAATGTGACACTCTGTGACACTCGCTGGCATACTGTGACACTCTCTGACCGACTGTGATGCTATCTGACATAGGGTGACATTGTCTGAGACACTGTGACACTCTCTGAGACAGACTGTGACACTGACACTGAGGCACAATGTGACACTCTCTGACTTTTTCTGTCAATCTCTGAGACACACTGTAGCACTCTCTCACGGACTGTGACACTCTCTGAGACAAATACGGACCCTCTCTGACACTTTCTGAGACACAGTATGACACACTGTGACACTTTTTGATTCTCTCTGATACACTCTGAAATACATTTTAACCTTCTCTGACAGGCTGTGACACACTGTAACACTCTCTGAGACACACTGTGACGCTTTCTGACTCTCTCCGACGCTCTGAGACAAACCGTGACACTTTCTGACAGTATATGACACACTGTGACATTCTCTGACTTTCTCTGACACTCTCTGAGACATTCTGTGAGTCTCTCTGACACTCTCTGAGACACACTGTAACACTCTATGACACTCTCTGACACACTGTGAATCACTGTGACACATTTTGACCATCTCTGAGACACACGGTGACACTGTGACTCTCTCTGACACTCTCTGAGACACAGTGTGACACTCACTGACTCTCTCTGACACTCACTGAGAAACACTGTGAAACTCTCTGACAGACTATGACAATCTCTGCGACACTTTCTGTCTCTTTCTGACTTTGCTCCCTGAGACAACTGTGACACTCTCTGCCTTTCTCTGAGACACTCGATCACTCTCTCGGACACACTATGACACACTGTGACATCTTTTGACTCTCTTTCACACTGTCTGAAACACATTGTGAAACTCTCAGTCAATCTCTGAGGCACACTGTGATACTCTCTGACAGATTGTGACAAACTGACACACTCTCTGGCTCTCTCTGACACTCTCTTAGACAAACTGTGACACGCTCTGTCTCTCTCTGACATTCTCTGAAACTCAGTGCGAAGTCTATGACTCTCTCTGACTCTCCCTGACACTCTATGAGACATATTGTGACACTTTCTGACTCTTTCTGTCATTCTCTGAGACACACCGCAACACTTTCTGACAGACTGCGACCCTCTCTGGGAAAAACACTGACCCTCTCTGACAGTCTCTGAGACACAGTACGACTCAGTGTGACACTCACTGACTCTCTTCGACACTCTGAGACACACTGTCCCACTCTGTGACTCTCTCTGACACTCTGAGACACACTATGACACTGTTTGACTCGCTTCAACACTCTCTGAGACACACTGTGACATTCTCTGACTCCCTCTAACACTCTCTGAAACACACTGTGACACCCACTGAAACACACTGTGACACTCTCTGTCCGACTGTGACACTCTTTGACACACAGTGACGTTCTCTGAGACACTGTGACCCTCTCTGAGACGCGCTGTGATACATTCTGCCTCTCTAGCCTGAGACACTCGGTCAATCTCTGAGACACAGTGTGACACACTGTGACTTTTTCTGACTCACTCCGAGACACACTGTGACACTTTCTGACACACTGTGACATTCTCGGAGACACTGTGACACTCACTGAGACACTGTGACACTTTCTGACTCCCTCTGACACTCTGATACAGACTGAGACACTCTCTGACTCTCTCTGACACTCTCTGAGATATAGTATGACACAATGACATTCTCAGACTCTCTCTGACACACTCTGAAGCACACTGTGAAGCATTATGACACTCTCTGACACACGGTGACATTCTCAGAGACACTGTGTCACTCTCTGACCCTCTCTGACACTCTGAGTCACACTTTGACACTCTGAATCTCTCTGTCACTCTCTGAGACACACTGTAACTCTCTGTGACAGACTGCGACCCTCTCTAAGACAAATGCTGACTCTCTCTGACACTCTCTGAGATATTCTGAAATACACTGTAACCTTCTCTGACAGACAGTGGCACACAGTGAAACTCTCTGAGACACAATGTAACACTTTCTGACTCTCTCTGATTCTCTGAAATACACTGTGACACTCTCTGAGACATATTATGGCAGTCTTTGACAGGTTGTGACACGGTGACACACTCTGACCCGGGTTGAGACAGACTGTGACACTCTCTGACACACTCTGTAACACACTGTGACACTCTCTAACAGACTGTGACAAACGGTGACACTCTCTGTCTTTCTCTGACACTGTCTGGGGCAGACTGTGACACTCTTTGACAGGCTGTGACACACTGTGACACACTCTGACCCGCTCTGAGACCGACTGTGACACTCTGTGACACTCTCTGAAATACACTGTAACCTTCTCTGACAGACTGTGGCACACAGTGAAACTCTCTGAGGCACAATGTAACACTTTCTGACTCTGATTCTCTGAAATACACTGTGACACTCTCTGAGACATATTATGGCAGTCTTTGACAGGTTGTGACACGGTGACACACTCTGACAGACTGTGACAAACGGTGACACTCTCTGTCTTTCTCTGACAATGTCTGGGGCAGACTGTGACACTTTGACAGGCTGTGACACACTGTGACACACTCTGACCCTCTCTGTGACCGACTGTGACACTCTGTGACACTCTCTGAAACACACTGTAACCTTCTCTGACAGACTGTGAAACACTGACACTCTCAGAGACACACTGTGACACTTTCTGACTCTCTCTGACTGACTCTCTGATACACTCCATGACTCTCTGTGAGACACATAGTGACACTCTCTGACCCTCTCTGAGACAGACTGTGACACTCTCTGACTCTCTCTGACCATCTCCGAGGCACAGCACGATACACTGTGACACTCTCTGACAGATTGTGACACACTGTGACAATTCCTGACACTCTCTGAGGCATGCTGTAACACTCCCTGACAGACTGTTACACACTATGACACTCTCTGACTCGCCCTGACACTCTCAGAGCCACACTGTGACATTCTCTGACTCTCTCTGACACTCTGAGACACACTGTGACTCTCTCTGACAGACTGTGACACACTGCGACACTCTCTGACACTCTCTGATACACACTGTGACACTCTCTGACTCTCTCTGACACTCTCCTAGACACGCTGACTCTCTCTCACAGACTGTGACATACTGAGACACTCTCTGAAAATCTCCGAGACACACTGTGACACTCTCTGGAAGACTGCGACACTATCTGACTCTCACTAACACTGTCTGAGACACACTGTGACACTCTCTGACACTCTGAGACACACTGTGTCAAAATCTGACTCTCTCTAACACTCTGAGACACACCGTGACAATCTTGGACTCGCTTCGACACTCTCTGAGACACACTGTGACATTCTCTGACTCTCTCTGACACTCTCTGAAACACACTGTGACACTCTCTGAGACACACTGTGATACTCTCCGACCGACTGTGACAATCTCTGACACACGGCGACGTTCTCTGAGAAATTGTGACATTCTCTGGGACGCACTGTGACACATTCACGTTCTCTCTGTGACCCTCAGAGACACACTGTGACACTCCCTGCCTCTCTCTCTGAGACACTCGGTCACTCTCTGAGACAGAGTCTGACACACTGTGACATCTTCTGACTCTCTCTCACACTCTCTGAGACACACTGTGACTCTCTCTGACAGATTGTGACACACTGTGACACTCTCTGACTCACTCTGAGACAGACTGTGATGCTTTCTGACACACTGTGACATTCTCTGCCACACTGTGACACTCTCTGAGACACACTGTGACACTCTCAGATTCCTCTGAAACACTCTGAAACACACTGTGAAACACTACGACTTTCTCTGACACACGGTGACATTCTCAGAGACACTGTGTCACTCTCTGACTCTCTCTGATACTCTCTGAGTCACACTATGACACTCTCTGAATCTCTCTATCACTCTCTGAGACACACTGTAACGCTGTGATAGATTGTGACCTTCTCTGAGGCAAATGCTGACCCTCTCTGACACTCTCTGAGACACACTGTAACACTCTCTGACAGACCGTGAAATTCTCTGAGACAAACGCTGACACTCTCTGACACTCTCTGAGACACTCTGAAATACACTGTAACCTTCTCTGACAGACTGTGGTACACTGTGAAACTCTCTGAGACACACTGTGACACTTTCAGACTCTCTCTGATTCTCTGAAATACACTGATTCTCTGACTTTCTCTGACACTCTCTGAGACTATGATACTCTTTGACAGGTTGTGACACACGGTGACCCACTCTGACCCTTTTGAGACAGGCTGTGACACTCTCTGAAATTATCTGACGCACCCTGTAACACACTGTGACACTCTGACAGACTGTGACAAACTGTGACACTCTCTGTCTTTCTCTGACATTCTCTGAGGCAGACTGTGACACTCTCTGACACTCTCTGAGGCACACTGTGACACTCTCTGACAGACTGTGACACATTGTGACACTCTCTGAGTCACATGATGACACTTTATGGCTATCTGACTCTCTGAGACACTCTGTGACTCTCTCTGAGACACATAGTGACACTCTCTGACCCTCTCTGAGACAGACTGTGACACTCTCTGACTATCTCTGACCCTCTCTGAGGCACATTACAACACACTGTGACACTCTCTGACAGATTGTGACAAACTGTGACACTTTCGGACACTCTCTGAGGCACGCTGTAACACTCCCTGACAGACTGTTACACACTGTGACACTCTCTGACTCGCTCAGACACTCTCAGAGACATACTGTGACATGCTCTGACTCGCTGTGACCCTCTCCAAGACACACTGACTCTCTCTGACAGACTGTGACATACTGAGACACTCTCTGATAATCTCCGAGACACACTGTGACACTCTCTGGCAGACTGTGACACTCTCTGATCGACTGTGAGACACTGTGACAATCTCTGATACACTGTGACACTCTCTGAGACACACTATGACACTCTCTAAAACACACTGTGGCTCTCTCTGACACTCTCTGAAACGTACTGTGACACTCTCTGACAGACTGTGACACACTGTGACACGTTTTGACTCTCTCTGACACTCTCTGAAACACACTGTGGAACTCTCTGACTCTCTCTGAAACGTACTGTGACACTCTCTGACAGACTGTGACACACTGTGACACGTTTTGACTCTCTCTGACACTCTCTGAAACACACTGTGCCACTCTCCGACTCTCTCTGTGACTCTCTGAGAAACACTGTGACATTCTCTGACAGACTGTGACACACTGTGATACTGTTTGACTCTGTATGAAGCACTCTCTGACTCTCTCTAAGACAGACTATGACACTCGCTGACACACTGTGACACTCTCTGACTCTCTCTCTCTGACACACTGTGACAATCCCTGACACACTGTGACACCCACTGAGACACTGTGACACTTTCCGACACTCTGTGAGACACACTGTGACACTCTCTGACACACTGTGACACTCTCTGACTCTATCTGACACACTATGACAATCCCTGACACACTGTGACACTCTCTAAGACACTATGACACTTTCTGACACTCTCAGAGACATACTGTATCCCTCTCTAAGACACGATGATAATCTCTGACGCTCTCTGAGACATACTGCGACTCTCTCTAACAGATTGTCAAACACGGTGACACTCCCTGACTCTCTCTGTCACTCCCTAAGACACACCTTAACACTCTCTGAGATACACTGTTACGCTGTCTGACCCTCTTTGACACTCTTTGTAACACAATGTGACACTGTATGACTCTCTCTGACACTCTCTGAGTCCCACTGTGACACTGTCTAGGACATACTGTGCACTCTCTGATACAGATTGACACTCTCTGACTGTCTTTGAGACACACTGTGACATTCTCTGACACACTGCGACACTCTCTGACACACTATGACATTCCCTGCCTCTCTCCGATACACTGTGACACTCTCTGAGACACAATGGGACACACTGACACCCTCTCTCAGACACACCCTGAGACACACTATGACACTCTGACTCACTGTGACTCTCTCTGAGACACATTGTGAAACCCTCTGACTCTCTCTGAACACACTGTGACTGTAATAGAAAATTACCCATTTACTGTGAAATTAATTATCCATTTACTGTAAAGTTTAAAGAGAATACTTTGTTTCAATCAATGCTGTGCTGAGCTTTGTAAACGATGTTTTGATGAAGGGTTGCAGTTAGCTTATCTCTATTTGATTTCTGCAAGCATTCAACTCGCCCTTGCGATAGTCAAACACAGTGAAAGCTGAATAACTGTTATGTCTAGCACCAGGGGATGAGAGGATAACAACTTGAGTTTCCCCAGTCTCTGCCCTTGAGAGTGTGGTAAGGAACGCTATAAGGCAGGTGTCTGTGTAAATGTTTGGGTACTCATTGCATTGAGGCATCTGACTTAGTGTAATGGGTCTATCTTGTAAAATATTTAATACAGACCTTTGCTTTGCTCTTGCTAATTATTGAGTCAAGTCAATTTCCATGACAGTAAACTTGGGGGCTCGTCCCGGGACCCCACGACTGGATGAGATTCTGAAGATTCCCAGGAAGCGCAGGTGCCAGCGCCTTGAAGGTCTTTCACTTCATTTCGAGCTCTGAATTGATCCTTTTGCGTGAGAGGACTGGGAATCTGTAGATTGCCCTAGCGCCGAGGTTTCAAATCAATTAAGGTTGGCTAAGTGTCGTGGGTTACGTCATCCTACATAGAGAGTCATTCTTGGAGAATAAATACAGCAGGAAAAGCGTTCAGTGAACTCTCACGTGGTATTAGAGTAAAACCCCAAGGGAAGAGGATTGCTGTCTGAAGAGTGTTTAGGAGACAGCAAGGTTAAGGGTGGTTTTAGACTTGGAACCACCACTGGCTGAGTTGGACTCGCCGAAGACGTACCAGGTACGTGGTTTCTTGGTTTACGAAAACCAAGGCCATAAGGCGGACGCGCCCAATGTGAGAGGGGACCTCCGGAGGTAAAAGCAAGTCAAAAGGGAAAAGATAACTGTTCCACGAGAGCGAGAGACAGACAGAGAGAGAGAGAGAGAGAGAGAGAGAGAGAGAGAGAGAGAGAGAGAGAGAGCTGAACACTTTTGATCTTACACTAAAAATGGGTTCCGGCAAGAGCAAACAAAGGGAGAGTACACACAAAATTTGGAATGGCCAACCAAAACTACAATACATGCTAAATGAGTACCGCCCAGAATGTGTAAAGCAGTTAGAATTGTGGATTAAGGAATGTGGTTTTCCGGAAGGAGGAAGTTTTAGTAGAAGACTGCTGGAAACATTAAGGTTGAGGTAGGAGGAGAGAGAGAAGGAGAAAAGGGATGGAAAGATCAAATCTATGAATTGGAGTGCTTCTTGTATGTGGAAGGCTGAGGCTGATATCAGAGAAAGGAATTTTCAAGTAAAGGATAGATCAAATGCTCGTGCAACCACCAGTGCACATGTGGGAAACAACTGAACGAAGCTGTAAAGTGTCTTAAATCTGTTTCAGACCCTGACCTTGATGATTTCCCTCCGAGACCTGCCGCCCCTCCCTACGAGATCCGCCTGGTGAAAGTTCCACGTCAGCGACCACCGCCTCAGGGCCTACTGGATCACTGATAGCACACCATACCCGCAACAGACCGAAGCAAGAAGGCCAAAAGAAGGACGACCACTCCAAGATGGAAAGGCATCCAAGGCCTGTCCGTGATCACCCCCCAACGGATGTTGAGTCCGTGAGGGTACTGGCGTACGATCATCTAACCAAGTCGTTCTGCAAGCCCCAATGTTTGAAGTTGCAGGTCCAGAAGGGTGCCCATTGTTGGCCCACCGACGATGGACCATGAAGGATCTGGAAAGTGCCTGTGGGCAGTTGCCTGACCCACGCGCGGTTGGAGCTAATAAGAAGTGACAAAGTTCTGTACTGAGTTCCGTCCCACGTCACAAGAGATGAGACGTCTCCTGGGATGAAAACGAGGTGCCAATGTCACCAAACACAAGTATACCTGGCCAGCTGCAAACGTCCATGCCAGAGCAGCCAACCCGCAAGTGGAAGAAAAGGGAGACTTTAATGCTTTTGTTGCAGCGCTGGCAACTGCCTGTGGGGAGGCATTCCCAGTGCGAATGGACATGACCAAACCAGCAATGTGAAAGCAATGGGAATGTGAGAGAGTGTCACAGTACTTTACGCACCTCACTGAAGTCCATAACGCCCATACTGCACTGAGACGACATGAGGACATAACGACGGCAGAAATCACACTCTATGAAGCACACCTGAGGAACAGCTTCATCAATGGAAAGAAGGAAGAAATAGCGAAAAAGGTAAAAGACACATGTATTACCTGGGACACGGGAAAGCTGAATTTGATAGAACAACATGCAATACATGCTGAAATATTGCTTACCCAAGAAAAGGATACGCGGCAATATAATGGAACAGCAAACACATAAAGCTCAGCTTACTCTGATGTAAATGGTCACCCAGCTGTTGGAGGGAGGTGCTGAGGAAGAGAGAGAGGCAGAGGGGGAGGTCGCGGAAGAGGAAGAGGTCGCCAAAGAGGCACTGATATAGGTAGATCTGGCGTGTGCTTTGTTTGCAGAGCAATGGACCACTGGGTGAGACGGTGCCCACACAGACAGCCTCACTCGGCCCTGGAGGTGGGACAGCAGGATGACTGACAGGGGAAGGCTGAGGTGGAGGTGGGCAGCCCACAAGGTACAGGTAAGCCTCTTTCCTTTATGCTTGGCAATGAAGACTCGCTTATGCTAATCTCTTCTACTAACCTTTCGCGCACTGAGACTTATCTCACCTCAATGATGAGCACTGAGATTGCAAAGTGTGGACGGTATGTCAATATCACAATGATGCTTATTAATTGATGCCCACCTCTATGTTATATGTGAAAGTACATCAGTTACCTTTTTGGTAGATACAGGGGCAACATACTCAGTCCTTACATTAAGCCCGTTTAGACAATCGACACAAATAAAGACGAGTGAAAGGTTCCTGAACACAATAGGTATATCATGAGTCATGGTGCGGGAGAGATTTTCTGCACCTCTCCTAAGCAAAACTAGTAAAAGGGAAAGATTCCAATTCTCCTTCTTGTTATCGGAATTTTGTCCTTTAAATTTGATGGGCCGGGATCTCATACGGAGACTGGGATTGGATTGGTCAGTACTCCGACGAGCTTGCAGATAATTCAAAGAAACGATTTACCAGTGCAGGCTGTAAAATATGGCCTACGACCACTGATGTATGTCTATGAGTGGCTATTAATCTAGAGAGCGAGAAGTTCAGTGAGCAATTCACTCGCCCTGGAAGAAAGTAACTATGTTAATCCTATTAACACCAATTTTCTTGCTGGAGACATGCTGCACTGCACAGAACACATACATCGCATTGGCCCGGACGAACCATATGAGAAGGATTGGTTCAGGAGATTGGTTAAACCAGATCAGTTGTTATTCTGTGAATTTTATTGGAGTGATCTCAGATGTGCAGTCAGTGTGAACTTATCTAAAGTATCTGTGACGGCATGTAGACCCTATTTTGTTGATGTGGAAGGTTCTGATCTCACGTGTCACTAGCGAAGGCGTCTAGTGACAGGTGGTCGGATTTAGAAGCATGGGTGCGAAAGACACAAAGAATGAAAGTTTGGGTCTTCAGGGACGATGTGGGTATCTGGTTCAATGCAGATATGCGGACATATAAGAAGAAAAAAATTGGCTAACTCAGGCAGATAGGACAGTCCAGGTAACGCCCGCTAGTCCTCAGAAGCCTAGAGGGATAGCCTGGTGTTCCCTAAGATAGAAGTCTCAAACCCAACATTATAAATGGTCCTTACTGATTTGTGGACAAAGGACAAACATGATATGGGGCTCATATGGGCTGTGAGCCCATAAGGATAACCCCGAAGTCTGAGTATCGTTCTTGCAGAGCACAATACCCGTGAAAACCAGAGGCAATAAAAGAAATTACTCCAGTCTTTGAATCCCTCCTAAAGGCTGGGGTGATAATCCCCTGTGAAGACTCACCAGTGAGAACCCCCATTTATCCATTCATAAAGACAAACACTCCCGGTGATCCGGAGGAATGGAGATTTGTTCAAGACCTGCAGGCTGTCAATGACGCTGTTGTTCCATGTGCCTCAAATGTTCCCAAACCCTATACTATATTGGCTCAAATTCCACCAGACAGGAAATGGTTCCCTGTTGTGGATTTAGCAAATGCCTTCTCTAATGTACCGGTGCATCCAGATCGTCAATTCTGGTTCGCTTTTTCATTCAAAAGGAAATCATATAACTTCACGCGAGGTTACTGTGAGTCCCCCACCATATATAATGTGGCTCTATGCAGGAGTCTGGAGACTCTTGTTCAAACCCCGTGGTCAGTGCTGCTGCAGTATGTAGATGATTGCTTGATAGCGGCACCAACAAAGGAACAATGTGGAAGGAGACCCTTCCGTTGCTCTGCCATCTAGTGCGGGAAGGGCACAAAGCCAATCTCGCAAAGCTACAATTTGTGCAACAACAGGTGAAGTTCTTAGGTCAACTAATATCTGAATAAGGGAGGGCTATTGGTCAAGACAGAGCTCAAGCAATCCAGCAAATTCCAAAGCCTCACACGAAGAGACAATTGCTCTCCTTTTTGGGTATGTGCTCCAACTGTAGAATGTTTATCACACATTACGCAACCCTTGAGGCACCCTAAGTGACATAGCCCATGGAAAAGGGTTGCAGAACCAGAGTCCGTTACAGTGGATCCCAGAGGCCGAGAGTGTCTTTGTTGAATTAAAAGGGGGTGCTCCAAACTACACCTACACTGGGGATTCCGATCCCAAACCAGCCTTTTGTACAAACGGTGGATGATTAGCGTGGCTGCATGACATCTGTGCTGTTCCAGGATCATTGGGGAAGGCCGGTAGCATATTTTTCAGCTAAACTTGACCCCGTAGGATTGCTTCAATGCCTGTGAGCTGTGGCTGCAACTGAAAAGCCTATAGCAGCATCCAGGGATAGAGTCGGCGTTGGTGAATTAACCCTTCTGGTCCCACATGCAGTATCCTGACTGCTTTCCGAGCAAAGGACCGCACACATGTCAGCAGCACGTTGGCTCCGATACAATACTGTGTTATTGGAGACGCCTAACGTTACAATAAAGCGATGGAACGCCCTTAACCCTGCTAGCCTTCTCCCCACAGAAGGAGACAGAGACCCACACGACTGTGTTGCTGTAACTAATGAAATTTGCAGCCCCAGACCAGATTTGCAGGATTCACCATGTCAGAATCCAGATATGGGGTTTTTTGTGGATGGGTCAGGGGGACAGGCTAGAATTGTGTTGGGAATGATGCAGTGACTATCTACGAAGTCGTCAAAGGGGGATTACTCCCTTCTCATCTGTCAGTGGCAGCAGCGGAGGCCTGTAATTTGGCTGAGGGAAGGACAGTGAATATTTACACCGATAGCAGATATGCCTTTGCGGTTGTACATGATTTTGGAACCCTGTGGAAACACAGGGGCTTCTTGACCTCCACCGGAAAGCCCATCCCACACTGCGACCTGATTTCCGACCTCCGGAAAGCGGTCCTGTTCCCTAAATCAATCGCTGTGTGTAAGTGTGAAGCTCACACAAAAACTAATGGTCTTATTTCCCAAGGCAATGCAAGGGGAGACACAGCAGCAAGAACGGCAGCCCAGCAGCCGCCAACTGAGCAGATTGACATGTTTATGAACATTTGTACTCCAACAGCAGCTGTACGGGAGTTACAGTCACAGGCCACACCAGAGGAAAATCGTGAGTGTACGAAAGCAGGATGCAGTGTGAGGGAAGGAGTATGGTGTGGTCCCAATGGGAAACCCTGTCTACCACCAACATTATTTCCATTATATGCCAAACTGACATACGGTAAGGACCATGTGTCAAAAGGGCGGGCGTACGACAGTATTTTGGCACACTGGTACACTAAGGGATTTACTCATTAATCCCAGAAATATTGTTTTATCGCTGTCACTAATAATATGGGAAGGGGAATACAGATAAGTCATGCAGCACACCCCCAACTTCAAAAACCTTTTGTACATTTACAGATGGATTTCATTGAGCTAACGCCCAGCGAAGGGAAAAAGTATTGTCTGGTAATAGTTGATATGTTTTCCAAATGGGTGGAAGCGTTCCCCACGTCAAAAGAGGATGCCAGTGCAGTAGCCAAGGCTTTCCTAACTGAGATAATTCCGGGATGGGGCATCCCTGAAAGGATCAATAGTGACAATGGAACACCATTTGTCAATAATGTCTTACAGCAGATCAGTGAATATTTGGTAAAATATATGAGACAACCCAGTGCCTACCATCCAGTGAGTAGTGGGGCAGTGGAAAGTGAAAATGCTACACTAAAAAATAAATGGACAAAATGATGTGAGGAACTAGGGGTAACATGGACAAAGGCACTTCCGATTGTGCTCGTGCATATGAGATGAAGGAGGAGAGGAAGAGTTAATCCTAGCCCGTTTGAGATTTTGTTTGGTAGACCGCCCACCACAGGAATGGGCCCAAGACCTAAGGTAACACAGATAACAGGCCGCTGTGAGGATGAGATGTTGTGTTACTGTATAAAACTCTCTGCACATTTGTCACAAATACAGAATCAAGTGAAAGCAGAACTATCCCAAACAGCAGGAGGGAAGCTGCATGATCTAGAACCTGGAGACTGGATAGTGGTGAAAGACTTCAGGACCATTTCAAGTGCTCATCACAACCCAGACAGCAGTTAAGATCGCAGAAAGAGCCACGTGGGTACACACCAGCCATTACAAGCGTGTAGCTGGGCCTGAGGAGATATCAGACAGTATCAGAACCAATTAAGTGCAAGTAGTGATTAGAAGCCTCATACAATTATGGGGCTGCCTCAGCTCACACATGGGCTATGTACAGGGCACACCAGAGCCAGTGAAGATACCACCACAAAGCTGTGTGTCGGGCAGGTGGTATCTGAGGAAAGGCCTGGTGTTTCCGAAATATTTTCTGATGTATAGCTATTACGGCTCTGTATTTCTTTGTAGTTGTTGCTGTCGTTTGGGCTTGATGTCATAATATGACAAAAAGGGGGAAAATGTAATGGAAAATTATCCATTTACTGTGAAAATAATTATCCATTTACTGTGAAATTTAAAGATTTTGCTTTTCTTTAATTCAATGCTGTACTGAGCTTTGTTAACGATGCTTTGATGAAGGGTTGCCGTCAGCTTAATTCTGTGTGAATTCTGTAAACATTCATCTTGACCTTGCAATAGTCGAACTCAGCGAAGGCTGAAGAACAATTATGTCTGAAAGACCAGGGAGTTGTCCTTGAGAGTGTGATAAGGTAAGCATCTGTACAATGTTTCAGTCCTCTTTGCATTAAGGCATCTGGCGTAGAGTAGTGAGTCAATCCTGCAGGGTTCAAAATAACGATCCTTTCTTTGCTCCTGCTAATAGTTGAGTAGATTTAATTTCCACGACAATGACCCTTGATTGTATTTTAGTTGAGAAAATCTACAGCACCATCTTCATTGATCTACTCTGATACTAGCTTAATAAACTGACCTTTCTTGTCGATACATGTGTTTTCCATTTGTGTCTCTATTCTAGTTGCTTCTTGTAAATCCAATGTTTTTGAGGAACAGTTTATTCTCCCCAAATGGTAGACTTTAGAAGTATCCTCAATATGTTAATTACATTATATTGGCTGTTCTTTATTACAGGGTTTGTCTCTTTTTCTATGAAAAGAGATGATAATTGAAAACTCTTCAGTCCTCTGACCACACTTCCCTATCTATGGAGCATTAAATAGTTAAGATCAATCATTTTGCTGTTGTGTCTATTCCTCAGAAACACTCAGACATCCCATCCAGACTGACCAAATGTATTAATTTACCATGGTATAGAACAAATTGGTTTGAATGGGGTTAAGTGAACCTGCTCGTTCAGTGATTGTAGTTACTGTCAGTCTCCATGCATCAAATTATTTCACTAAAAGGTTTACTTCCAATTAATAAGGGGCTCTTACAATATTATCACACAGTATCAATAGGGACTTCACTTGCAGCACTAACCAGGATGAACAGTTCAAGAGTGAGGAAAAGCAGAGATCAAAGTCTGAGAGCAATGCACTGGAGTGTTCCAACAATGGACCAGAATAGGACAACAATAGACTGGAATCTTCCAATACTGACCAGGGGTTTACATTTGGGTCTTTACAATCTTCCTCAAGTTTGGGTGGACCTTAAGAGTGCTTTGACTGATTCAAGCTGATTTCTGTCCTCTCATCACTATTTATTCCTATCTATCCTGGTAAGTCTTTCTATCTGACTATGAATTCAATAAACTTTGTTGAACTAACTTACTGTCCTCATAATTTAAATACTGAAAAAAAGGAAGCTGTTGCCATGACTTCTGTTCACAAACTCCATCCCTAACCAAGCAATTTTAATGCCAATATCTGAAGTGGAGTCAAACTGCGTATAACTCCAACATGTACTTCGGCTCTAAGCTGATATCTATTTCCATATTCTCTTCAGCACCAATCCTGCTCACCATCAACTCCGCAATATCTCAGGTCTACCATTTTGTCTCAGTCTAGCTGCTCAATAAACCATCATCTGCACGTTTCTTATATCCAGATTCAACTGTTCCTATTCTCTTCCGGCCACAAATAATTTGACCAGAAATCGTTCTGTTCGGCAAGCTGGGAATTTGTGTTGCAGACGTTTCGTCCCCTGTCTAGGTGACATCCTCAGTGCTTGGGAGCCTCCTGTGAAGCGCTTCTGTGATCTTTCCTCCGGCATCAATAGTGATTTGTATCTGCTGCTTCCGGTTGTCAGTTCCAGCTGTCCGCTGAAGTGGCCGGTATATTCGGTCCAGGTCGATGTGCTTATTGATTGAACCTGTGGATGAGTGCCATGCCTCTAGCAATTCCCTGGCTGTTCTCTGTTTGGCTTGTCCTATAATAGTATTAATACTGACAACCGGAAGTGTCTTCACCTCAATCTGAAATGGGAGCACCCATACATTTAAAGCGATTGTCCTTGCACCAAATCACCTACTATTTGTGACATGACGCACAACAAATAAGAACAGACGTAGACCACTCAACCACAACAAACCTGACTCACATAAGCACTGGCTATCTAGTTGATCAAATATCTATCAAATTCAGCCTTCACTGCTCTCTGGGCAACACATTATCAGATACATCCTTATCTCATTCTGAAATGGAAGAGGCCACATTTTCTCCATTCAAAAAATGACATTGTCAATTCAGATTATCCAAAATGGAGAGAGAATAGAACGCGTTTCTGTGTTGGAATGGAAGCAATGTACGCTGGATTGGAGTGTTTACTGGAGCAAGAGACTGATGTGGGGACAATGTGAGCAAACACAACTCTTACTGTCAAAGTAACTAAATACTGCTTGTTAAGGAAAATTTCATAGGCTGCTTTCAATGCATCGACCTCTCCCTTAAGACTCGAGTACGCTTTCTCTGAGCCAATCTTCAGTGCGGGTTGACGCTGCTGCAGAATCTTAATATAGTAAACGGAGACCAATATGGCCTGCCACCCCGCCATTGACCAGGAGCACTCCCAGCCTCAGCGTTTCACGCGCACCTGTCCCATCGTAGAAGGACTGCGCCTTTACCAATTACGTTACTGGTGCCACAGAATAGCTCCACTTGCTCATTGCCACCCCTATTTCCGATTTGGTATTCACGGCTGCGCCACTAGTTTTGACCGATACCAGTTCTAGGAACTGGGATTATCTGACTGACTGCAGCAAAGGTACTTCCTTGTGTGGAGAAGTTGGTAAAGCCATTGTAATTGAAACCATTGTTATTGAAACACACAGTGCAACTATATTCCGCACTATCCCCTGAACGTTCATTTTTTTCTGGAAATCTGCCAAACTCATGATTTAACATGTAGTAATCTATGGAACCATCTGCTATCACTCGCCTCATATTCCTGTAGTGAATCTGCAAACTTTTCCTAACATGTCCTCTGTCACTGTAATTATTGTTGGTTTTAAACGGATGTCTCTGCATGACTCAGTGATGGTTTTAATGTTAAAATATTCTGCATTGTTGGCACGGTAACCTCTTTCGAATCCGAGTCACTGCAGGTAACGTTCCCCCATTTTACACCTTGTGACACATGCAGAAGAAACACACAAAGGAATTAGTTGACTACGTGAAAACATTCTCCGAAATTATGATTTTTTCCATCAATCCCCTCTCTCTCACGTTTCTCAGAGTCATATATATCAGGATTCAGACTCACTCATTCTCGGAGAATTCTCTCCCTCCCACAATCATTTACCTCCTTTAGGTTCTCCCTCCCATTTCCCTTACAATCACTTTCACATTGCCCCCGTTCAGTCTGTGCTGCTGCAATCACTGTTGCTGGGTGATCATGACCAAGTTTTATCATCAGGACCTTCAAACTAGTTGATCCATTTCTATACCGCGGTTGGGAGATCAATTCTCACCCAGCAGCTTTTAACTGGCATGGACTAGCAATTATTTAAACATCAGGCTCAGTAAAAGGACACAGGGCAGCATTGAGGAAAAGAACAGTTATTCAAAAAACACCTGTTTCTGTGGATTTCCACATCATTTATTTCACGCGTTCATTCGGCTCCAGCGAGACTCTTGTGTGTAGTAATGCAGTTCAGGTTATACCAGGGATGTGATAGCACTGGAAACGATGCAGGGGAGATTTGCCAGGATATTGTGGGCTGAACAAGGGAGATTGTCCAAACTGGAGTTGTTTTACAGAGAGCAGAAGAGATTGAGAGGGGTTATGATTCAGATGTACAAAATACTGAGGGATATGGATAGCCTACACTGAAATAAATGTTCATTTGATAGAGATTTCGATCACGGAGGGCTATCGATTTAAGGTCAGAGGCGGAAAGATAAGAGTGAATGTATGGAAAAACGTTTTCAACCAGTGGGTCGTTGAAATCTGTAACTCAGTGTATGCAAGGAACGGAGAGGCAGAAATCCACATAACTTTCTGAAGGATTCAGATGTGAATTTGTGATCCCAAGACATATAAGGCTATGGGTCAACTGGTTTAAAAAGAAGTTAGGATAGTAAAACGATTGTTATTGAACAGTACAGATATTCAGTTGCAAAGTGTGGGTTATTAATACCTGTACTTCCATTCTCGAAGTGGCATGTCACAGGTGCTGTCTGAATCAGCGTGGGGAAGTATTACAGATTCCGGGTAGACAGAGTGACAGAGAAAGTGCAAAGACGTGACTTCGGCCAGCTGTACCTAGTATCCGTGTTGGATTGAAAATGATCAGATAGTTTTGCAGCGTACTTATAGCAGGAACCTCAGGAAGATATGCATTCTACTGCACTTTCCACACGAGCTCATCCCACTGAGTACGACCCATTACCGACACTATGCATGAAATTTCTCTCTGTACACTCTGGTCCAGTGCTCCTTGACCCCCAGCACTTCCCCATATGGCACCATACCACGAAATCCCTGAAGGTGTAATGCTGCTCGTTTACGATGTCTCTCCTCACTGTGTAAGGATCCAGTGACTTGTCTGACCATTACTCAATTTAGCAAACTACATCTCCAGCTTACAAAGTGATATAATCGAGATTGGGGAGAGAGAAAAACAGAGCGGGTGACAAACGTGAGTAAACCTACGTTCTGTCTGCAAGTAATAAAAGACACTGAGCTTCCAGGTTCCTGTCACTGCAACATCCCACTGTGTTCCCATGCCTTCATTTCAGTTTGGTGTGCTGCAGAGCTCCCGCAGAGCACAGCGCAAGTTGGATGAGCGGCACGCCATTTCCTACTGAGAGACCGTGCAATCTTCAGTACCCAACATCAGTCCAATCAGTTTAGACCCTGTCTACCTTCTTTCACGTTCCTTCCCCACCTACACATACCATTCGTTCCAAAGGTGGATCGTTTTGCTCGAAAATCTCTCCCCAAATTGGACAAACTGGAGTTGTTTTTCTTAGAGCAGAAGAGATTGAGGGGGGCATAATTAAGATGTACAAAATACTGAGGGTTATTGATAGCGTTAACTGAAATACATGTTTCACTTAGATGGAGATTTCGATCATGGGGGGTCATCGATTTAAGGTCAGAGCTGGAAAGAATACAGTGAATGCGTGGAAAAACGTTTTCAAACAGTGGGTGGCTGAAATCTGGAACACAGTGTATGCAAGGATCGGAGATGCATACAAGGCTATGAGTCAAGTGATTTGAAAAGGAGTTAGGATTGTTAAGTGATTTTTTATCGAGCAATACAGATACTCCGTTGCAAGTGCGGATTATTATTATCTGTCCTTCCATTCTTGACGGGACATGTTACAGGAAGAACTGTGCTGTCTGAAGCAGCGTGACTACTGCTGCTCCCGACGAGACAGACTGACAGTGACAGTGCAAACACGTGCCTTCTGTAAGCTGTACCTCGTGTCGGTGTTGGAATGAAAATCATAAGAAACCTTTGCTCCGTGGTGAGGTGTTTACTTATAGCAGGAAGCTCAGGAAGATATACATTTTACTGTCCTTTCCCCACAAGCCCATACCACTGAATACCAGCTCTATGCAGGACCATTTCTCTCTCCATCCTCGTCCAATCCTCCTTGATCCCCAGCACTTCCCCATATGGCACCATTCCACGAAATCTCAGAAGGTGTAATGCTGCTCGTTTACGATGTCTCTCCTCAGTGTGTAAGGTTCCAGTGATTTATCTGCCCCTCACTAAATTTAGACAAACTACATTTGCTGCTCACAATATCACGTCAATCAAGACTGGAAAGAGAAAAGCAGAGTGGATGACAAATTTGAGTAAACCTACGTTCTGTCTGCAAGCAAAAAAGGACTCTAAGCTTCCATATTCCTGTCACTGCAACATCCCACTGTGTTCCCATGACTTCATTTCAGTTTCTGGTCTGCTGCAGAACTCCCACATAGCACAGTGCAAGTTGGAAGATCGGCACGTCATTTTCTACTGAGCGACCGTGCAACCTGCAGGACCCAAAATCGGGTTCAATCATTTTAGACCCTGTCCCCCTTCTTTCACGTTGCTGTCCAACCTCCACGTACCATCAGTTCCAAAGGTAGATCGTTAGACTGGAAGATCTCTCTCCCAGATGCATTAGACCTGCTGATTTTGTTCAGATATTTCTGCTTGTTTTGGAGAACTTGTTCTGTTGAGTTCGCCAGACTTCAGGAAGCGTGTGTTTGCACGAGAGGGTTTTCAGAGGAGATTTACCAAGGTGCTGCCAGGGCTCGACCATTCCCACTGCGAAGATAGGTGGAAGTGAAGGCTTCAGGTGCTGGAGCCCAGATTCGAGAGTGTAGTGCTGGAAAAACAAAGTCGGTCAGGCAGCATCTGAAGAGCAGGAGAAGCAATGTTTCTGGCATAAACCACCGCCATTCCATTACCAACTGATGCATGTAGGAAGAACGTCTCATATTCCGCCTTCGGACCATGCAACCACACGGGATAAATGTGTACTTGAACAGCTTCCTCGTTTCACTTCCTCCCACATTATACCAGTCGCAAGCCTCCAACGAGGCACTACTCTTTTGACCCGTCGATCAAACACCAATCTGAATAATCGCCTTCTCCTTCACCTTCATCCACCTGTCGCTTTCCCAGATACTTTACCACCAACAGAACTCCCCTCCCATTTATATCTCAACCCCGACCTGTAAGCCTCATTCCTGATGAAGGGCTCATGCACAGAACGTCGATTCTCCTGCTCCCAGATGCTGCCTGGCATGCTGTGCTTTTAACGCACTGCACTGTTGCCACTGCAAAGATAGATGAGCTCGGCTGGGGATCTTTATCTGACAGTGGAGAAAACTGAGCTAGGAACCGATTAACGTGCACAGAAAGGGGATAGATACATGTGATAGGAATAAACTTCTTACGGGAAGGGTTAATAACCAGGGATATTGCAAGAGAGAGGATATTCAGAGAAGATTTAGGAAGAATGCTTTCAGCCTGAGAGTGTTGTTTGGCTGTAACTCACTGTTTGAACGTGTGGTAAAGCTAAGGGTCATCAGAACATTTCCGGAGTATTTTGCCGAGCACCTGAGGAGCTATCCCTTAATGACGAGATACTGGAAAGTGGGGCAAGGATAAACAGATGTTCGATGAAAGACTTGAAACCATATCTTTGAGTGCAGCAAAATGGAGGCTAGCGCACCTCTGTGGCGAAATGAAAGATGTTTTAGACTTCCACTGCGTTGTTAAGATTGCGATTCAAGGATTATTTGTTTGAGTCCCAGCAGATTCGGAGTTTAGAATATAGAACATAGAACAATACAGCACAGAATAGGCCCTTCGCCCCTCGATGTTGCGCCAACCTGTGAACTATTCTCACTGCGTCTCCCTACATTATCCCAAAATCATCCATGTGCTTATCAATTTATTTCACATTTCAGCTGAATCAATGATTGTTCTACTGATTCATCGTCAATTCCAGTCATCTGGAGTTCTCGTCTCTGCTACTGACCAGAGAACATTCCTCACCTTCTTGGTGGTGAGCTTTGATGGAATCGTATCATTTGAAACATGGTCAGACCAGAATCGGCTGCTTATTCACAAAACCCAGTGCAAAAGCCCACTGTCTCTAAACATATTTCCCTCCCACAGTTGCACAGAGTTTTACGGTTTATTCAGTCTCTTTTTCCCCTTAGGTGACAGGTTGATGCGGATAGGTTGGGAAAAGATATTGATGTGTTTGGTCAGCCATAATGATATCAAATGACGGGGTAGCGCCGGCGGGTGAAATTGCCTCCCCTTGTTCCTGCCCCTGTCTGGGCTGTTTCTAACAGAAGAAATTAAACAATAACATGATGAGGACGCTGTGAATGTACACCACTGAATATCAAGGACCTCGCCTTTATACCACTGCACTCACAGCTGGAATGCACAGCTCCTGTTCCAGCTTTGATAAGACAGTGGAGGATTCTCCCAGGCGCTCTTTCAGACTGCATGCTCCTTCACACAGGTTTCCAACTGGGCACATGGAGCAAACGGCCGTGTGGATATTGGGGATTCAGGGACAGATTTTCAATTTGTTGGATTCGGCTCTGGCTACGTTAATAAACATGAATTGAACTGATTCTGTATCTTATTGTGAATTCTTATCATTTTACAACTTAAACTGAAATTCTAATTTACTCTTGTTTAACTTTCTTATATATGTTTTTTATTCGTGAAAACTGTGCAACTTTTCCTCAGATTTAGGAATGGTGAAGATTGATGATGAGTGCAGAATGTTTCATGTTGTCTGTATGAACTTTCAGAAGGAAGTTAGTGAAGTGTCTTTGAATCAAATTCTGTGCCGAATTGAAGCCAACCGAATGAAAAGCCCTGTGGAAACGCAGCTTTCAATCAAGTCGAATTTGCATAACATTTTTCTATGTCCCTTTCCTGAGCCTGGTGCTCCAATAGTCACAGGTCAATTGCTCCTCCTCTGCCTTAACTTTAATTTCAGGATTACAACAAGAGTAGAACATTTTGGTCGAAGGTCCCAGAGGTACGAATAGCGAAAGTTACAGGTTGGCGCTCTGCTGCGCCCGTGGAGCAATCCATCATCACTTAACAGCGTGTGAAATGCTGCAGCTGTAATTTAAATTATTATCTGAAGCTGCTTTTCCTGATGTCGATCTGGGATCATTGGAGCACCAGACTGAAGAATATTTGAAAAATAACGTCGAATGAAGCAGCATTTATTGTAAACCTCCAGCTTCTGATTTGTGGGATTGTTCTGTATATGGGAAATGTGTCAATTATCAGCCGGAAAGCTGTCCATATTCCCCAGGCGATTATCCATCTGTGGATCGAGAAACAGAGGTACTGTTTTAGCATGATGACATTTTTCAAATCTTTGATCCTCCACTGTATTCAATTCTTGGAAAGGCTGTTAAATGCATTTCATATTATCCCATTTTCTGCACACTCGCACGGTTCATTAAACTGTTTGAAAGGAATTAGATTTATCTCTTTGGGTAGATTGAATGTTGCCGGTGAATCTGGTAAAGTCATAACAAATAGTTTTGCTGCTGTGCAGAACAGAGCGTTCAAACAGCAATAGGGACGAGTCTTTTTGCTGGGTTTTTCGCGCGGAGATCAGTGATTATTAAATGGATTCAGTTCTGTTCCTGGTCATTGTGACCAAATGTTCAAGGCAACAGATGGCAATGACGGTGATGCTTGACAGCGACAGGGCCATTCCTACTCATTAGAATCACCATTGTATTACAGATCAGGTGAGTGGGAGAGATGATAATCCTTATGACAACTTTCGACAGTGCGACAATTAATCTCACGTTGTTAGTCTCACTCTATACCATAAACTAGTTAGCCAGCGGAGTGAGCTAACTGGCTTCCGTTTACTGCAAAGCTATAACAAACAGATCAGTATATTAACAATTTGTAGTTGTCCACGTAGAACCAGCCGCGACACCTTTCAACACCACCAGCTCTTCTTATACTTAACTTCTTCAGTTGAAGTTGTTATACAATTTATTTCCAATGAACGCTAAACAATTCGTGAGTGTGCCACTTTTACATCCTCATCCAAGCAGCCCAGGATCCCTGTCTCTGTTAAATTCGCTCCTTGTGCGTCTGCACGTGGCTTTTCAAATATTCTGGAATCAGCTTCTATTTTTTTTTCTTTCTGAAAAATCATCTCTGATTTCAATAATTCTCAGAAAACAAAGTACCTTCTGTAAACTTCTTTGTCGTTCCTCGCTGGTTTTGAAGCTCTAACCTTTAGTTATACACTCACCTCAACGATGGAATTTCCCTCCTATTTACCCTTATCAAACCTCACATAAGTTGAAAAACCTCCATTAGGACACAACGCAGTCATTCCCGATTTGTTCCGCTTATTCTTCATCTATCCCACCATCCTATTAAACCCCTTAATTACTTTTCACTTGGCGTTATCTCCCATTAAGTCTCATTTCCGTTGTCTCTCACGATTTTGTATCAAGGGAACTCTCACCATATCCTTCCTATCGATATTCCAAAGCCAACCCCCGTGTATTTCATTATGTCTGTATATCCAGGTAAATTTCGCCCTGAGAAATGATATTGGGTCTAATTCAACGCATGAAAACTTACCACTATTCTATGCAATCTCATTGCTGGTACGGGAAAGATGTGGGCTATTTCACTTACAGCTGAATGGGTTGGCTGCAGCAACGTTGGTTCAAATCGCAGTTACATAGGTGAAAGTTGTGCTCATTTCAGTTTCTTCTCAACGTATGCTGAAGTAACACAGTGAGGAATCAATTAATATTGTAAGACATACATAAGGGGGCGTGTTAAGTGTAAGTTTATGAGATCAGGGTAGTTTTGATTAACGTGCACCAGAGCTTGTTCAAATCTCAGGCTCATGAAATTGACAGAGAGCGATGTTGAGCGAAATAGACTGTCTTGGCAAAACCCAGTGCTATGACGTTGTGGGCGTAATGTACTTTAAAGGGTGCTGAAATTTATGGCTAGCACAAGGAGTCCAGAACAAGGTAGCAACATAACATTTGGTCGAAACAACTAACAGCTTTGTTACATGAATAAAAAAAACCAAATTCGAATTCCCTAATCAGTTTAAATTATACCCCAATCAAGTTTCATTATGGTATTTTAACAATGTTAACATCAGTGAAGCGATCCGACGGCTTGTGGAACAAATATCAGACATGTTGAACAGTTAGCCAGAGTGGCAAAAAACAGCAAAGAGAGCAGGTAGAAGTCCAACAGATGTCGGATGCTAGTAAGATCTCCGATAGGTGACTTTCTGGAGAAATAGATTGCATAGAAAAAAGCATCGACACCGACCTGGAGAGAAAATCTACAGATGAAGATACATCGAGAAGATTCGACAACTGACTGGTTTTTAAATTTGAATATTTTTGTAAATATTAATGGGGTCGGGGTTGGGGAAGGCTTTTCAGACCAGTATTGTAGAGCAGAAGGTTAAAGACAGGTTTAGAGAAAGGAATTGTAAGTAGTTGTAAATTAATTATGCTGTGTAAAATGTTAAAAAGTAATAAATTTGTTATTTTTAACTTTAAATACTAATATTTGCCATAGTTCTTTGCCTATTGAATTTTAACAGAATACAGCACAGGTTGAATGCTTTCTGTGTTGCTGGTTTACATTAGCAGAGGAGTGTACCCCGTTACGTAACAGCAGTTACTGTGGTTGCTTTGCTGTTTCGCTCATTTGTGCATTATGCCTCATTGATGATTTGGAAGTTGTCCCCTCGACGCAAAAGTTCCGTGTTTTGCTCCATTATACAAAGGGTGCAGTTTGTCTAAGCAACAGGGCTCCCTACAATAACATCCGACGCTGATTCAATCTATCTATCCTGGTATTGATCCATGGAAGCAGCACTGTGCACTCTCCTCGAGTTTGGAAAACAATTCCCTCAAAGATAATGTAACATGCCCGCATTCAAGGGGATTTCATTGCATCGCCTTCAATTCCTCACGGGATCCGATTCAACAAGTGTTGTCACTGAGTCATTTATTTGTTTGTGTTCAAATCATGTGAGCAAAGAGTCACAGTTGGAGAGTGTTGGTCCCATAAAACAGAGGTCAGACCATACTCTGTGAACTGTACTCTGCTGTTCATCATTTCACTAACAGCAGTTAGATGTATCTATGCTCTGCAAAATTTTCACACCTGTTTTAAGAAGCAAGATAAACAGTTCCTGGTCCCTACTTTTGTTGTCACACAGACCAAGATTGTAAATGATGGAAACATGCACTGGTCGAGACGGTCTGCTCTCCCAAATCCCTTTTCTCCCCAGCAGGTGGTAAGATGCTGGTCTGAATAGCTTTCTTCTGTTTCCTGTCACTCTGGGATAATGTGAGCTGTGAAAACTCTTCTCTGAGCTGGGGTAACGTGGTAAAGTTTATACACATCAGGTGCAATGTGCCTGAGCGACAGGACTCGCTGCAGTAACATCCCGTGTTGATTCAGACAGCAGAGCCCTCGCTGTGAATTCGAGAACTACCCAGACACTGTTTCCGATTACTGGGAGAGATTCTCTCTTTCCCAGCATTTCTGCACTTTCCTATCTGTCTCAGATGGAATTATTTGGACAAGGTTCCCAAAAGAATAGGAGTTCCTGTGCATGCAAAATCTCCCTTTTGTACAGCTTTCCAGAATTTCCATAACTCCCACTCCCACTAGCCCCCTTCCCCGCTGCAGAAGCCGGTGTTTGATAGGGAGCTGAAGAGCGCATTCACCTTGCTCTCCCCACAACACTGATTGCCAATAGAAGATGAGTTCGTCCAGCTGACAGCGGGGGAAGTGCTAGCGCAGCATCCTGGAAAACGGGAGTCAGAATGGCAAGGAGCTATTATTAAAACTCAGTGCTGCTTTCACTCCGAAACAAAAGAAAAAGCCTTTTTTAAACAAAGAGACTCACCTGATTTATAGAGGTTCTGTCTCGTTGGTCTTGGCTGTGATATCACCTCAGATGGGTGATATACGTGCGAGAAGTTACACATGAGCCCTGGAGTTTTACATCCGGTCCCATTTTTGACTCAGAGCGTATGATTTCGATGAGATCGAGGTCAGATCAAGATACTGAATCTTCAAGACAGACACCAGCAGCTTCTTGTATGTCGTTACTAGACTGAGAAGTGCATTCTCCAACTTCAAATGATGCTGGTCCTGTTAATGTGGATCTTGCTGAGTGCACGTCCTGTACGGAGTAACCTAAATGTCTTTTTTTCTCACGCTGTGTTCTGCATATCCATGATTCCTATGATCTGCCTTTATCAATTGCAAAGGTTTTCACTGCACTCAGGTAAATGTGACAATCATTCAATCAAATAAATTCAATCAATCGAACGACACAGACATTTCCTTATTGTTTGGACCCAGCACAGCGAAGGTGGGCTGTATCGCCTCACTTTGCACTATTTCGTGATTCTGAGTGAAATCACAGTTAAACCAACAGAATGTGGGAAGTTGCTCACTGATTATATTGACACAGACGGGACACATATGCGCCACAATGTATCACACAATAATACTGAAGATTTTCTTGAAATCATCCTCTGAGGCACAGGCCACACTCCAGATTAAAAGCTGAAGACCGTGGAAAACTGCTGTAGTCAGCGCTAACAGAGTGATCCAGTGGGAGCGTACTGGGCTCATAACCCAGAAATTAATAGATTGAAAACATCCTCTGCTCGTTGACAAGTCCAGGTTTCAGTGTGTGTACTGCCCCGCCAATGTTCTTCCATAATATAGCCCCATTCAACGTATTGCATGTTGTTTCAATTTCCACTTCCTTTCTCTCAATGTATCTGAAATGAATATTGCAAACTGATACACCCGCCAAATTTACACAGGTGAGGAAACACGCTTGTGAATGTCTGGAAGATCGTTTCCTGTTCTCTATCTGTCTTCTCTGATTTGATTCGCAAAATCACTTGCCAGAGCTGGGAATAAACTGGTGTAGGTAAGATATATCAGTTGCAGAATGCTCTCTGCGCATGACGCCCTGCATTTATTCCCCAAGCTGTTTCACTCAGCAGTGTCCCTGAGAAATGAAAAGCCATGAATGGCAATTGGATCATCTTGTTGGATACAGCATTACGACACATACACAGTTTCGTATTATTAGGACATACATCACCAATTATGAATAACCACAGAGATATACAGGTGACACAGAGTCGCAGTGGACTCGATGGGCTGAATGGCTTCTGCCAGCGCGTGAGTGATGCCATAAATTGATGCTGTACCTCCTCCTGTCACTGGGACAGAGTGGCTGAGTGTGAAATAATGTATTATCTTTAACCCTCCTTCCGCGTTCGATTATCTGCAGCCCGCAGCTCAGGGCTGTGGGAATGGCTCTCAGTGAGTGAGAGTTTCACTCGAATTGTCTTCATCTCAGACAGTTGGGGCTCAGATGCTAACTGCTGCCCAATTTCAGCAAAGAAGCAGATGTCCATATTAGAAAAACTTCTCTGCAGGATTGCTGTGTGAAGATGGATTCTGAACACCAAACGGGTTGTACAAAAATGCCCTCACATGAATTTAACTGAGGGAAGAGTATCCCGAGTACATTTCTATAATTCCCACTATCACAACATCTTTGTCGCTCTCAGATAAATGATATTGGGAGGAAGTTCCCAATCAAACTTGCTGATTTCCAGCACTTGAGGGACCTGGTTGTGCCGATGAGAGAGAGCTTTGGAGCGTATTCGCGCTTGCCTCCCCTCACACTACCTGCAGGTGGATGGAAATATATGAATAATCTGCCGATTGACACAGGAATTGCATTGTCGCTAGGAGACATAATACCTGCTTTAAATATTTGACCACATTCACATTATGTTACGTATATTTCATGCTTTCCGATCTCCATCCATCAAATTTTCAAAGTTGTCTCTGTCTTAGCCCTCTGTTCTTTCCTACTGCACGCAATTTTAAGCTGAAAGAAGCTCTGACCAAAACTGAATGCAATATTCGAACGGTCCCTTGTGATCAATCGAATTCCTTTTTGATTATTACAATTACTTTTGCGAGTTTACAGCAAATTGAGTAACATGAAACGGGCTCAACATGTTTTCTTTTCTCTGAATTTAACGCAGTGCGAATGAGAATCGCCATCTATTTGTTGAAAAATTATTTTCAGTTCTCTGTCCACACATGTTGTCACGTTTTAAAAATTTGCAACATGTTTGTTGGTAATGAGTCATTTTCCAGAAAAGGTCGTTTCTCAATTCCAAAAACTGGTACTTTCCAATCAACTTGCCTTTGCTCAACGCCTTCCGTCCTGAAACTTCAATACAATAACAAATTGAAGCAGCTCCATGTGAGAGTCAAATTTAAAACCTCCACTCAACACAGCCTACTACATTGGCACAGAGATACCATCCACTGATTACCTGCTGCACTGTATCCACGCATTAATGCTTGCAGCCACATTCCATGATTGTATCAAAATGGATGGGAAAACGAGTATCTCTGTTTCCACGGCTGGTACCTGGAACTATATGAACGCCGTTAACAGTGATTCCAATGTTCTATGAGGAAATGGATGAGCTGCTCATTGCTAAGATCAGTTAATTATTTCATAATATAATTGTAATATTTACATCCACTAACCCCTGTACAATTTAAATTTGATTTTAATCCGTAGAAATATTTTAATTTTAATTTTGAACAGACTCAATGACTGATCTCCACAGTGCCTGCGGAATTAATTATAAAATTTTATAACACTCTGAGTTCTTCCATCTCAGTCCGCTGTTTGGGAAGTGTTCCCGTTGTGGGAAATTCACTTCCCTTTGTATCTGCTGCTGCTCTCAACATGACCTGTGGTACTACACACATTTTCCCTCTGCCATTTGCTCACTGTGTTGCTGTGATCGTACAGTGACTTGGTGTCACCCGGCCCAGGAAAAGAACACAGGCCAAGGTCGAGCAAAATATAATTTATTGTAAAGTGTCGCTCCAGTCGTTTTTTGCGTTGTTCAATTCAATTTTCAGTTAGTCTTATGTAATATTTTGAAATCGCTCGCTCTGTACATAAGTGCGATTGGTCAAAAAGATCTGTCCAGAAGAGAGGGAGTGTTAGTTCTGCCACTGAGCACTGTGGACTGTCCTCGAGTCGGGAAAACAATTCTTCAGAGACACTGTTACATCCCCCCCATCACGAGGCTTTTCATTCCATCAGCTCCAATTCTTGATAGAATTCAATTCAACAGATCTTGTTACTGAGTCATTTCTTTATTTCTGTTCAGATCATGTGAGCAGAATGCCACATTGGGAATGCGCTTTCCCCATCGAGCAGAGGTGAGGCCATTCTTTGTGAACTGGACTGTGCTATTTATCATTTCACCAACAGCAGGGAGAAGAATCCGCTTCTATGCACAATTTACTCAACTCAGTTAAACGTATGGTCAGATGTGCAGATCATGTGTGACGAGGTGTCTGAGAGGTTAAAGTGATTGACTACTGACTCATTGCTCTCTGCAGGCGTGGGATTGAATCACACTCTCGTCGCTTGCAGTCGTTCATGACGCTGCTTTTGTTTGGGTCTCGGATAAATTGGAGGTCGACTGGATAGTTTATTGCCATCGACGCTGCAGTAAAGTTTCCGTTAATTAGTCGAATCTGTCGCTTGAATGGTATTTAAATGCAGACTGACTTCGGATAATGAAAAGGATCACGGTTTTCCTTTCGAAGACAAGTTATTGTGAGTTTTTATCGAATGAATGAGATCCAGGAAAAGCAAATAACGAGAGATGGCAAGTGCGTGTTTATTCAATGGATTGTTCGTGAGTATTTTGTCAGATGACACCTGTAGCAGAGTGGGTTGAAGTGATTCGTCTTAGTGACAAAAGCACAGTCAGACAGCAGAAAAATAATGGAGATATTTAGAAAGGGGCAAAGGAAGGGTTCAGGGACACCAAGTACTGGGTGTAAATGCACAGCAGAGAAATTGCTAACGTAGGCACTGTGCATGTGCATGGACACAGTTACACATTGGTCTCTCCCTTTCTCATTGCTCTTGTCAGTGATGAATGCTGAACATGAGAAGAAGACAAAGACAAGAAGTGGGAAGCAAGTTCCCTCTCGTTATGAACAACTGGAGCAGACATCATGTTAACTGCAGGGACAGACCCTGCAGGGACAGACCCTATGGAACAATAACAGCTGACTAATGTAGAACAAACATGTGAAATTATTTAAATTTCGTTTATTCTCTTGTCATTAATAGGTATTTAGATCTAACAAGCGTGTGGTCAATAGAAGACAGCGCCTCATTTCATGTTGGATAAAAACATTATCAAACTTTTTTTTTCAAATTGAGATCTATTGTGATCACTTTACACATTTAACAAGCTCAATTTAATGAATACAAGCCTCATTCCCTGGAGCCGAAAGCAGACTGTTATACCATCACTGTTATGAAACAAAGTCCTTCGGTGATCCGACTCACCGTTATTTGGTGTTCTGGCGAATGGGAAAATGTTTGCGATATCGTGTGTTCCATCATTCCCATCCTTTCTGTCCTAGAGACAGAAGGGAAAGTTATTTTCTAATTGAGACTGTGATTGATGAAATTCACTTTTTATGGCCGATTATTATTATGTTCTTTCTTCCTCTCTTTTCAGCACTTTCTGGGAAGTGGTGGTGCAGTATGTTTGAAAAAGTAGTTTGGACTTGTCCTGCTGTTGGTTGTGAGATTACTTTATGACTCATGCCATCGGACTGTCTCACATTTAGCATTCATGCTTCGCTTTGCCTCAAAATGCATTTGGTTTACCAGATTTGTTTGTGTTCCGTGTTGAATGCTTTCCGTTTTGCGATTCGCTCAATATATTACGAGTTAACAGGGTTTCTGAGGTAACTTCCAGCAGCAAAAATCCTCAACTGAGGATCTGGGAATATTTCACGGAGTATGGTCAGTCGGAGCAAAAGTAAGGAAGTCGTTCCTTTCTGCAGTGTTTCGCAATACTACCTTTCCCGTGAGCACTTGAACACACTAAATGATTGTGCCACCGACTGCGACGGCAAGCTCCGCTAAAAAGTAATCCTTTAAAGCCGGTGTAAGCAACACAATGTTATTGGGGTACACAGCGTGGAAACAGATACTTCGGTGTATCTCGTCCATGCTCACCACATAGCCAAAATTAAAAAAGTCCAATTCCCCAGCATTTGGCCCCAATCCCTCTACATCCATCATATCCAGAACCTCATCCAGTTACCTTTGCAATTTTCTGAGTGGAATAGCCTCCTCCACTTCCTCTAGTAGCTCATTCCATACACGCACAACCTTCTGTGTGGGAAATGTGCCTCCGGTCCTTTGCCAATTTCAGCCCACTCACCTTAAACCGATGCACTCGAGTTTTCAACTCACCCCAACTTGGGTAAAACACGTAAATACTCAGTTTACAAACCTTACATTAGATCATGTCTAAGAATTTACTTTGCAGGGAAAGTTGTCCCAGCATATTCCACCTCGCCTTACGGTCCAAACATTGACAACATCCTTGTCTATATTTTGTCATCAATTTCACGTGTCTTTTTTTGACGTTTTCAAGATGTCAATTCCGCTGGACAACAACAGCTGTTGGAAACACAAAGGTGAAACGGAGAATGGCTTCAACGTGCCACTGAGCCCCAGCAGAGAGCACCTGAGGCTTGTTTCTGCAGTTTAGTGGTTATCACGTTCGCCTCACACGTGAAAAGTCCTCAGTTGGAAACTGAGTAGAAGCTGCTTTGTTCTTCACTTAAGAAATTACACTCTCAGAGGAACCTCTGGACCTGTGCTTTCATGGCGTCGCTAGTATTAAGGTGCGCCCCGAGATCTAAGCCACGTTGGAACTGAAACGGAGGAATCGACAGAGAGGCTACAGAATGACATCGCATCCATTTGGTTTTCTTTAAATCACTGAGGGGCAGGAAAATGTACACGGGGAAGTCGAGTGGGGAAGTGAGGCAGTTGCAGCTCTGGTGAAACTCCTTCTTTGTGACTCACTCAGCAACCAGACACGTGAAGGTGACTCATAGGCGTGAGAGCTCTTCACATCGTGAACAAAAAGCACTCAAGGGCACTTCGCACCTCTTCCGGAGTGGGGGTGGGGTGAGGTAATTACCTTTTGACTTCTGTTACTATGTTCAGAAACTGCCTTTTAGATTGAGGTGAACAGAAACTGCATTTCTAATAAGCACCATGGAATTTAGCAAAATTTATTTAGTCGCTTCTCGTCGATTCCCACACAGGTTTCCAATTCAGTTGGTATCCATGTGGCTGATGTCCAGGAGTGAACATCTCTGCAGCATATTGCATGGTTAAGGTAAAAGGCAAGGAAAGTGGCATCTCGAACTGGCTCCGAGGGCAGAGCATTATCACAATGTGATCTGTCGTTCTCGGATTGTAATGCGACCTCCGGTTTTAGGGTGGAGAACATTCTTTGGGAATCTTATTCTGCAAAATAGACACAGTGACTGAAATTATGCTGCACGGTATGATGTGGAACACAGCCTGCTCAGCTTTGTGCATTTTCCCAGTAGTCTGGTGTGTTTCGTGTGCCGTGTAAACGTGAAAGTTGTCCTGTGTTGAGCAATGGGTGAAATCATTTAGCAAAGCAAGAATCGAAATTGCAGTAATGTCAAGCAGCTCATTGTTATTTGACCAAATCATAACCGAACATATATTCTCACCCACTCACAGATACATTTGGAGCTGAAAAGAGTCTGAGAAGATAGACTCAGCTTACCATTGATTTTTGTCTGGATTGATGGGCTATCATTATCTGCTGCGAAATTGATACTGTAGACGGGCACATCCTAGCAGCTGTGCGAGTCGGAGAGGGATCATGGAACCCTTTTCATGTGACTTGGCATGTGTTGTTATGCAGGAGAGCACAATTGGAAATGCAAGAAAATGGGGTGCGCGGCTGGCGGGTCGTGTGGCCGAGCAGTCTAAGGCGCTGGATCCAGGTTCCAGTCTCGAAAGGGGCGTGGGTTCGTATCCCACCAGTGCCATTTCTGCTGATCAACGCTGCAGCTTGTTAAGATGCGGTTTCCGGCCCCAGTGTATTGGTGTTGAAAACAAACGAAAATGGGTTTGCTTGCTAGGGAATTACCTGTGGTGTGGGATAGTGCCAAACATTTCAAAGTGTCTCTGTTTGTCGTGATCGTGTTCGCCTCCCGCGCAGAAAATCACAAGCAGCTCGACTGTTCCAAGCAAGTTGAGCTTGTCCTGGAACCGCATGGAGACTGTTATTTCATTGCTGTTGTGAAACAAAGTCCGAGGGTGACTCGACTCATCGTTATTTGGTTTTCTGGCCAATGGGAAAATCGTTCCAACGAATTTCGATGTGATATGTTATTGAAATTCTCCCATTTCCTTCATTTCCGTCCTGGATACATCGGAAGGGAAAGGTAATCTAATCGAGACTGTGATTGGTGAAATTCACTTTTTATGGCCCATTCTTATTAGGTTTTTTCTTTCTCTCTTTTCAGCATTGTCTGGGAAAAGTGGTGGTGCACTAAGGCTGCAGTATGTTTGAAAGCGTAGTTAGGAATTGTCCTGTTGTTAGTGGTGAGATTACTTTTTAACTCATGCCCTCGGACTGTCTCACATTTTGCATTCATGCATCTCTGTGTCTGAAAATGCATTCGGTATGTCAGTTGTGTTTGTGTTCCGTGTTAAATGCTTTCTGTTTTGCGATTCGCTCAATTCATTACGAGTTAACAGGGTTTCTGAGGTAACTTCCAGCTGCAAAAATCCTTAACTCAGGATCTGGGAAAATTTCACAGAGTATGGTCAGTCGGAGCAAAGGTAAGGAAGTCGTTCCTTTCTGCAGTGTTTCACAATAATACCTTTCCCGTGAGCAGTCGAACAGACTAAATGATTGTGTCACAGACTGCGACGGCAAGCTCCGCTAAAAAGTAATCCTTTAAAGCCGGTGTAAGCAACACAACGTTATTGTGGTACACCACGTGGAAACAGATAATTCGGTGTATCTCATCCATGCTCACCACATTGCAAAAATTAAACAAGTCCCGTTCCCCAGTGTTTGGCCCCAAACCCTCTAAACCCATCCTATCCAGAAACTCATCCGATTACCTTTGCAATTTTCTGAGCCTCCTCCACTTCCTCTGGTAGCTCATTCCAAACACGCACAACCTTCTGTGTGGGAAATGTGCCTCAGGTCCTTTGTCAATTTCCCCCACCACCTTAAACCTATGCTCTCGAGTTTTAAACTCACCCCAACTTGGATAAAACACGTAAATACTCAGTTTACAACCATTCCATTCGATCATGTCTCAGCCGTTACGCCGCAGTGATAGTCGTCCCAGCCTATTCCACCTCGCCCTACGGTCCAAACGTTGACGACATCCTTGTCTATATTTTGACATCAATTTCACGTGTCTTTTTTTTTACGTTTTCAAGATGTTAATTACGCTGGACAACAACGAGCTATTGGAAACAGAAAGGTGAAACGAAGAATGGCTTCAACTTTCAGTGCTGGATGCCATTGAGCTGCAGCAGGGGCGGCTGAGGCATGTTTCTGTGGTGTAGTGGTCCTCACGATCGCCTCACACGCGAAAGGTCCCCAGGTGGAAACTGGGCAGAAACTGCTTTGTTCTTCAACTGCCGCCTTTTACATGGACAAGAACGGAGCTTTCTTGCTTGCTTGCCCATCTGCAAACCTGCCTTCGAAGTTGCTTGAACAAATCTGCTCGCGTCGTGAAATGTAATGCTATTCAATTTCATGACTGTGCAAAGAATTGTAAAGTTTTTCTACAACCTGGTTCTGATCATATGCCATTCTGTTTGAGAGTGTAGTTACCGCGTTCTGATCCTTCCACGAAAAGCAGTACCGCATTTGCATTCCTTGCGCAGGCGGCTCGGTTCAAAGACAGGGAAGAAGCTGATGCGCTGGTGTCACAGCGCACCACGAATTCTTGAACTTGTCTGTCTGTCAAATGTACCCCAAAGTCGTCTCTGAAAGGCCTCATTTGGAAGCTGTCTGTTGTTATTCAACGTGCGAGAGTTGACACCAGAGATCCTGAATCATGTTTTGGAGCAGTTCGCACGTTAGTGGCTCATTCAAACAGCAAAAGCAATGAAAGAATTTACACTCTCAGAGGAACCTTTGGACTTGTGCTTTCATAGCGCCGCTTGTATTAAGGTGCGCAACGAGATCTAAGCCATGTTGGAACTGAAACGGAGTAATCGTCAGAGAGGCTACAGAATGACATCGCATCAATTTGGTTTTCTTTAAATCACTGACGAGCAGGAAAATGCAAACGGGGAGGGCGAGTGGAGGAGTGTGGCAGTTGCAGCTCTGGGGAAACTCTTTCTTTGTGATTCACTCAGCAACCAGAGACGTGATGGTGACTCAGAGGCGTGAGAGCTCTTCACATTGAGAACAAAAAGCACTCAAGGGCACTTCGCACCTCTTCCGGAGTGGGGGTGGGGTGAGGTAATTACCTTTTCACTTCTGTTACTATGTTCAGAAACTGCCTTTTAGATTGAGGTGAACAGAAACTGCATAACTAAAAAGCACATAGAATTTATTAAAATTTATTGAGTCGTTTCTCGTCGATTCCCGCACGGGTTTCCAACTCAGTTTGTATCCATGTAGCTGATGTCCAGGTGTGAACATCTCTGCAGAAAATTGCACAGTTAAGGTAAAAGGCACGGAAAGTGTCATCTCGAACCGGCTCCGAGGGCAGAGCATCCTCACAATGTGATCAGTCGCTCTCGGATTGGAATGTGACCTCCGGTTTTAGGGGGGAGAACATTCTTTGGGAACCTTATTCTGCAAAACAGACACAGTGACTGAAACTATGCTGCACGGTATGATGTGGAACACGGCCTGCTCAGCTTTGTGCATTTTCCCTGTAGTCCGGTGTGTTTCGTGTTCCGTGTAAACGTGAAAGTTGTCCTGTTTCGAGCAATGGGTGAAATCATTTCGCAAAGCAAGAATCGAAATTGCAGTAATGTCAAGCAGCTCATGATTATTTGACCGAATAATAAGCGAACATGTATTCTCACGCATTCACAGATACATTTATAGCTGAAAAGAGTCTGAGAAGATAGAGTCAGCTTACCATTGATTTTTGTCTGGATTGATGGGCTATCATTATCTGCTGTGAAAATGACATTGTATCCGGGCACATCCCAGCAGCTGTGCGAGTCGGAGAGGGATCATGGAACCCTTTTCATGTGACTTTGCATCTGTTATTATGCAGGAGCACAATTGGAAATGCAAGAAAATGGGCACCGCGGCCGGCTGGTATTGTGACCGCGCAGTCTACGTTGCCACACCCCAGATCCACGTTCCACTCTTGAAAGGGGTGTGGGTTCCAATCCCGCCACTGCCATTTCTGCTGATCAACTCAGACGCTGCAGCTTGTTAAAATGCTGTTTCAGTCCCCACTGTGTTGATGTTGGCAACAAATGAAAAATGGGTTTGCTTCCTGCGGAATTACATTATAACTCATAGTCCATCTTGAGCTTATAGCCAATAGGACGTTCGGTCCCACCTTGGGAACGTCGTCTGGATGTGAATGTGAATGAAAAGAGAAATCGCTTGAGAAACTCAGCAGGTTTGGCAGATTCTTTGGAGTTAAAGCAGAGTTAACGTTTCAGATCCAGTAATCCTTCATCGTAACTGAAAGGAGCTCGGAAAAGGTGCAGATGGAGCGGGGGGGAGGGATGAGGCATCTCACTGCTGCAATAGGTGGAGATGGAGCCCAGAAAGAGACAGACCAGCAGACAGGTAAAGGGGACCGATAATTGTGAGGTAGGGAGAAAGGAAAAGCTGATTACGGGGCGACAGATGAAAATGGAATTGGCTATGCCTCCATTTTGAAAGAGCGGCGAGGAGTGAAGGTGAAGTGAAGAAAGGGCTGATGGGAAGGTAAGGGCTTAATTTATATTTGGGCAATGGCTGCACCCGAGATACTACACGTGTAGTATCTCCCTCCCTCACATCCCCCCATCCCCCACCTCAAACCAGAAGAAAAAGATTCTGTAAGATAAAGCATTTATTTTTCTTGATCCTTCTTTTTCATATATTCAAGTGTTTGGGTTTAGTTAGTTGATATAAAGCTAAGCCGACAATGGCAGGGGACCTCAGAACGATGCCCTGTGCCTCTTGCTTGATATGGGAGCTCAGGGACGTGTCTGATGTTCCTGAACCTTACACTTACAAGAAGTATGTCCAGCTGCAGCTCTTGTTTGACCGTATAACGGGCTCTGGAGCTGCGGATGGACTCAATGTGGAGGATCCGCGATGCTGGGGTGGTCGTGGCTAGCACCAAAAGGCAGAGAAAGAGTAGTAAGGCAGTGCAGGTGTCCCCTGAGCTCGTCTCCCAGTTCACAAACCAGTTGTGATGTCAGAACTCTTTCTGTGATGTACACGGTGAGGTCACACTTGTTCTGTGAGGTCACACTTTGACCTGTCCAGTTCAAGTGGCCTCTCTGCGATCAAACAGGGAGTAAGCCGGGGAGGACTGAAACCTTCACCTTTCTCAGGTTACAATGTGTTCATATTCCAGAATATACAAAGCAGTTCTAGACATAGACATTAGTTGTGTACGGATGATGCTCAATGACACGGAGTCAGAGACACACAGATACAGATTGAGACTGCCCAGGATCTGTCTCAGAGCTGACTCTGAGACACACACGATCTGTATAGCAGCAGCTGGGGATGAATCATTCTTTGTTCCCTGCAGTGTACTGGCCATGCTCAGTGAAGAAACCCAAAACAGCTGACTGATGATGGAGCAGATTGAAGGGAGATGGAGGGGTGAGACCAGGGTGGGTATGGGTCTTGGCCCACTATACAGAGTGGTGTGGGTTTCACTCCATGTCTGTCATATCCTCTTGCTTCACTGTCTACATCAGTCTGCAGCCTTGTCCACTGTGGCATTTCAAAATATCAGTCATATAATTCCGAATTGTCTTCAGGGTTCACACCTCTACACTCATTTAGGCTGCGCTTTCCAGACGCCCACGTTACTTTCTTTCTCTTATCCTCCAGCCATTTAGTTGTTGACACTCTACTCCTCCTTCAACTAAAGAGTTCAGTTTCCTTCACTTAGCTCTATGCCCCGGTCCTTAATCGCCCCCTCCATGGGAAATGTTCTCTTCCTGTATACCCTATGGCTATCATAGTTTTATACATCTCAGTCATGTCTTCTCTCCATCACCTCTGCTTTCATGAAAACAATACCGGTCTGTCCAAACTCTCTTCAGAACTAAACTCTCCAAGCCCAGGGAACGTCCTGGTCAATCTCCTCTGCACCCTCTCGAATGCACCCACATCCCTTCTAGCATGTACAGAACTCTGTTGGCCAATATTTCAAGTGAGTTTGAGAACGGTCATGTCTTACCTTATACGTCGCTGGTAGCATCATGGACAGTTCTAGAGTGTTCTGTCCTGAATGGAATTCTTTTGGTCAGAATGTTGAGCTTTACTCAAAACACACTTAATTATTACACGACAATTAAAATGCAAACAATGGGAAAAAAAAGAACTTGAACCATGCGGAATACAGAACAAAATAATATATTATTTAATTCTACCCATCAACTGTTCCAATACAGTCACATCCTATAAACAGATCCTGAGTAAAGGCAAATTCAGCAAAACAGATTTCCCTCACTTCCTATCTCCTCCAATCCAAAAGATGGGAACACCAAAACAAACAATCTCACAGCAGAGAGAGAATTCAAGCATTTTTCCTACAGCAGAGAGAGGTGACAGCTGTGACTAATAGCTTCAACACCAAATAATGCAACTTCAGTAACTGAAAGCAGCACTGAGCCCCTGGATCGGTGAGAGCCAGACTTCAGTTCCTCATGTTGCTTTGGTCGTAATTTAAGAAAACCCAAAGTTATTTACTCTGCTTTCCATGGAACATATACCTTGGCACCAGGTTGATAACATCCCTCATCAAGAGAAACCGAACACATCCTCCTTAAATGGACAAGGTATCAGTCTGGTCTCCATGGAGTCAGTGATACCAACACAGTGGGGTCAGCCTTCCCTCCCTGGGGTCAGTGACACAGACACAGTGGGGTCAGCGTTCCCTCCCTGGCGTCAGTGATACAGACACAGTGGGGTCAGCCTTCTCTTTTTGGGGTCAGTGACACAGACACAGTGGGTTCAGCCTTCCCTCCCTGGGATCAGTGCCACAGACACAGTGGGGACAGCCTTCCCTTCCTGGGGTCTGTGACATAGACACAGTGGGGTCAGTCTTCCCTCCCTGGGGTCAGGGACACAAACACAGTGGGGTCAGCCTTCCCTCCCTGGGGTCAGTGACAGAGACACAGTGGGGTCCGTCTGCTTCCCCCTGGGTCAGTGACAGAGACACAGTAGGGTCAGTCTGCTCTCCCCTGGGTAAGTGACACAGACACAGTGGGGTCAGTCTGCTCCCCCTACATCAGAGACCCTGACACAGTGGGGTCAGTCTGCTCTCCCTGGGTCAGTGACAGAGACACAGTGGGGTCAGTCTGCTCTCCACTGGATCACTTTCGTCTGCAAGGAAAAGGGCAGCAGATACATGGAAATACCACCCCCTACAAGTCCCCCTCCAGACCACTCTCAATTCTGACTTGGAAACATATCGCTGTTCCTTCAGTGTCATTGGGTCAAAGTCCTGGAATCCCCTCCCTAAGGGGCACATTGTGTGTCTACCTATATCACATGGCGTGCACTGAGTTCAAGACGTCAGCTCACCATCAGCTTCTCAAGGGGCAACTATGGACGGGCAAAAAACACTGGCCCAGCTAGTTCTGCCCATATTCCACGGGTCAATGAAAAATATCATTCCACAGTCTGGGAACAATGGGACCGTCCCTTTGGCTTCAATAAGGAGTTTTATTTATTCAGAACGTAATGAATTTGTGTAGCCAGAGATTTTACTGTGTTACTGATCTTCCCTCTGAACGTAGACAGCGTTGCGGCATAAATAATCTGTTTGTACAACAACGTAACCTCTGCAGCATGTAACCAAAAACACTGAACACTAAGAAACGGTGGGTAATCATCAGGATTGATGCCTCGATTGAAATAATATCAGAAATCTACAACATTGATTAAGCACGGGAGGTTGAAGCTCCCAGAGATAGTGAAGAGCAGAATCACAGCTTTCATTCTGCTCTCCATCTCTCTGGGTCTCTGCGGGTCTCTCATTTGCTCTCACCCTTCAGCCTTTTAGTGATCAACTGGTCACTAAAATAGAACATCGCACAGTACAGTACAGCACAGTACAGGCCCTTCGGCTCTCGATGTTGAACCGAACTTTTGAACAATTTGAAGCCCATCGATCTGACACTATTCCATTTTCATCCATATGTTTATCCAATTACCATTCAAATGCCCTTAAAGTTGGTGAGTCTCTAACTGTTGTAGGCAGGGGGTTCCATGCCCCAACTACTCGGACATCTGTCCGATATCTATCCTCCCTTAATTTAAAGCTATGTCCCTTCGTGCAAGCCATCACCATCCAAGGAAAAAGACTCTCACTGTCCACCCGATTGAACCCCTGATTATCTTGTATGTCTCAATTAAGTCGCCTCTCAGCCTTCTCTCTAGGATTGTGACAGAGGGATACCGAATGAATTGCACAATTCAAAAGGCTGCTCTTCTTGGAGAGAGGGAGAGAGACAACTGATGGTGACTTTAACGAAAGTACCACCTCACCTCTCTACATCTCACATCAGCCATCCAGCCAACTGTGCTCACTGGTGGCTGGACGACTGGTTTGTGATGTAGAGTGATACCAACATCCAATGTTGGATTTGTTGCTTGGCAACGAACCAGACCAGGTGTCTGGTCTCTCAGTAGGAGAGCATTTTGGTGATAATGATCATAACTTCATGACCTTCACTGCACACATGGAGAGGGATAGGAGCAGATGGTATGGCGAAGTATTTAATTGGGGGAGGGGGAATTACAATGCTATTAGGCAGGAACTGGGGCATCTAAATTGGGAACAGATGTTCTCAGGGAAATGCACGACAGAAATGTGGAGGTTGTTTAGGAGGACAGGTTTGTCCCACTGAGGCAAGGAAGGCATGGTGGGGTGAAAGAACCTTGGGTGACAAGGGATGTGGAACATCTAGTCAAGAGGAAGAAGGAAGCATACTTAAGGTTGGGGGGGGGCAAGCATCAGACAGGGCTCTAGAGGGTTTCAAGGAAGCCAGGAAGGAACTGAAGAATAGACTTAGGACATCTAGGAAGGGGCATGTAAAGGCTTTAGGAGGCAGGATGAAGGAAACCCCAAGGCATTCTACACTGATGTAAGGAACAAGAGGATGGTCAGAGTGAGGGTAGGGCCAATCAGGGACAGTGGAGGGAACTTGTGCCTGGAGTCAGAGGAGGAGGTATGTTGGTCCTCAATGAATACTTTGCTTCATTATACACTACTGAGAGAGAACGTGATGTTTGTGAGGACAGCATAAAACAGGCTGACATGCTCAAACAGGTTGGTGTTAAAAAGGAGGATGCGCTGAAAGTTTTAAGGGTAGCTAACTCCCCTGGGCAGGAAGGAATATATGCAAGGTTACTACAGGAAGCGAGGGAAGAGATTGCTGTGCCTTTGACAATGATCTTTGTGTCCTCATTGTCCACTGGAGTAGTGCCAAATAATTGGAGGGTGGCAAATATTATTCCCTTATTCATGATGGGGAATAAGGTAATATTAGGAATTACAGACCTGTCAGTTTTACTTATGTGTTGGGCAACTTATTGGAGAGGATTCTGAGACACAGGATTTATGATTAATTGGAAAACCATAGCTTGGTTAGCATGGCTTTGTGAGGGCAGGTCATGCCTCACAAACCTTATTGAATCCTTTGAGGATGTGACAAAATGCACTGAGGAATGTAGAGCAGTGGATGTGGTGCACATGGATTTTAGCAAGGCGTTTGATAAGGTTGCCCATCGGACGCTCATTCAGAAAGTAAGGAGGCAAGGGATAATGGGAAATTTGGCTGGTTGAACACAGAGTAGGCTTCTCCATAGAAGACAGAGGCTGGTAGTAGATGGGACGTATTCAGCCTGTACCTTGGTGACCAGTGATGTTCCGCAGGGATCGGTTCTGGGATCTCTGCTCTCTGTGTATTTTCATAAATGAACTGCATGAGGAAGTGGAAGGTTGGGTTCGTAAGTTTGCCAATTACAAGAAGGTTGGTGGAGTGGTGGATAGTGTGGAGGACTGCCCTAGGTTGCAACAGGACATTGACAGGGTGCAGAAGTGGGCTGATAAATATCAGATGGAGTTCACCCTGGAAAAGCATGAAGTGATTCATTTTGGAAGGTCAAATTGAAATGCAGAATGCAGGGTTAAAGGCAGCATTCTTGGCAGTGTGGAGGAACACAGGGATCTTGGGGTCCATGCCTATTGATCCCTCAAAGTCACCCAGCGCCCCCCAAATTTGTTGAGGCAACTTATAGCGTGTTTGCTTTCCTTAGGATGGAGTCTAAGAGCAGCGAGGTTATGCTACAACTCTATAGAGCCCTGCTTAAATCACACTTGGAATGTTGTGTTCAGTTCTGGTTGCCTCATTATAGAAAGGATTTGGGAGCTTTAGAGAGGGCGCTGCCTGGACTGGAGGGCACGTCTTATGAAGAAAGGTTGAGGGATCGAGTGTATTTCTCACTGGAGTGAAGAAGGATGAGAGCTGACATGATGGAGGTGTACAAGGTAATGAGAGACACAGATAGAGGGAATAGACAGGGATTTTTTTTCCCTGGGTGGAAATGGTCATCATGACGGGGGGCATCGTTTTAAAGCGATTAGAAGAACTTTTAGGGGAGATGTCAAAGGTAGGTTCTTAACACAGACAATGGTGGATGTGTGGAATACACTACCAGCAGTGGCAGCAGAGTCAGACAGATTAGGAACAATTAGAACATAGAACACAATCATGACAGCGCAGTACAGCCTTCGGCCCTTGATGTTGTGCCGACCTGTGTAACTGATCTGAAGCCCATTTATCCTACACTATTCCATTTTTGTCGATATGATTATCCAATGACCATTTAAATGCCCTGAAAGTCAGTGTCTACGACAGTTGCAGGCAGTGCTTTCCATGCCCCTAATACACTCTGTGTAAAGAAACTACCTCTAACATCTGTCCTATATCTATCACCCCTCAATTTAAAGCTATGTCCCCTCGTGCATCACCATCCGAGGAAAAAGCTCTCACTGTCCATCCTATCCAATTCTGTGATTATCTGTATCTCACAATTAGGTAATCTCTCAGCCTTCTTCTATCGAATGAAAAGAGCCTCAACCTTCTCAAACTGGATGGCAACTTTCAGGGATCTCTGTACCTAGACGCTGAGATCTCTGCTTATCTACACTACCAAGAACCTTACCATTAGCCCAGTACTCTGTATTCTTATTTCTCCTTCCAAAGTGAATAACCTCACACTTTTCCACATTAAGTTCCATTTGCCACCTCTCAGCCCAGCTCTGCAGCTTATCTATGCCCCTCTGTAGACTGTAACATCCTTCAGCACTATCCACAACTTCACCGACATTATTGTCATCCACAAATGTACTCACCCATCCTTTTACACCCTCATCTAGGTCACGTATAAAAATGACAAACAGCAGTGGACCCAAAACAAATCCTTGTGATACACCACTAGTAACGAACTCCAGGGTGAACATTTCCCACCAGCCACCAACCCCTGTCTTCTTTCAACTAGCCACCTTCTGATCCAAATTGCTGAAACACCCTCAATCCCATGTCTCTGTATTTTGTGCAATTTAAGAAACTCTTGGATAGGCACAGAGAAGAGAGAACAATAGAGTCAGATAAATGGTCGGCACAACATCGAAGGCTGAAAGGCCTGTACTATGCTGTATTATAGTCTGTTCTATGTTAACAGCACAGGTTCAATCCCCACACTGGCTGAGATCATCATGAAGGCCCTACCTTCCCAACCTCACGTTCCCCTGAGGCATGGTGACCCTCAGGTTAATCTCACGGCCAGTCGTTTCTCACTAATGAGAGAGCAGCCCTATGGTCCACTGGGACTATGGCGATTTTACTGAAGGAATATATACCCAAGTCAGGATGGTGAGTGGCTTGGAAGGGAACATGCAGGTCATGGTATTCTCATGCATCTACTGCCTTTGTCTTTAGGAAGGTATGGGCATAGATGTTGAAGATGATGTCTACGGAGCATTGGTGAGTCTCTGCAGTTTGTATTGTCAATGATACTCAGTGCTGCCACTGAGCACCGGTGGTGGATGGACAATGTTTGTAGATGTGGTGCCGATCAAACTAGGTACTTCATCATAAAAGAGAAAATGTTGGAGAAACCCAGCAGGCCTGGTGTAACTGTGAAGAGAGAAAGAGAATGAATGTTTCTAGTCCAACATGATTCTTGATCAGCCTGTTCTGAAGAAGGGTGATATTGGACTCAAAAGTTTAACTTTATGTATCTCTCCAAAGGTGTTGCCAGATTTGCTGACTTTCTCCAGCACTTTCAGATTTCATTTCGGATTTTGAGTGTCTGCAACATTGTGCTTTTATATGGCTGCTTGGTCATGCTGGGATCCCATTTCTTGAGGGATCTTGGAGATATTTCCATCCAGGCAAGTGGGGAGTATTCCTTCACACTCCTGACGTGTGCCTTCGAGATGGTGGAGAGGCTTTTGGAGCCATGAGGTACATCCCTCACTGCAGTGTTCCTTTCCCCTGAGGTGCTCTTATAGCCACAGTACTTACATTGTAAACCCATTTCATTTTCAGCTCAATGGGAACTCCCAGCTTGTTGATTGTGGGGGATTCAGCAACAGCAAAGCCTTGAATGTCAAAAGGCGTAATCAATGTGATCTCTTCTTGGAGGTGATGATTGTTTTGCATTTGTGTGGCATGGATGTTAATTGCCATTTGTCAGCCCAGGCCTGGAACATAGATCATTGAACATTACAGCACAGTACAGGCCCTTCGGCCTTCGATGTTTTCCGACCTGGGAATCTAATCTCAAGCCCATCTAACTTACACCATTCCATTTTCATCCATATGTTTATCCAATAACCATTTAAATGTTCTTAAAGTTGACAAGTCTACTACTGTTGCAGGCGGGGCGTTCCATTCCCCGACTACTCTGAGTAAGGAAACTACCTCTGAGAGTAAAGCTCTGTCCCTTCGTACCAGCCGACTCCATTCAAGGAAATGGGCTCTCACAGTCCCCCCATCTACTCCTCTGATCATCTTGTATGTCTCTATGAAGTCACCTCTCAACCTTCTTCTCTCTAACAAAAACAAGTCCCTCAGCCTTCCCTCAAAAGCCCACCTCGCCATACCAGGCAACATCCTGATAAATCTTCTCTGCATCGTTTCCAATGTTTCCACATCCTACTTTTAATATGACAACCAGAACTGTACGCAATATGCCAAGTGCGGCCACACCAGAGTTTTGTACAGCTGCAACATGTCCTCATGGCTCTGAAACTCAATCCCTCTACTAATAAAAGCTAACACACTGTGCGTTTTCATAACAACCCTTTCAACCTGGGTGGCAACTTTCAGGGATCTATGTACATGGACACCAAGATCTCTATGCTCACCGCACCACCAAGGATCCTGCCTTTAACCCAGTATTCCGTATTCCTGATCCTCCTTCCAAAGTGAATCACCTCACACATTTCTGCATTAATCTCCATTTGCCACTTCTCAGCCCAGCTCTGCCGCTTATCCTTGTCCCTTTGTAACCCGCAGCATTATTCTGCACTGTCCTCAACTCAACTTACCTGGTGTCATCCGCAACTTTAATGAACCCATCCTTCCACATCCTCATCCAAGTCATTTATAAAAATGACAAACACCAGTGAACGAAAAACAGATCCTTGTGATACACCACTAGTAACTGAACTCCAGGATAAACATTTCCCATCAACAACCACCCTTACAGCTCGCCAATGTCTGACGCAAAAAGCTAAATCACCCTCAATCCCATGTCTCCGTGCCTCCGTATTTTGTGCAATAGCCGATCATGGAGACCCTTCTCAAAAGCCTGACTGAAACCAATATACACCACATTGACCAACTAATCTGCTGCTTGGATTGTGAGGCACGATCTACCCTTCACAAAACCATGTTGACGAGCCTTAATCAACTTCATCCTTTCTGGATGCTTGAAGGATGATTATAAATCTGAACTCTCATAACTTTTTCCAACACTTTATCCACAATCAAAGTAAGGCTCACTGGTCTAGAATTACCAGGGTTGTCTCTACTCCCCTTCTTGAACAAGGGGACAACTTTTACTGTCATCCAGTCTTCTGGCACCATTCCTGTAGACAATGATGACATAAAGATCAAAGTCTCTGCAATCTCCTCCCTGGCTTCCCAGAGAATCCTAGGAAAAATCCTCTTCAACTCAGGGGACCTATCTATTTTCACACTTTCCAGAATTGCTAACATTTCCTCCTTATCACCCTTAATACCGTCTTGTCTAATAATCTACATCTCAGTGTTCTCCTCGACAACATTGGCTTTTTCCAGTGTGACTACGAATGCGAAATATTCATTTAGCGCCTCTCCTATCTCCTCAGACTTCACACACAACTTCCCATTATTGTCCTTGACTGGTCCTAATCTTATTTTCGTCATTTTTTTATTCCTGATATACTGATAGAATGCGTTAAGGTTTTCATTGATGCGACCTGGCAAAGACTTCGCATGTCCCTTCCTGGCCCTTCATTGCTTTCTCTTTTGGTCCTTCCTGGCTAATTTGTAACTCTCAAGCACCTAACTGAATCTTCATGTCTCATCTTCACATAAGCTTCCTTCTTCCTCTTAACAACAGATACAACTTCTTTACTAAACCATGGTTCCCTTGTTCAACCACCTCCTCGCTGCCTGACAGGTACGTACTTATCAAGGACATGTAGTAGCTGATCCTTGAAAAAGCTCCAAATTTCAATTGTGCCCATCCTCTGCAGTTTCTCTTCCATCCTATGCATCCTAAATCTTGCCAAATCACAGCATAATTGCCTTTCCCCCAACTATATCACTTTCCCTGCGATATATCCCTGTCCCTTTCCATCACTAAAGTAAATGTAACTATCACCACAGTGATAGTTACCTACCTGCAGTAGTATCCCCTACCTGCAAAACAAATACCTGCCTGGGTTCATGACCCAGTACCAAATCCAATGTGGCCTCCTGCCTTGTTGGCCTGTCTATATACTGTGTCAGGAAATGCTCCTGCACACGTTGGACAAAAACTGACACATCTAAAGTACTCGAACTACAATGTTTCCAGTCAATATTTGGAAATTTAAAGGTCCCAGAACAACGACCCTGTTACTTTCTCTCCTATCCAGAATCATCTTTGCAATCCATTCCTCCACATCTCTGGATGCCTACAGAAAACCCTCAACAGCATGACCTCTGCTTTCCTGTTTCTAACCTCAGGCCATTCTACCTCAGTGGACCAGTACTCATCAAATATCCTTTCTGCCACCATAACACTGTCCTTGACTAACAGAGCCACACCTCCCACTCTTTTACCACCTTCCCTGTTCTTACTGAAACATCAAAACCCCGGAACTTGTAATAACCGTTCCTGTCCCTGCTCGATCCAGGTCTCTGAAATGGCCACAACATCGAAGTCCCAGTCCATGCTGCAAGGTCACCCACCTTATTCTGGATGCTTCTGGCGTTGAAGTAGACACACTTGAAACCAACTTCCTGTCTGCTGCTGCACTCCCGTGACCTTGAAACCCTATTCAGGACCTCATTATTCTCAAACTCCTGTGCACAGATGCTGCAATTCATGTTCCCATCTCCTGCCGAATTAGTTTAAATCCTCCCAAATAGCATAAGCAAACCTGCCCCCAGGTTAGAGTACCTCTCTGGTTCAGGTGTAGACAATCCTGTTTGCAGAAGACCCACCCACCCCAGAATAAGCCCCAATTATCCAGGTATCTAAATCCTTCCCTCCTGCACCATCCCTGTAACCACATGTTCAACTCTTCTCTCTCCCTATTCCTTGCCAGCATGTGACATAGGTAACAAACTAGAGTTGACATCTCTGTTTGTTCCAGCTCTAAACATCCACCCTAACTCCCTGAATAGCTGCTTGAAAACCCATCCCCTGTCCTACCCATGTTAAGGGGGCCTCTGTGGACGATGAGTTGGGGCTGATCCCCCACCACCTCAAGGATCCCGAAAACACGATCTGAGACATCATGAACCCTGGCACTTGGGAGGCAGCACATCAACCCTGATTCACTCTCGTTTCCACAGAATCTCCTATCTGTCACCTCACAGTGAAGTCCGAAATGACTAATGCTCTGCTCCCCTTTCACTTCAAACAACAAAGAACCAAGAAAATTTACAGCCCAAGAACAGGCCCTTCGGCCCTCCACGCCTGAGCCAACTCAAACCTGCTGTCTAAACCTGTCGCCCAGTTCCGAAGCATATGTATCCCTCTGCTCCCCACCTACGCATGCATCTGTCCAGTCGCATCTTAAATGAATCTAACATACCTGCCTCTACTACCTCTGCTGGCAATGCATTCCAGACACCTACCATCTTCCGTGTAAAGTACTTGCCGTGTGTATCCCCCCCTTAAACTTTTCACCTTTCACCTTCAAAGTGTGACCTCTCATTACTGAGTCCTTCACCCTGGGAAAAAGCTTTTCTCTATCTACCCTGTCTATACCCTTCATACCCTCAATCACGTCCCCCCTCAATTTTCTTTTTTCTAATCCTTCCTTTCTGAGCAACATGGACAGATTCTGTGCCAGAGGCCTGTGCCCCATTGCTTACCACTGGTAAGTTGTCCCTCTCCAGCAGTAACCAAAACAGTATGCTTGTTATTGAGGTGAACGGCCACAGGGGAACTCTGCATTGTCTGCATGCTCTTTTCTGTCTCCTGACTGTAATCCACCTTTCCCCTGTACCTGAGGTGTGACTACCACACTATAACTACTCTCAATTGCTCCTTCAGCCTCCCGAATGATCCGAAGTTCATCCAGCTCTGGGCCCAGTTCCCTAACACCGTTTCTGAGGAGCTGAACTTGCCAGGATCTTGCTGCAGAGCCACATGGAGTGCTTCAGGATCTGAGGAGGGAAGAATGCTGCTGAACATTGTGTGGGTATTAGCGAACCCTCGAACTCATGACATTCTGACTGAGGGAAGGTCAGTTATCCAGTCACTAAAGAGAGTTAAGGCTAGGATACAATCTTGATGACCTCCTGTTGTCAGGCCCTGGAACTTAGATGGCTGACCTCCACCAACTGCATCAATTGCTGTGGGTCTGGAGTGAAATGTAGCCCAGACAAGACAAGGACAGCCCTAATCCTTAAAGGGCTTTAGAGAACCAGATCGGTTTCAAGAACAATTGACAAGGGTTTATGGAGAGATAAAAGAGAGGAGTGTGGGGTGGGGAGAACATAGCATTGAGTACAATAGGTGAGTGGGGGAGGGGATGAAGGTGAGAGGTCGGGGGCGGGGGACGGTGGAGTGGATTGGTGGAAAAGAAGATAGGCAGGTAGGACAAGTCATGAGGACAGTGCTGAGCTGAAAGTCTGGAACTGGGGTGAGGTGGGGGAAGGGGAAATGAGGAAATTGTTGAAGTCCACATTGATGCCCTGGGGTTGAAGTGCTCCGAGGCGGGAGATGCGGTGTTCTTCCTCCAGGCGTCTGGTGGTGAGGGAGAGGCGGTGAAAGAGGCCCAAGACCTCCATGTCTGCGGCAGAGTGGGAGGGGGAGTTGAAATGTTGGGCCACAGGGCGGTGTGGTTGATTGGTGCGGGTGTCCCGGAGATTTTCCCGAAAGTGCTCTGCTAGGAGGCGTCCAGTCTCCCCAATGTAGAGGAGTCCGCATCGGGAGCATCGGATACAATAAATGATATTGGTGGATGTGCAGGTAAAACTTTGATTGATGTGGAAGGCTCCTTTAGAGCCTTGGAAGGAGGTTCAGCAACAAACCCATTAGTGCACAACTCCTGCTCTGATTTGTCTTTTCAAAATATAGCACCTCACATTTATCTAAATTAACCTCCATCTGCCATTCCTTGGCCTATTGGCCCATCTGAACAAGATTCTGTGTACTCTGAGGTAACCTCCAATTTTGGTGTAATCTGCAAATTTACGAACAATACCTGCTGTTTTCACATCTAAATCATTTATGTAAATGATTCGACTCATGATTAGATTAGATTCCTTACAGTGTGGAAACAGGCCCTTCGGCCCAACAAGTCGACACCCACCCTCCGAAGAACAACCCACCCAGACGCATTCCCCTACGTTTACCCCTTCACCCAACACTACGGGCAATTTTGCGTGGCCAATTCACCTAACCTAAACATCTTTGGACTGTGGGAGGAAACTGGAGCACCCGGAGGAAACCCACGTAGACAAGGGGAGAATGTGCAAACTCCACATAGGCAGTTGCTTGAGGCAGGAATTGAACCTGGGTCTCTGGTGCTGTGAGGCAGCAGTGCTTACCACTGTGCCACCATGCCACCCCCAACTTGGTTCTCACTTTACTTGCTTCTCACTGATATCTAGGGTACACCTGATCAGGTCCTGGGATTTATCTTTCTGTATGCATTTTGAGACGTCCACCGTAACATGATGAAAAGCAATGGACCCAACAAAGATCCTTGTGGCACACCATGGATCACAGTCTGTAAAGCAACCCTCCATCAACAATCTCTGTCTTCTATCTTTGAGCCAGATCTGCATCCAAATAGCTAGTTCTCCTTGCATTTCATGATCTCTAATCTTGTTAACCAGTCCACCATGAAGACCCTTGTTGAATGCCTTACTGTAGTTCATGTAGATCACAGTCACTGCTCTGCCCTCATCAATCCTCTTCACACGCACAGACTCATGCTGACTATCCCTAAAGAGTCCTTGCCTTTCCAAATATATGTAAACCCTATCCCTTAGGATTACCGCCAGCGACTTTTCCACCATCAATCAGGCTCACTGGTCTATCGATCCCTGGCTTTTCCTTACCACCTTTCTTAAATAGTGGCACCCTGTTGGCCAACATTCAGCCTTCCAGCGATCATCTGTGACTATCGATGATACAAATATCTCAGCAAGAGGCTCAGCAATCACTTTACTTGCTTCTCACTGATATCTAGGGTACACCTGATCAGGTCCTGTGATTTATCAATCTTTATGCATTTTGAGATGTCCACTGTAACATGAACATTTTTTAAGATGTCGCCATCTCTTTCCCCACATTCTATATCTTACATGACCTTCTCCACAGTAAACACTGATGAAAAATATTTGTTTAGTATCTCCCCATCTCCTGTGGTTCCACATATAGGCTGCCTTGCTGATCTTTGAGAGGCACTGTTCTCTCCTCAGTTAATCTTTCACCCTGAATGTATTTATTGAATCTGTTTGGATTCTCCTTAACCCGATTTGCCAGTGCTATCTCATGTTCCGTTTTTGCCTTCCTGATTCTCCTCTTAAATATAATCCTACTGCATGTATACTCTTCTCAGGATTCACTTGATTTCTGCTGCCTATACCTGGCATATGCTTCCTTCTTTTTCTCAAATACAACCTCAATTTCTCAAGCATTCAGTATTCCCTGCAACTACCAGCCTTGCCATTCACCCAAAGAGGAACATACGGTCTCTGGACTCTGATTATCTCATGTCTGAATGCTTCCCATTGTCCAGCCCTGAGTAGCTTTGAGTGTGAGTTTAGAGATAAAAACTCAACGGAGTGAAGGGCCATCTCTATCTTGTATGATGTCATCATTCTATGGTTTTGAACTGAAGGATCTGATTATTTTTGACTTTGTTTTGAGAAAATGTGACCGAGTGGAAGTTTCAGCTGTTGGTGTGGTCAATATCAGCTTCAGGTTCTGTATTAGAGTGCTCATTCACAGAAAGAATTTCCCAAATCAGTTGTATTAACAAGGAAAGCTGTGGGATAACAGTGTGCAGGAAAACAGCTCTCAAAAACCTCAACAGCATGAGGCATTGAACGACTGAATAACCTCAGCAGAACGAAGATCATCACCGAAACGAATATGAAAAGGTATTTAGATATTGATAGGATTGATAGTGAGAGAAATATTGCAAATATTGTTAGTTGAAAACATGAATGTTTGAGACTTAACAGGATCCGGTCAATCCAGCCTTTGGGGTATTCAAATATAGCTGTTATTCTCAATGCTATCATCATTAAAATAGACCTGCTGTAGTAAGTTGTTTGTTCAAAATGCGTTAAAAATCTGAAGATATAATCACGGTTTCCCAGTGGAGATACCACACAATATAAAATAAATTCTCTCAACTCCATCTCTGAGAGAATACTCTAATTCCAACAGATTGCCAGCAGCAGGAAGGGAAAGGTTGTGTCATAAAAAACGAAATGCATCTTCTCAGGGAAAGGATCGAGACAGTGTACGAGACCATCCTTGTTGCTGTTGGTGTTCCTGGTAAGCTTTGGAACAACTTATATAAACCACTGCATTGGACCATCCTTATTTCTACAGATAACTGATAAATTATTAAATTTCCATTTAGAAAGGCAATTCCTGATGTCAGACATTAGTGTCCTCACTGACTGAGTTTAAAGTGAATAGTTTGTCAGTTCGGAGGCTCTCAGTAATGTGCAGCATTGTGTGTGTTCCCTATACTGTGCAGAATGGGTTTACACTGAGGCCATATTGATGGACTTTGGCTGAACACCGCCCCTGGCTGGTCTAGAAAGGTTTTCGGAAAACCGCCCTCTACCTGTGGTAGTTCACAGCCTGCTATCGGTCAGATGGGTTTTGTAACAACCCACCTCGCAGTGACACCTGGTGTTTCCCATTCCTTGATAGAAAGGGATTGTGTTGGTGGATCTTGTTCAGGCAGCTTCCTCCAAATGGGAGCTCAGATACAACAAGCTAATGGGTGGGTTCAGCAGGTCATTAGGAATTAGGAAATAATGGGGACTACTGATAGGGCGATGTGCTGGGAAAGGCACAGCAGGCAAGAATGCATCTGAGGAGCAGGAGAAATCGACTGCTGCTGACCCAAAAACATCCGAATATATGACCGTGTTTCTGTGAGTAATCTGCCGCTCATGTTCTTCCCTATGTCCTTTAAAAGAGCAAATGATTCATTGAGAGAGATTCTTTAAATATCATATAACATGCAACAACAATTATCTTTGTGTCATTACTTACAGTCTGGGCTCACGCACAGAGAATGTTTCATTAGTGACTTCAAATCTATTTTTTCCTGTCTCTTACAGTTAGTCTCGTGGTGATTGTAATCTTAGCTCGGGGCAAATGTGGTCTTTCTGTGTGCAGCACTCGCTACCTGGTGGCCATGACAATGTCAGATCTACTGTTCATTGTTTTTTATATCATCCTTCACCAATTTCGAAAATATTATTGTCCACAGTGTTTCCTGCAAATCACTCCTGTTTGTGGTGCTATCTATGCCCTCAACCGCCTGACCATTGATTGTTCTGCATGGTTCACCATTGCTTTTTCCTTTGATCGATTTGTTGCCATTTGTTTTCATGAGATGAAAACTAAGTATTGCACTGGGAAAACTGCAACCAGGGTTCTAGCAACAATCTGCATATTCTTTTGTTTAAAGAACATTCCCAACTCCTTTGTGTATTACCCTGGAAAGATTATCAACAATGTTCCATGGTACTGTAATATCAGGCCTGGTTATTATAATGACCGTCGGTGGATAGGGTTTAAATATTTTCAGACTTTTTTAACACCAATGTTCCCATTCACCTTTATTCTCTTTATCAACATTCTGACTGTCAGACATATCTTTGAGGCCATTAAGTTGCGGAAAGAACTGAGAGGTGAGAGAAAAACAGAGAATGATCCAGAGGTAGAGAGCAGGAAGAAGTCTGTGATTTTACTCTTTGCCATATCTGCCAGTTTCATACTTCTCTGGTTGTTGCATATTTTAGATTACTTTAATGCTGGTTATTCCTTGGATTCTGTTTCTTATCGTCTCTTTGTTATGATTGGATATATGCTGAGGAACTTAAGTTGCTGCACAAATGCCCTTATTTATGTGGTGACACAGCAACATTTCAGAGACCAGTTAAAGTATGCCATGACATATCCAATAAGAACAATAATTCAATTGGTGAATCAATCCAAGTAACTGCGAGCCAACATTAGTTGCAACAGAGAATGGAACGAGGAGTCCACGTGAAGAATGGACCGAAAGGAGAAGGAGGAGCAGCAACATGATAACACTCCTTTCCTAATGGGCAAGGAATGACTCCATCTGAGGAGCAAAATGAAAGAGACTGGAGGTGTAAAGCCAGTGTAAAGTGCTGTTAGTAATCAGCAACAATTAGTAGGAAGTGGGACAACAAAAACAAAACAAATATACACAAAAGCAACATTCATCCCAAGTAATCCATTCTCAGTGAGTGAAGTGGGTAGAAACATAAATGATGTGGAGGAAGGTGTAATCATTCACTGCAGGCCAGAGAGGGAAATGCAACGACAGGCTCCTGTCCACTCTTACTCACTGAATTCTCTGACCCACACATCTGAACAATTTTTTCACAAAACGAGAAGTTTCCTATTGAAAAAGGAAATAAAATATTGTAAAGATTCTGTGTCTTTATTTGCACCTTTATTTTGAACAATAATTTACTTTGTTTCCATTCAATTCCTCGTGTTGGTTCCTGGCAATTGCACTTTTAGATTTTCTCATTGATCAACAGTAAATCCAAAGAGCAAAGGAATTGGGTCAGTTTGTGAATACATGTGGCTTGCATTCTAAAACAATAAAATGCAAAGCAAGAGAAGGCGAAGGCAGTCAGGACTGAACCAGTTCTCTGACGTCATCCCGTTTCTTTATTTGCTCCTTTCCATGAACCAGCTGATGCATTGCCGGGGCGAATCCAAGCCCAACCAGAGGGATTTCTGAACTCCCTCTCTGCACCCACCCAATGACCCAGCTCCTTCTCCGATTTCAGATGCTCCTTCAAATCTACCTCTCCATATAAGCTATCGTCACCTGACCAAATATCAACTTCAGTGAATCAACATGAACTCTGTTTTATTTTTCATGTTCAAAGTCTTTTTAACTATGTTTGGCGACTGTGTTGTGTTAAAGTGCGCGGTGATGGTGCGGTCATGGTTAGTGCAGCTGTCTTCCAAACAGGTGACCTGGGTTAGATTCCTGACAATTGCAAGTTGAGATTTGTCACATTGATCAAAAGGAAACCACAAAGAAAAAAGGAATTTGATCAGTTTGAAAATATATATTTTTATAAATTCCAAGACAATAAAATGCAAAGTAGGAGTAGGCAAAGGCAGACTGGATGAAACTGTTTACCTGCTGCATTCTCTCACATCTCCTCATTCCCTCACGCCCCTCTCATCCCACTGAGATGACTCTGGCTATGCTCCATCCCTGAGGGAGGTATGCCCTGGCTTGAGGTAGCTGGGAGCTGAGTGGATGAGCTGGGACTTGGGCAGAGAGTGTGCTTTCACTGAGAGACTTGGGGATATTTCAAACAGGTTCTGGCAGCCATATTCCCTTCAAAGAACAAAGAACAAAAACATTTACTGCCCAGGAACAGGCCCTTCGGCCCTCCAAGCCTGAGTCAATCCAAAGCCTCTGTCTAAACCAGTCGCACATTTCCTAAGCATCTGTCTCCCTCTGCTCCCCACCTGCTCATGCATCTGTCCAGACGCATCTTCAATGGAACTCCTGTGCCTGCCTCTACTACCTCTGCTGGCAACGTGTTCCAGACACCCACCACTCTCTGTGTGAAGTCCTTGCCGCGTGTATCCCCATTTAACTTTTCACCTCTCAACCTGAAGGCATGAATTCTCATTATTGAATCCTTCACTCTGGGAAAAAGCTTATCTCTGTCTACCCTGTCTTTCCCATTCATAACTTTGTAGACCTTATAGGTCTCCTCTCAATCTCCTTTTTTTCTAATGAAAACTATCCTAACCTACTCAACTTTCACTGTGTTCACTGAGCAGGGGGTGAGTATCTGTGAGCAGGGTTTCTGTCTGTCTCTGTGTGTGAGAATGTGGGGAATGGTTGAATCTCAAGAGCGAGCCCCTGGAGCAGAGTCTGTCCTGAATGGGAGAGAAAGAGCATGAGAGACCATCGCGAGAGCTGAGACCAACAGGAATGGTGAATACCAATTGTTAAATCTCACCATATCTTTCCTTAGCACGTGTTTATATTGGTCTGATTTTTCCTCTTTTCTCTCTCTGTCTCTCTCTTTGCCTCTGTCTCTCACCCTCTGTCTGTTCACACTACGTCTCTCTCTCCCTCTCAGCATTTCTCTCTCTCTCCCCCTCTCTCTCGTACTGACAGCCTCTTCGTTTGTATTTATCTCTTCTTCCCACCTTTATCTGTGTTCGTTCCCATTCTCTTGCTTTTTTCTTCTTCTCTCATGTTTCTCTCTCTTTCCTTCTTTACTTCCCTGGTTCTGTTGTTCAATCCTGCGATGGAATCTGCACCACCCCATTTAATATTGGAAAATCCCGCCCCCCCACCACAAATTTAGCCCCTGTCCCCCTCCATGGCCTCTGTCTAATTGCCCACCCTTGTACAGCTTCATCAATCTTGATCTATCCCTCTGTAGCTCCTCGATTGTACACCCACTCTATATAAAAGCCCCTCGGTATCTCCATCCATTAACACTACGCTTACCCGTGCTGTGTCCCATCCCATGAGCTGGAGGGCAAAGTGAGCGTGTGCAGAGACGAACGTGTGTTTTGACTGCGTACCGTAATGTCATGGAGTTTTCGAGTCATACAGCATGGAGACAGACCCTTTGGACCAACCAGGCCACTCCGACCATGTTCCAAAACTAAACTGTTTCCACCTACCTGCGCTGGGCCCATATCCTTCCAAACTGTTCCTATTCATGAACTTATCCTAATGTATTTTAAACATTGTTACTGTTCCTACATCCACCATTTCCTCTCGTAGTGCATTCCACATCCAAAATTCTAAAAACATTGCCCCTCATGTCATTTTTCAATGTTTCTCCTCTCACCTTAAAAGTATACCACCAGATTTGAACTCCCTTATCGTTCATCTTATCTGTGCCCCACATGATTGTTTAACATCAATAAGGTCACCCCTCACACTCCAATGTAACAGCCCATGTCTATACGTCAAACCCTCCATTCCTGGCAACATTTCGGTAAATCTTTACTGAACCCTCTCCAGTTTAATAATATCCTTCGTATAACAGGGCGATGAGAATTGCACATATTAATCCAGAAGAGGCCTCATCACTGTCCTGTTCAAGTTCAATACAATGTCAGAATTCCTATACTCAAAGGCCTGAGCAATGAATGCAAGCATGCTAAACACCTTCTTAACTACCCTGTCTAACTGGGATGCAAACTTCAAAGAAGTATGTCCCTGAACCCTGAGGTCTCTCCCTGCTCTCCCACACTACGGGCCTACCGTTAACTCTTGACCTTGTTTGTATTACCACAATGCAATACCTCACATTTATCCAAATTAAACTCCATCAGCCACTCCTCAGCCCATTGACCCAATTGATCAAGATCTCTTTGTAATCTCGGGTCACATTCTTCACTGTCTATTTTACCATTTTGGTGTCATCCACAAACTTACTAACCATGCCTCCGTCATTGTCATCCAAATCCTTTGTATAAATGACAAACAGAAGTGGAGCCAGTACCTATCCCGGTTGGAAATCGCTGGTCACAGGCCTCCAGTCTGAAAAACAATGATCCACCATCTTCTGCCAAAAGCCAATTATGTATTCAGTTGGCAAGTCCACACTGAATCCTATGTGATCTAAATTTACCAATTAGTCGATCATGCAGAGTCTCATCAAAAGCTTTACTAAAGGCCAAGCAAACACCATCTAACTCTCTGTCCTCCTCAATCATTTTGGTGAATTACAAAAACAAACCCAATCAAATGGGAGACTTGATTTTACTCACGTCTAAATCAGACTGACCATCTCTAATCAATCTTTTCCTCTCCAACCTCTGTAAATCCTATCTTTCAGGATCATCTCTAAAAACCTACCCACCACCGAGGACAGGCTCACAGGTCGATAGTTCCCAGGCTTCTCCTCACATCCCTTCTTAAACAATGACATATTAGCCACAGCCCAGTCCTCCAGTTCCTTCCCCATGGTTTATAGATGTTACAACTATTCGGTTTTGGTCTGTATAATTTTCTCTCTAACTTCCCACAACGTCCTGGGACACACTTGATCAGGTTTAGCTATATTTATGATTTTTTTAAGATCTCCAGCACTTCCTCTTCTGTACTGTGAACTGTTTTCAAAACATCAATATTTATATCCCTGATTCCTCCAGCCTCCATTTCTTTCCCATCAATAAAAATGGATACAATTTTTTTTATATCACTCCCATCTCTTGAGGTTCAACACAAAGACAACCTCGTTGGTCTTTAAGTGGTCCTACTCTCTCTCTCCAGTTGCTCGCTCATTCAATGCCTTTATGGAACCTCTTTGGATAATCTTCACCCTATCTGCCAAGGCTAACCCCTATCCCCTCGTTGCCTTCCTCATTTCCTTCTAAAGAATCTCCCTACACTCTTTACACTCTTCAACACATTCAGTTGATCCCAATTGTCTCTCTAATAAATGGTTATTATTATATTCTTGACTTGAACTTCAACATCTTTATTCATCCATTGTTCCCTAACCTTATCAGCTGTGCCTTTCACTCTAAGAGGAACAGAATGCTTCTGAACTCTTGTTATCACACTTTGGAAGGCCTCCTACTTGTCAGTCATCCTTTACCCTGTGATCAGTCTGTTCCAATCAACTTTTGAAAATTTTTGTCTCATACTCTTTCATACCCATTTGCCTCACTCCAATTAAGAACTTTAACTTTTATCCTTTTACACAACTATTTTAAAGTTACTGGCATTACGATTACTGGTCCAAAAGTGTTCCCTGATGAGCACTTCAGTCACTTGCCCTGCCTTATTTCCAAAGAGAAGGTCAAGTTTTGATCCGTCTCTCGGAGGAAGATTATATATTTATAGCAAAATGTTCTTGCAATTGAACAAGTTCTTCACCATCAAAAACTTTCGTACCATGGCAGACTGTGTCAATGTTTGGAAAATTAAAATCCCCTACTATTACAAACTTGTTATTCTTACATATATTTGAGATCTCTCTACACATCTGCTTCTCAATTGCGCTCTGACGATTGGGGAGCCGATATAAAACCCCACCAAAGTGATCATCTCTTTGTTATTTCTAATTTGAACCCATATATTTTCACTAAGTGATTCCTCAGAAATACCTTCTCTAATTACAGGAGTAATATGTTCCTTAATCAAAAATGCCAGCCCTTCCCCTGCCTTGCCTCTTTCTACCCCTTCTGTACCATCTCAAACCCAGATCACTGAGCTGACAGTCTTTTCCATTCGGCAGAAATGGGGACTGCAGATGCTGGAGATTAGAGTCAAAATCAGAGCGGTGCGAGAAAAGAACAGCAGGTCAGGCAGAACCAAGGAGCAGGAAAATCGATTTTCCTGCTCCTCGCCTGCTGCCTGACCTGCTGTGCTTTTCCAGCACCACTCTAGTCTTTTCCAATCCTCAGCCATGTTTCTGTAATAGCAATGATTTCCCAGGCCCATGTTCCCTTCCATGCTCTGAGTTCATCAGACTTTTCGATAAGACCTCGTGTATTGAAATAAATGCAGTTTAAGTGTTCAGTGCTCCTTTGTTCTCTGACTTGTTCTTGTCTGGTTTTTCTAAAGAACGTGCTGTTTCTGATTCAGAACCATTGTCATCTTTCTTTCTATTTTCACTGTAACTTCAAAAGCCCCCGCTCCACCCCTCTCAAATCTTACAATCTCCTGAAATAGAGCGAGCAAATCTCCCCATCAGGATATTGGTCTAGTTCAGGTGAAACACATCCTTTTAAACAGGTTTTTTCTGTCCCAGAAGAGATCCCAATGTTCCAAGAAAGTGACTCCCTGCACATTGCAGCACCTCATCAACCATTGATTTATCTGCCCTGTCCTTTTATTACTTCACTCATTAGAACTTGGCACCAGAATTAAATCAGAGATAATGAATTCTAACATTCTCTCCCTAACCTATTACATGCATTTTGTAAAGCTTTAACCTTTTCTCTAACTATGTCATTCCTATCAATGTGTACAATAATTTCCATCTTCTCACTCTCCCCTTTGACAATCTGCTTCAAACATTTTGAGACCACATTCACCCTAGCACCAGAAAAGCAACTTACTCTCCTCGATTCACACTCACTGCTGCAGAATCTCCTGTCTCTGCCCCTGACAGGAGAGTTCCCAAAAACAATTATTTGTTTAAATCCTAACAAATCCGTTGAACATAAATTTCATTGTTAGTGCCCAAGATCTGATGACCACTTACCCAAATTGGAATATCTGTTTGAGAGAGGAATAACCGCAGGAGACTTCGAAACCACCTTCAAACCTTTCCCGACAGACAGTTATCGATCTGAATGATCTTGCTGTGTAATCACTTCGCTAAATCTATTGGTCATCGCACTCAATATCGCTTGCAGGCCGTCAGGAACATTCATCCAACAAAGGAGTTTTAATTAGCAAGTTATATACTAAATTAAATGATCAGATTTATTATGAAGCATGCAAAAACATTCTACATATATATTAAAAAGAAATCAAACACTTAACTGAACAAATGAAAAGAAAACAACTCCACCTCAAACAATCCAACATTCAGCTTTCACTGTCTGGAGACAAAAACCTCTCCCGAGCCGTCCCTACGCAGGCCTCTCTACAAGCTCTGTATATAAGCAATCGGTCCTTCTTCATGTATTTTTTTAGCTTAATATTTTTTCTTCAAATCTCACCCACCACTGACCGCAGGCTCACCAGTCTATAGTTCCCTGACTTTTCCTTACCACCTTCTTAAATAATGGCACCATGTTAGGAAGGGACCTTTCCCCTTTCTCCTTCCTTTCTCCTCCTCTCCATCTCCATTTCTGGTGACAGGGTCAACATGGGCATCTACATCATACTGCCTGACTCCCATAGTTACCTGGTCTACACCTCCTCCAAAATACTTTCCCTTATTCCCAATTCCTCTGCCTCCACCACATCTGCTCCCAGGAGGACCAATTCCACCATCGAACATCCCAGATGGCCTCCTTCTGCAAGGACCACATGGTCGATGATACCCTCCAGAGCATCTCCTCCACTTCCCACACTTCCGCCCTTGAAGCCCACCTCTCCAATCACAACAAGGAGAGAACACCCCAGTCCTCACCTCCAACTCCACCGCCCTTGAGATAAAGCAAGTCATCCACTGCCATTTCTGCCCCCTACAAACAGACCCACTACCAGAGATATATTTCCCTCCCCACCCCTATCAGTGTTCTGCACAGACCATTCCCTCTGCGAATCCCTTGTTAGGGCCACACCCTCCACCAAGCCACCCTCCACTCCTGGCACCTTACCCTGCCATTGCAAGAGCTGAAAACCTGTCCCCACACCACCCCCTCACTTCCATCCAAGGCCGAAAAGGATCCTTGCACATCTGGCAGAGATTTACCTGTGCTTCCACACACACCATCTATTCTGTCCGTTGCTCTCGGTGTGGTCTCCTCTGCATTGGGGACACAGGACACCTATTTGCGGAACGTTGCAGAAAACCTTTTTAGATGAGATTACAGACAGTGTGGAAACAGGCCCTTCGGCCCAACAAGTCCACACCAACCCTCCAAAGTGTAACCCACCCAGACCCCGTTTCTTCAAAGATTCTGTCTGTCTTCAGTTTCCTTCTGGGACACAGTCACTAAACAGCCCCACCTCTCTGTGGCTGAACACTTTAACGCCCCCTCCCATTCTGCCAAGTTCCTTCAAGTCCTGGGCCTCCTCCACCGCCAAACTCTAACCATCTGATGCCAGGAGGAAGAATGCCTTATCATCCACCTTGAGACCCTCCAACCACACAGGATCGATGTAGATTTCACCAGTCTCCTCATTTCCCTTCCCCCACCTTATCTCAGATCCAACCATCCAATTCAGTACAACCCTCTTGAACTGCCCTACCTATCCACCTTCTTTCCCACCTGTCCACTTCACCCTCCTTTCTGACCTATCATCATCACCCCACCTCCATCTAACTATTACATTCCCAACTACCTTCCCCTCAGACTCAGCCCCCTCCCATTTATCTCTCAGCCCCCTTGGGCACCCCCACCCCATTCCTGATGACAAGCCTATGCTTGAAACAACGACTCTCCTGGTCCTCGGATGCTGCCACCATCGACAAGTGGAAGGGGGAAGGAGAGCACTGCCTCGCTGTCACTGACCCAGGGGAGAGCAGACTGACCCCACTGTGTCTCTGTCATTTACCCAGGGGAGAGCAGACCGACCCCACTGTGTCTCTGTCACTGACGCAGGGGAGAGCAGACTGACCCCAATGTGTCTCTTTCACTGACCCAGGGGAGAGCAGAGTGACTCCACTGTGTCTCTGTCACTGGATTCAGTACGTGGATGAATCTACTTGTAAAAGGAGCAAAATGTGACCGTCTCTTGAGAAATAAGGGAGGGCTGGGGAGCACTTTGGGGTCAGAGATCAAAGCTCTACTTGTTTTAAAATCGTGATGAGAAGGATGGATTGGATCTAAAGTTAATGTTCTAAATTGGAGTAAGACCAATTTTGATTATATTAGGCAAGGTTTTTCAAAAGTTGATTGAGGCAGATGCTCACAGGTAAAAGGAGGGCTGGAAAATGGGAAGCCTTTGAAAATGAGATACTGAGAGTTCAGGAAAATTAGGTTTCTGATGAAGGGCTTTTGCCCAAGACGTCGATTTCGCTGCTCTTTGGATGGTGCCTGACCTGCTGTGCTCTTCCAGCACCACGAATCCAGAATCTGGTTTCCAGCATCTGCAGTCATTGTTTTTACCTCTATGTTCCTGTTAGGGTGCAGGGCAAGGATTGTAAGTGCAGGGATTACTCCCTATCTATATAACCTTCTCCAGGACCTGCACTCCTCCACATTTCTGTGACATTACCATGTCCCAAAACGCCGCCCTATCATTGTAACCACCTCCCGACCCTGCACCCTCCTTCCCTATCTCTGTAATCTCCTCCAGCACCTCCACCCCTTCCTTTCTCTGTATCCTCCAGCCTCTTCACCACAAACTGTCTCTGTCATGTCCAGTGAACTTGTCGGAGACACGTCATATGCACAAAGATTGCTCGACAGTGACAGACTCTTTGTTTCATGCGAAGTTCTCAGGATCTGAGAGGAAGGGTCCATTACACCAACAGCCAGAGGACATTTCCCTGTATTTTCCCACTGAAACTGGGCTGGAATAGAATTTCTGTAAACCCAATGAATTGGTCTTTTGACTTCAGGCCTGTTTGCTGAAACAAGATCCTTTAAAACTGAGAGGAACTGGCAATGCGAGCGTTAATGATGAGAAAACAGACAGAATTCATTCAGAATCTGGCAGATGGAGCTTAATCGAGACAAATGTAAGGTGATTCATTTGGGAAGGTCAAGTACAGTTGGAAATTATACAGTGAATGGCAGAACCCTTCGCAGCATTGATAGGCAGAGGGATCTGGGTGTGCAGGTCCACAGACCACTGAAGGTGGCAATGCTGGTAGATAAGGGGGTTCAAAAGGCTTTTGACAAGTTTGCCTTCTTTGGAAGGGGCATTGAGTATATGGATAGTACAAAGATGCGGTCAGGTGACGTGGCTAAGCTAAATTGTCAATGGAATTCCGGGATATGTAGGTAAGGTGCATTAGTCAGGGGAAATAAAGAGTAATAGGGGAGGGGAGTGGGTCAGGTTGGGATACTCTTCACAGGATGAGTGTGGACTTGTTGGGCTAAATTGTCTGTTTCCACACTGTCGGCATTCTATGATTTCTATGTCAGGAAAGTTATGCTACGGATTTATAGAACTTCAGTTAGACTGCACTTGGAATATTGTGTCCAGTTCTGATCACCACACTACTAGAAGGATATGAATGCTTTGGACGGGGTACAGAACAGGTTTCCCAGGGTGTTACCTTGGTATGGGGGATTTTGAAGAAAGGTTAGATAGACTGGATTTGTTTTCACTGGAATGAAGGACATTGAGGGGTGTCCCAGTAGATGTTTATAAGATTGTGAATGGCATTGGGTGAAGTGGAAATATGAGACTTTTTCTCAGGGTGCCGCGGGGGGGGGGGGGGGGGGTTCAATTACAAGGGACACAGGTTCAAAGCACAAGGAGGGAAGTTTAAAAGAGCTGTGCAAGGCCCGTTTTTCATACAAAGGGTGGTGAGTGCCTGGAATGTACTGCCAGAGGAGATGGTGGAAGCAGACGCATTAGCAGCTTTCAAGGGAATACCTGGACAAATACACAAATAGGAAGGGAATAGAAGGATATGGATCCTGGAAATGAAGACAGTTTTAGCATGGAAGGGTTGAATGTATCAGCACAGGCTTGGAGGGCCGAACGGCCTGTTCCTGTGCTCTATTGCCTTTTGTTCTTCTCTGTTCAGTGAGCTCTTCCTGAATTTAAAACACTGCAGCAGGGATGCTATGAAAAGGCAGTAACCAGGTCACAGCTCCAGGTCACTAAGATACAGACCCACCTTGGAGGGTACAGTCCCAGATGTGGCTTTCCCAGACTAGTGCACACGGAAGTTGATTATTGAGTTTTATTTTTAAAAAGACCTCTCCCCTGGATACTATTGAGAATAAAATGTCTATGCAATCACATCTTCAGAATTCCAGTTGTTTCCAGTCGGATTAATACTCCGAACCCCTTGATTAGATTCCAGTCTGTAACTCACTCCAGGATATTTACTATTCAATATAGAAACTTGTTGGAAAACACAAGAAAGAAATCACTGGAGAAACGCAGCAGGCCAGGCAGCATCTGTGGAGGGATAAGAGAGTTAACGTTTTTAATCCAGTTTTGTAGGGTTTTTGAAACAAGGATCCCTTCCCTCGAGGAAGAGACAGTTTTCTGAACTGTTTCCAATACAAGTATATCCTTTTAATAAAGGAAACCAAAGCTGAACGCAATAGTCAATGTCTGGTCTGAACAGTGACTTTGCGATTGTAAGACCTCCCTCCTTTTATACATTACTCCCTTACACTAAAGGTCAATATTCCATCTGACTACCGAATTCTTTCATGTACCTGAAAACTACTCTTCTAGATTCCTGTACAAGAACACGCAGATCCCCCTCCAACAGAATTCTGTAGTCTGTCTCCTTTTAAATAATGTTCTGCTCTCTGTTATTCCTGTCAATCAAACAATCTCATGCCACAGCCACATTATATTCCAGATTCCTTTTCCTTCCCATTTCCTCAACCCAGCAGTTTAATGTGATTATAAATAGTTCAGCTCACAGCATTGATCCCTGTGACACTCCATTAGTTACCAGTCTGAAACTGAAGCCTTTATACTGATTCTCTGTTTCCTGGTAATCAGGCTTTCATCTACTACCCTGCTTATATATCATCACTGGCAAAATGCAACAATATCTTATGTGGCAGTTTCCTGTATAGAGCTTTATAAAATCATGAGGGGCCAGAGACAAGATGAATAGCCAAGGTCTTTTCCTCAGGGCAGGGGAGTCCAAAACCAGATGGCACAGGTTGAAGGTGAGAGGGGAAAGATTTAAAAGGGACCTGAGGAGCAACATTTTCATGCAGAGGGGGTGTTTGTATGGAATGGGCTGCCAGAGAAAGTGGTCCAGGCAGGTACAATTACAACATTTCGGAGACATTTGGACTGGGACATGAATAGGAAAGATTTAAAAGGATAAATAAATATTGTACTGTTTCGAGAACACCAAAAGTAAATGTAATTTTGAACAACGCTATTACAATCCTTGTCCAGAATTGCATGTGAGACAATCTATTTTACTGAATTTTCCTGTGCCAAGGATGTGTTTATGGGATGTTACTCTATTGGAGCAGTTGCTGTTTATGAGATAAATAACACATTATCCTGCTAAGTTTTCCAATAATTATTCCAACTCTTCTTTCTTTTGTCTGTAATTTGATTTTGATTTTATTGTCACAAGTACTCAGTACAAAGGTACAGGAATACAGTGAGAAGTGTATCATGTCACCACACAATGCAACATTTTAGGGACAAATACCTTGGCACAGAATCTTACGAAGAAGGTAGAATGAAAAGAAAGAACAAACTTAAAAATTAAACTTTTTTTTACATTAATAATAGTACTGCATAAAATATATGATGTCAGGAGTGTGATGGAATCCTTCCCACTTGCCTGGATGGGTGCAGCTCCAACAACACTCAAGAAGCCTGACACCATCCAGGACCAAACAACCCGCTTGATTGGCACCACGTTTACAAACATTCAATCCCTTCACCACCGGTGCTCAGTAGCAGCAGTGTGTCTATCCACAAGATGCACTGCAGAAATTCACCAAATATCTTTAGGCAGCACCTTCCAATCCGACGACTGCTTCCATCTAGAAGGACAAGGGCAGCAAATACCTGGGATCATCACTGGCAAGTTCCCTTCCAAGCCACTCACCAGCCTGACTTGGAAATATACCACCATTCCGTCAGAGTCGTTGGGTCAGAATCCTGGAATTCCCTCCCTACCAGCATTGTGGGTCAACCCACAGCAAGTGGACTGCAGTGATTCAAGAAGTCAGGTCACCACCACCTTCTCAAGGGGCAAAAAGGGATGAGCTATCAATGCTGGCAAGGCAGTGACGCTCAAGTCCCAGAAAATGAATTTTTAAAAATGAAGTGAGGTTCAAAGCTACATGTTGCAGACCCTCTAATTTTTAAATGGAAACTAAATAAATAAAGTGCAAGTTCAAACATTGCAATCTTTCTTAAGTGCTTAGCTGCGGTGAGATCAGAGGCCCACGCTAAGGCCACAGCTGGCCAACAGACTGCACATGCTGGGCTGAGAGATCATCACACTGGGACGAGAGATCACCACACCGGGCTGAGAGATCACCACACTGGGCTGAGAGATCACCACACCGGACTGGGAGATATCTGCAAAGGGCTAAGATATCACCACACCGGGCTGAGAGATAACCACACCTGACCGAGAGATCACAACACCGGGCCGAGAGATCACCACACCGAACCGAGAGATCACCACACCGGACTGAGATATCATCACACCAGGCCAAGGGATCACCACACTGGACTGAGAGATCACCATACTGGGCCGAGAGATCATCACACCGGACCGAGAGATCACCATACCGGGCAGAGAGATCACCACACTGGACCGAGAGATCACAACACTGGGCTGAGAGATCACCACACCGGGCTGAGAGATCACCACACCGAGCTGAGAGATCACCACACCGGGCTGAGAGATCATCACACCGGGCTGAGAGATCATAACACCGGGCTGAGAGATCACCACACCGGGCTGAGAGATCACCACACCGGGCTGAGAGATCACCACACCGGGCTGAGAGATAATCACACCGGGCCAAGAGATCACCACACCAGGCAAATAGATCACCACACCGGACCGAGAGATCACCACACCGAGCTGAGAGATCACCACACCGGACTGAGAGATCACCACACCGGACTGAGAGATCACCACACCGAGCTGAGAGATCACCACACCGGGCTGAGAGATCACCACACCGGACTGAGTGATCCTTACACTGGGCCAAGAGATCACCTCACCGGGGTGAGAGATCACCACACTGGGCAGAGAGATCATCAAACCAGGCAGAGAGATCACCACACCGGGCCGACAGATTACCACCCCGGACTGAGAGATCTTCACACTGGGCTGAGATATCACCACACCAGGCTGAGAGATCACCACACCGGACCGAGAGATCACAACACTGGGCTGAGAGATCAGCACACTGGGCCGATAGATTACCACACGGGACTGAGAGATCTCCGCACCGGGCTGAGATATCACCACACCAGGCTGAGAGATCACCACACCGGACCGAGAGATCACCACACCGGACTTGGAGATGTCCGCACTGGGCTGAGAGATCACCACACCGAGCTGAGAGATCACCACACCGGACTGAGAGATCACACACCACGCCAAGAGATCACCACACTGGACTGAGAGATCACCACACTTGGCTGAGAGATCATCACACCGGGGCTGAGAGATCACCACACCGGGCTGAGAGATCACCACACCAGGCCGGGAGATCACCACACCGGGCTGAGAGATCACCACACCGGGCCGAGAGATCATCACACCGGACCGAGTGATCACCACACCGGGCTGAGAGATCACCACACCAGACCGAGAGATCACCACACCAGGCCAAGAGATCACCACACCGGACTGAGAGATCACCACACAGCACCGAGAGATCACCATACCGGACTGAGAGATCACTCACCGGACTGAGAGATCACCACACTGGGCTGAGAGATATCCACACCGTGCCGAGAAATCACCACACCGGGCCGAGAGATCATCACACTGGTCTGAGAGATCACCACACTGGGCTGAGAGATCACCACACCGGGCCGAGAGATCACCACACCGGGCTGAGAGATCACCACACCGAGCTGAGAGATCATCACACTGGTCTGAGAGATCACCACACTGGGTTGAGAGATCACCACACCGGGCTGAGAGATCACCACACTGGGCTAAGAGATCACCACACCAGGCCGAGAGATCATAACACCGGGCTGAGAGATCACCACACCGGGCTGAGAGATCACCACACCGAGCTGAGAGATCACCACACCGGGCTGAGAGATCATCACACTGGGCTGAGAGATCATAACACCGGGCTGAGAGATCACCAAACCGGGCTGAGAGATCACCACACCGGGCTGAGAGATCACCAAACCAGGCCGAGAGATCACCACACCAGGCCGAGAGATCACCACACCGGACTGAGAGATCATCACACCGGGCCAAGAGATCACAACACCAGGCAAAGAGATCACCACACCGGACCGAGAGATCACCACACCGAGCTGAGAGATCACCACACCGGGCTGAGAGATCACCACACCGGACCGAGAGATCACCACACCGAGCTGAGAGATCACCACACCGGGCCGAGAGATCACCAAACTGGGCTGAGAGATCCTTACACTGGGCCAAGAGATCACCTCACCTGGGTGAGAGATCACCACACTGGGCTGAGAGATCATCACACCAGGCTGAGAGATCACCACACAGGGCCGAGAGATTACCACCCCGGACTGAGAGATCTTCACACTGGGCCGAGATATCACCACACCAGGCTGAGAGATCACCACTCCGGGCCGAGAGATCACAACACTGGGCTGAGAGATATCTGCACAGGGCTGAGATATCACCACACCGGGCTGAGAGATCACCACACCGGACCGAGAGATCACCACACCGAGCTGAGAGATCACCACACCAGACCGAGAGATCACAACACCGGGCCGAGAGATCACCATACTGAACCGAGAGATCACCACACCGGACTGAGATATCATCACACCGGGCCGAGAGATCACCACACCGGCGTGAGAGATCACCACACCGGACTGAGAGATCACCACACCAGGCCAAGAGGTCACCACACTGGACTGAGAGATCACCATACTGGGCCGAGAGATCACCACACCGGGCCGAGAGATCACCACACATGACCGAGAGATCACAACACCGGGCTGAGAGATCACCACACCGGGCTGAGAGATCACCACACCGAGCTGAGAGATCACCACACCGGGCTGAGAGATGATCACACCGGGCTGAGAGATCATAACACCGGGCTGAGAGATCACCACACCGGGCTGAGAGATCACCACACCGGGCTGAGAGATCACCACACCAGGCCGAGAGATCACCACACGGGACTGAGAGATCACCACACCGGGCCGAGAGATCACCACACCGGGCTGAGAGATCACCACACCGGGCTGAGAGATAATCACACCGGGCCAAGAGATCACCACACCTGGCAAAGAGATCACCACACCGGACCGAGAGATCACCACACCGAGCTGAGAGATCACCACACCGGGCTGAGAGATCACCACACCGGACCGAGAGATCACCACACCGAGCTGAGAGATCACCACACCGGGCCGAGAGATCACCACACCGGGCTGAGAGATCAAAACACCAGGCTGAGAGATCACCACACCGGGCTGAGAGATCACCACACTGGGCTGAGAGATCATCACACCAGGCTGAGAGATCACCACACCGGGCCGAGAGATGACCACCCCGGACTGAGAGATCATCACACCAGGCTGAGAGATCACCACACCGGGCCGAGAGATGACCACCCCGGACTGAGAGATCATCACACCAGGCTGAGAGATCACCACACCGGGCCGAGAGATTACCACCCCGGACTGAGAGATCTTCATACTGGGCCGAGATATCACCACACCAGGCTCAGAGATCACCACACCGGGCCGAGAGATCACAACACTGGGCTGAGAGATCACCACACTGGGCCGATAGATTACCACACGGGACTGAGAGATCTTCACACTGGGCCGAGATATCACCACACCAGGCTGAGAGATCACCACACCGGACTGAGAGATCTCCGCACTGGGCTGAGAGATCACCACACCGGGCTGAGAGATCACCACACCGGACTGAGAGATCACCACACCAGGCCAAGAGATCACCACACTGGACTGAGAGATCACCACACTTGTCCGAGAGATCATCACACCGGACTGAGAGATCACCACACAGGGTCATAGAACATAGAACATAGAAGAATACAGCGCAGTACAGGCCCTTCGGCCCTCGATGTTGCGCCGATCAAAGCCCACCTAACCTACACTAACCCACTATCCTCCATATACCTAGTCAATGCCCGCTTAAATACCCATAAAGAGGGAGAGTCCACTACTGCTACTGGCAGAGCATTCCATGATCTTACGACTCGCTGAGTGAAGAACCTACCCCTAACATCAGTCCTATATCTACCCCCCCTTAATTTAAAGCTATGCCCCCTTGTAATAGCTGACTCCATACGTGGAAAAAGGTTCTCACTGTCAACCCTATCTAACCCCCTAATCATCTTGTACACCTCTATCAAATCACCCCTAAACCTTCTTTTCTCCAAAGAAAACAACCCCAAGTGCCTCAGCCTTTCCTCATAGGATCTTCCTACCATACCAGGCAACATCCTGGTAAACTTCCTCTGCACCCGTTCCAGTGCCTCCACATCCTTCCTATAGTATGGCGCCCAAAACTGCACACAATATTCCAGATGCGGCCGCACCAGAGTCTTATACAACTGCAGCATGACCTCAGGACTCCGGAACTCAATTCCTTTACCAATAAAAGCCAGTACGCCATATGCCTTCTTCACTGCACTATTTACCTGGGTGGCAACTTTCAGAGATCTGTGTACATGGACACCAAGATCCCTCTGTTCTTTCACACTACCAAGTAGTCTACCATTAGCCCAGTAATCCATCTTTTTATTACTCTTACCAAAGTGAATCACTTCACACTTAGCTACATTGACCTCCATTAGCCACCTTTCTGCCCAGCTCTGCAGCTTTTCTATATCCCGCTGTAACCTGCCATATCCTTCCTCACTGTCGACAACTCCTCCGACTTTCGTATCATCCGCAAACTTGCTCACCCAACCTTCTAACCCTTCCTCCAGGTCATTTATAAAAATGACAAACAGCAATGGTCCCAAAACAGATCCTTGCGGAACACCGCTAGTGACGGCACTCCAAGATGAAACTTTGCCATCAACTACTACCCTCTGTCTTCTTCCAGAGAGCCAATTCCTAATCCAAACCTCCAACTCACACTCAATGCCATATCTCTGTATTTTCTGCAGTAGCCTACCATGGGGGACCTTATCAAACGCCTTACTAAAATCCATATATACCACATCTACCGCTTTCCCCTCATCTACCTCCTTCGTCACCTTCTCAAAGAATTGAATAAGGTTTGTGAGGCACGACCTGCCCTTCACAAAACCATGCTGACTATCCTTGATCACATCATTCTTATCCAGATGTGCATAAATCCTATTCCTTACAATTCTCTCTAAGACTTTGCCCACAACAGAAGTGAGACTCACTGGCCTATAGTTACTAGGATTATCCCTACTCCCCTTCTTGAACAAGGGAACCACGTTTGCTAGCCTCCAGTCCTCTGGCACTACTCCTGTCGACAAAGAGGACACAAAAATCAAGGCCAATGGCTCTGCAATCTCCTCCCTTGCTTCCCAGAGAATCCGAGGATAAATGCCATCAGGCCCAGGGGACTTATCTATTTTCACCCATGCCAGAATTTCCAACACCTCTTCTCTACATATCTCAAAGCTATCCATTCTACTTATTCGTGCCTCAGTATTCATATCGACAACAATGTCCTGTTCCTGAGTGAATACTGACGAAAAGTATTCATTCATCGCCTCCCCAATCTCTTCAGCCTCCACACGCAACTTCCCATTACTATCCTGGATTGGACCTATTCCTTCCCTAGTCATTCTTTTATTCCTAACATACCTATAGAAAACCTTAGGGTTTTCCCTAATCCTACCAACTAAGGACCTTTCATGTCCCCTCCTTGCTGCTCTTAACTCTCTCTTCAGGTCCTTCCGGGCTACCTTGTAACTCTCAATCTCCCCTATTGAACCTTCACGCCTCATCTTTACAAAGGCCGCCCTCTTCCATTTAACAAGGGATTCCAACTCCTTATTAAACCACGGCTCCCTCACACGACCCTTTCCTCCCTGCCTGATAGGTACGTACTTATCAAGGACACTCAATAGTTGCTCCTTGAACAAGTTCCACATATCAATTACGCTCTTGCCTTGGAATCTACTTTTCCAATCCACACATCCTAAGTCATGCCTCAACGCATCATAATTTCCCTGCCCCCAGCTATAACTCTTGCCCTGTAGTACACACTTATCCCTCTCCATCACTAGACTAAAAATCACCGAATTGTGGTCACTGTCCCCAAAGTGCTCACCTACCTCTAGTTCTAATACCTGGCCTGGTTCATTACACAGAACCAAATCCAGTATGACCTCACCTCTTGTTGGCTTATCTACATATTGTGTCAGGAAACTCTCCTGCACACATTGCACAAACACTGACCCATCTAACGAACTTGAGCTATAGCTTTCCCAATCAATATCAGGAAAGTTAAAGTCTCCCATAACAATCACCCTATTACTGTCACTCTTCTCCTGAATCATCTTCGCAATCCTTTCTTCAACAATTCTAGGACTATTAGGAGGCCTGTAAAAGACTCCTAACAGGGTGACCTCACCTCTCCTATTCCTAACCTCAACCCAAACTACCTCAGATGGCAAATCTTCGTCCATCTTCCTTTCCACCGCTGTAATACTATCTTTGACAAGCAAAGCCACACCCCCCCCCCCTTTTACCCCCACCTCTGACCCTACTAAAACATTTAAACCCTGGAACCTGCAACAGCCAATCCTGTCCCTGATCTAGCCATGTCTCCGTAATAGCCACAACATCGAAGTCCCAGGTACCAACCCACGCTGCAAGTTCACCTACCTTATTTCGTATACTTCTGGCATTAAAGTATACACACTTCAAGCCACTCTTCTGTTTACAGGCACCATCCTTTAAGATTGATGCCATATTCCTAACCTCCCTACACTCCAGGTCCTGCACCCTAAAGCTACAGTCTGGGTTCCCATGCCCCTGCAGAGTTAGTTTAAACCCCCCCCAAGAGCACTAGCAAACCTCCCCCCAAGGATACTGGTGCCCCTCAGGTTCAGGTGCAGACCATCCTGTCTATAGAGGTCCCAGCTTCCCCAGAAAGAACCCCAGTTATCCAAGTACCGAAATCCCTCCCTCCTGCACCATCCCTGTAGCCACGCATTTAACTCTTCTCTCTCCCTATTCCTCGACTCTCTATCACGTGGCACGGGTAACAAACCAGAGACAACAACTCTGTTTGTTCTAACTCTGAGCTTCCAACCTCGCTCCCTAAAAGCCTGTCTAACATCCTCAGCACTCCTCCTACCTATGTCATTGGTGCCAATATGGACCACGACTTCAGGCTGCTCCCCCTCCCCCTTAAGGACCCGGAAAACACGATCAGAGACATCACGTACCCTTGCACCTGGGAGGCAACATACCAAACGTGAGTCTCTCTCGTTCCCACAAAACCGCCTATCTGTGCCCCGAACTATCGAGTCCCCAATTATTATTGCTCTGCTCTTCTCCACCCTTCCCTTCTGAGTAGCGGGGACAGGCTCCGTGCCAGAGGCCTGAGCCCCGTTACTTACCCCTGGTAAGTCGTCTCCCCCACAAGTATCCAAAACGGTATACTTGTTCTTGAGGGGAACGACCACAGGGTGTCCCTGCACTGGCTGCTTCCTCCCAGTCCCCCTCACTGTCACCCATCTATCTGCCATCTTTGGAGTTACTACTTCCCTATAGCTCCGATCTATGACCCCCTCTGCCTCCCGAATGATCCGAAGTTCATCCAACTCGAGAGATCACCAAACCGGGCTGAGAGATCACAACACCGGGCTGAGAGATCACCACACCGGGCTGAGAGATCACCACACCAGGCCGGGAGATCACCACACCGGGCTGAGAGATCATCACACTGGACCGAGTGATCACCACACCGGGCCGAGAGGTCACCACACCGGTCTGACAGATCATGATACCAGGCCAAGTGATCACCACAATGGACCGAGAGACCATCATACCGGACCGAGAGATCACCACACCAGGCCAAGAGATCACCACACCGGACTGAGAGATCACCACACCAGGCCGAGAGATTACCACACCGGGCTGAGAGATCACCACACCGGGCTGAGAAATCATCACACTGGGCTGAGAGATCACCACACCGAGCTGAGAGATCTCTTCACCGGGCCGAGAGATTACCACAATGGGCTGAGAGATGATCATACTGGGCCGAGAGATCACCACACCGGGCTGAGAGATCACCACACTGGGCTGAGAGATCACCACACCGGGCTGAGAGATCATCACACTGGGCTGAGAGATCACCACACCAGGCCGAGAGATCATAACACCGGGCTGAGAGATCACCACACCGCGCTGTGAGATCACCACACCGAGCTGAGAGATCACCACACCGGGCTGAGAGATCATCACACTGGGCTGAGAGATCATAAAACCGGGCTGAGAGATCACCACACCGGGCTGAGAGATCACCACACCGGGCTGAGAGATCACCACACCAGGCCGAGAGTTCACCACACCGGACTGAGAGATCACCACACCGGGCTGAGAGATCACCACACTGGGCTGAGAGATCACCACACCGGGCTGAAAGATCATCACACTGGGCTGAGAGATCATCACACTGGGCTGAGAGATCATCACACTGGGCTGAGAGATCACCACACCAGGCCGAGAGATCATAACACCGGGCTGAGAGATCACCACACCGGGCTGAGAGATCACCACACAGAGCTGAGAGATCACCACACCGGGCTGAGAGATCATCACACTGGGCTGAGAGATCATAAAACCGGGCTGAGAGATCACCACACCGGGCTGAGAGATCACCACACCGGGCTGAGAGATCACCACACCAGGCCGAGAGTTCACCACACCGGACTGAGAGATCACCACACCGGGCCGAGAGACCACCACACCGGGCTGAGAGATCAGCACACCGGGCCGAGAGATAACCACACCGGGCTGAGAGATCGTTACACTGGGCCAAGAGATCACCTCACCGGGGTGAGAGATCACCACACTGGGCCGATAGATTACCACACGGGACTGAGAGATCTCCGCACCGGGCTGAGATATCACCATACCAGGCCAAGAGATCACCACACTTGGCCGAGAGATCATCACACCGGACTGAGAGTTCACCACGCAGGGCCGAGAGATCACCACACCGGGCTGAGAGATCACAACACCGGGCTGAGAGAACACCACACCGGGCTGAGAGATCACCACACCAGGCCGGGAGATCACCACACCGGGCTGAGAGATCATCACACTGGACCGAGTGATCACCACACCGGGCCGAGAGGTCACCACACCGGGCTGAGAGATCATGATACTAGGCCAAGTGATCACCACAATGGACCGAGAGATCACCACACTGGACTGAGAGATCACCAGACCGGGCCGAGAGATCACCACACCGGGCTGAGAGATCACCACACCAGACCGAGAGATCACCACACCAGGCCAAGAGATCACCACACCGGACTGAGAGATCACCACACAGCACTGAGAGATCACCATACCGGACTGAGAGATCTATCACCGGACTGAGAGATCACCACACTGGGCTGAGAGATATCCACACTGTGCCGAGAAATCACCACACCGGGCCGAGAGATCATCACACTGGTCTGAGAGATCACCACACTGGGCTGAGAGATCACCACACCGGGCCGAGAGATTACCACACCGGGCTGAGAGATCACCACACCAGGCCGAGAGATCATAACACCGGGCTGAGAGATCACCACACCGAGCTGAGAGATCACCACACCGGGCTGAGAGATCATCACACTGGGCTGAGAGATCATAACACCGGACTGAGATATCTCCACACCGGGCTGAGAGATCACCACACCGGGCTGAGAGATCACCACACCAGGCCGAGAGATCACAACACCGGGCTGAGAGAACACCACACCGGGCTGAGAGATCACCACACCAGGCCGGGAGATCACCACACCGGGCTGAGAGATCATCACACTGGACCGAGTGATCACCACACCGGGCCGAGAGGTCACCACACCGGGCTGAGAGATCATGATACTAGGCCAAGTGATCACCACAATGGACCGAGAGATCACCACACTGGACTGAGAGATCACCAGACCGGGCCGAGAGATCACCACACCGGACTGAGAGATCACCACACCAGACCGAGAGATCACCACACCAGGCCAAGAGATCACCACACCGGACTGAGAGATCACCACACAGCACTGAGAGATCACCATACCGGACTGAGAGATCTATCACCGGACTGAGAGATCACCACACTGGGCTGAGAGATATCCACACTGTGCCGAGAAATCACCACACCGGGCCGAGAGATCATCACACTGGTCTGAGAGATCACCACACTGGGCTGAGAGATCACCACACCGGGCCGAGAGATTACCACACCGGGCTGAGAGATCACCACACCAGGCCGAGAGATCATAACACCGGGCTGAGAGATCACCACACCGAGCTGAGAGATCACCACACCGGGCTGAGAGATCATCACACTGGGCTGAGAGATCATAACACCGGACTGAGATATCTCCACACCGGGCTGAGAGATCACCACACCGGGCTGAGAGATCACCACACCAGGCCGAGAGATCACCACACCAGGCTGAGAGATCATCACACTGGGCCAAGAGATCACCACACCAGGCAAAGAGATCACCACACCGGACCGAGAGATCACCACACCGAGCTGAGAGATCACCACACCGGGCCGAGAGATCACCACACCGGGCTGAGAGATCAACACACCAGGCTGAGAGATCACCACACCGGGCTGAGAGATCACCACACTGGACCGATAGATCACCACACCAGACCGAGAGATCTCCGGGCTGAGAGATCATCTCACCAGACCGAGAAATCATCACACCGGGCCGAGAGATCACCACACCGGGCTGAGAGATCAACACACCAGGCTGAGAGATCACCACACCGGGCCGAGAGATCACCACACCGGGCCGAGAGATCACCGGGCTGAGAGATCATCTCACCAGACCGAGAAATCATCACACCGGGCTGAGAGATCTCCATACCAGGCTGAGAGATCATCACACCGGACCAAGAAATCACCACACCGGGCCGAGATATCATCGTGCTAAGCTGAGAGATCATCGTGCAAGGCTGAGGGACCATCATGCCAGACTGAGAGATCACCACTCTGGGCTGAGATATCGTCCCACCAGGCCGAGAGATCCGTAGGCCGGGTTGAGCGATCACCACACCACAGAGAGATAGGTGTGCTGGGCTGAGATAACACCATGCTGGGCTAAGAGATCCTCAGGCTGGTTTGAGAGATCAGTTCACTTTGCCGACAGATCAGGGCACTGGGATGAGAGATCACTGCTGTGCTGAGAGATCACCATGTCAGGCTGAGAGATCACCACACCAGGCTGAGAGATGGCTATGCCAGACTGAGAGATCACTGTGCCGATCTAAGTGATCCCCAGGCTGGGCTAGCAGATCACCACACCAGACTGAGAGATCACTGTGCCGATCTAAGTGATCCCCAGGTTGGGCTAACAGATCACCACACCAGGCTGAGAGATCACTGCACTGGACTGAGAGATTTCAACACCAGCCTGAAAGAGCACCATGCAGAGAGATCGCGATGCCAGGCCAAGTGATGCCACACAGGAAGAGAGTTCACCATGTCAGGCTGAGAGCTCACCACACCAGGACGAGCGATCCCCACGTCAACCCAATAATCGGCGCGCCAGGACAAGAGATCGCCGTGCCAGACTGAGATCCCCATGCTGGGCTGACAGATTACCACACCAGGCTGAGAGATCAACATGCCAGTCTGAGAGATGTCCATGCTGAGTTGAGAGATTACCATGCCGGGTTGTGAGATCTCTGCGCTGGTCCGAGAGATTTCCACACCAGTTTGAGAGATCACTATGCTGGGTTGAGAGATAGGTGGGCGGCCCGGTGGCAGAGTGGTTAGTGCTGCTGCCTCACGGTGCCAGAGACCCGGGTTCAAATCCCATCTCAGGTGATTGTCTGTGTGGAGTTTCCACATTCTCCCCGTGTCTGCTTGGGTTTCCTCTGGGTGCTCCGGTTTCCTCCCATAGTCCAAAAATGTGCAGGTTCGGTGACTTGGCCATGCTAAATTGCCCGTAGTGTTAGGTGTAGGGGAATAGGTCTGGGTGGGTTGCACTTCGGCAAGTCGGTGTGGACTTGTTGGGCCGAACGGCCTGTTTCAACACTGTATGTAATCTAAAAAAAATGCTGGGCTGAGAGGTCGCCACACTTGAATACTTTTAAAAATGCAGCATGTTGCTGTGCATAGGGACCTGGGTGTCCTTGTGCATGAATCACAGAAGATTGGTCTGCAGGTGGAACATCCTATTAATAAGACAAATGGAATTTTGTCCTTCATTGCTAAAGGGATTGAGTTTAAAAGCAGTGAGATTCTGTTGCAGCTGTATAGGATGCTGGTGAGGTCACAGTTGGAGTACTGTGTGTAGTTTGGTCTACTTGTGAAAGGATGGACTGGCAGAGGAGGGGGTGCAGAGGAGGTTCACTCGGTTGATTTCAGAGTTGAGGGGTTTGGCTTCTGAGGAGAGACTGAGTAGACTGGGATTATATTCACTGGCCCTATAACGTCTTCTCTAACCTCTTGCAGTGCTCTTGGGTATATTGGTCAGGACCAGATTTATCCACCTTCGGACATTCTAACAACAAACAACCCCTCTACTGTGAAACAGACTATCTCCAAGATATCACACTAACGTCCCCAAGTTCCCAATCTTCATGTCTTTCTCCACGGTAAACACAGATGAGAAATATTCATTGAGAACTTCACCCATCTCCTGTGGTTCTGCACATACATGTCTCCAGTTATTGAGCATCATATCCCGTTCTTATGAGGGCATCCTTGAGTTCAGGTTTGAACAAGAACTCTCTACACAGGACCTCTAACCAACACTATACAGCAGATATATTGCCGACATTTCCTTCCACTGCCCCCATGGTGAGGAGTCACTGAAACAACTACACAGTGGTATCAATGATTTCATCCCATCATCAAAGTCACCACAGACTACTCATTAGTATCTGTCTCATTCTTGGACACAAGAATCTCCATCAAGGATGGACACCTCAGCACCTCACTGTACTGCAAACCCATGGATAATCTCCAAATGCTACATTTCTCTAGCTTCCACCCGAAACACATTAAAACAGCCATCCCCTCTGGACAAACCCTACATGCACACACAGGATCTTTTCAGATGAGGAGGAAGGTGACAGACACTTGGAAGTACTCCAGGATGCCCTAATAAAAGGGTACGCTGCTCAACTCATTGCCTGTTAGTTCCGACCTGCCACAGTGAAAAACCGTAATGATCGCCTCAGGAGAAAGATACAGGCTACAACTGACAGGGTACACTTCACTGTCCAGTACTTCCCAGGAGCTGAACGACTACACCGAGTTCTTCGCAGCCTGCAACACATCATCACTGAGGGTGAGCACCTCATCAAGACCTTCCCTTCACCTCTCCTTCTCGCCTTTAAACAACCATCAATCCTCAAACAGATCAATGTTCGCAGCAAACTGCCCGACTTTCAGGTCAACACCATAAAATCTAGTCACAGTGAACACTGTAAGATGAATCAGAGTGTTGAAACGGATACCACCATTACCTGTGGGATACCACTCACCAGGTTCATGGCAGGTAATCATGTGACTCGGCCAATGTGGTCTATCTCCTCCGCTGCATGCAAAGGTGCCCCGAGGCATGGCACATTCGCAAGACCGAGCAGAGGCTATGGCAATGGATGGATAGACACCACACAACAATCAACAGACAGGAGTGTTCCCTCCCAGTCGGAGAAAACTTCGGCGGTCCAGGACATTCGACCCTCAGACCTTTGGATGATCATCTTCCAAGTTGGACTTCGGGACAGGCTACAACATAAAGTGGGCTAGCTGAGGCTGGTAGCCAAGTTTGGTATTCATGGGAGTGGCCTCAACTGAGATTTTGGGGTCATGTCACACTCCAGGTGACCCCAATGCACTACACACACGCTTTCACACACACACACACTCCTATAGACCCATACACTCATGCAGACCCTCTTTCACACACAAGCTCCCTCTCATATGTTCATACATATACACCCATGCTCACACATACACACACCCTCTCATGGACTTATACAGCTTTAACACTCACACTCACACACATGCGCCCACCCTCTCATAGACACTCAAACATCCCCTCCCTCCAACCACACGCACCCACACACACACACACACACACACACACACACACGTTTGTGGGGGCAATTTGTACTTGCAGGATTATATTTTATTTTGTTCAAAAACCATGTGAGATTCTGAAAATCTTTTTTTCTGAAAAAGAATCGGTCTGAACATCTGGGCACAGACAGCCTCCCACAGGGTACCTCAAACTTTCAATGCATGACCTGAGCTGACATGTCATCTACTGGAAAAGTTCACTTGAGAATGTAACTTTTAAAAAAATTCTGGGATTTTCATATGAAACAACTGAAAACAACATGGTCATTCTAAAAGATGAGAGACATAACAAACAATCCAGGTCTTTTCAATATATAATTTCAGTTGTATCACACTGTAAACTTTTGCACTAAATTCTGTGTCTTATGATCTTATATTCCCACAACCACCTGATGAAGGAGCAGCGCTCCCAAAAGCTAGTGCTTCCAAATAAACATGTTGGACTATCACCTGCTATCACACCTGCTGTGTGATTTTTAACTTTGTTCACCCCAGTCCAACACCGGCACCTCCAAATCAGGATTTATGAAGGCAGTGTGGTGAAAGTGATCGATAATTACTTCAGTAAGGCATTCACCAAAGTGCTACATGATAGATTGGTGAGCAAGATGAGGTCAAATGGAACACAAGGAGAACGAGCCATTTGGAGATAGAAGGAAGGAGGCAGAGGGTGTGATGGAGGTTGCTTTCCAGACTGGAGACCTGTAAGCAACAGTGGGACACAGTGATCGATGCTGGGTCATCGCTTCTTGTCATTTATATAAATGATTTGAATGTGAACATTGGAGGTAGAGTCAGTAATTTTGCAGATGACACCAAAACTGGATATCTCGTGGACAGCAAAAATTCCCACAGTGTACCATGGGACCTTGATCAGATGGGTTACTGGGCAGAGGAGAGGCCGATGGAGTATAATTTAGATAAACGTGAGGTGCTGCATTTTGGAAAGGCTACTCAGAGTGGGACATATGCAACAAATGGTAAGGTCCTGGGGAGTGTTACTAAACAAAGAGACCTTGGAGTGGTGGTTCATAGATGTTTGAAAATGGAGTTGAAGGTAGACAGGGGAGTGAAGAAGGTGTTTGGTATTTAGATTCAGATGTAAACTTTATTGTTACTTGCTCTGAAGTACAAGAGTACAGTGATATGTGTACAATGTCATCAAACACTGTACACGTAGTAGCTCAAAATCTAAGTTAGAGGGAAAGCATGACTGTGTTTCTTATTATAAAGAGAAAAACCAAGAAATAAAGTTAAATGTTAATATTACAGACCTTCGTCATGTTAAGTGGAACAATAAAGTAATAACAGTAAAAGTTGCACAGTGTTTCTGTAGTGCACTCCCTGTGAAGGCTCGATCCTCTTTGCTTGGGCCCGCTGTTTCGGAAACCTCCATTTCCCTGCTCTCGATGCTGCAGATGCTGAGGGTAGGGGTGGGGGTTATCTCCCTCATTGACACTTCCGGCTTGCTCTGACCATGTTAGGCTCTCAGCCACAGCCACATCCACACCCAAGATGGTCATCCGAGAGCACTCAGTACCCACAGCCGCTGGCACACTTCCAACAATGCATCGCCACTGCTGCCTCTCGACAGAAGAGAAGGAAAATATATATGAGAAGGAGAGAGAGGGTCAGGAATATGGCCAGACTGGAGCAGATGGGCCGAATGTGCCTGTTCCACAATCTTGGAAAACTTGCTCACTCTCTCCCTCACACTGCCGGCCCCCACTCTCTCTCTCCCTCACACTTCCCGCTGCAACTCTCTCCCTCACACTACCCGCTCCTACTCTCTCTCTCTCTCCCTCACTCTGCCGGTCCCACTCTCTCTCCCTCACATTGCCCGCTCGCACTCTCTATCTCCCTCTTACTGCTCGCTCCCACTCTCTCTCTCCCTCATACTGGCCGCTCCCACTCTCTCTCTCTACCTCACACTGCCTGCTCCCACTCTCTCTCCCTCACACTGCCCGCTCACACTCTGTCTCCCTCACATTGCCGGTCCCACTCTCTCTCCCTCACACTGCTGGCTCCCACTCTCTCCCTCACATGACTGGGTCGCACTCTCTCTCTCCCTGACACTCCCTCTTCCTTTCTCTCTCTCCTCTGCACAACTGGGTCTCACTCTCTTGCTTTTCTTGGTCAGTGCATTGAGTATAGGAATTGGGAAGCCATGTTGTTTCTGAGAAGGACATTGATTAGCCCACTATTGGAAGTCTGCATTCACTTCTTGTCTCCCCCCTATCGGAAGGATGTTGTGAAACTTGAAAGGGTTCAGAAAAGGTTTTCAAGAATGTTGCCAGGATTGAAGGGATTCAGCTATCGAGAGAGGCTGAATAGGCTGTGCCTATTTTCCCTGGAGTGTCGGAGGCTGTGGGGTGACCGGATAGAGATTTATAATGTTATGAGGGGCAGGGATAAGGTAAGTAGCCAATGTCTATTCGCCGGCGAGAGGAGTCCAAAAGTAAAGGTCAGAGGTAAAATTTGGAAAGGAAATATTTAAAATGGACCGAAAGGGCAGTTTTCTTCTTGCAGAGGGTGATGTCTGTATGGCATGAGCTGCCAGTTAGGGAACAATGGATGAATAAAGATGTTGAAATTCAAGTCAAGAATAAAAAATAACCATCTATTAGAGAGACAATTGGGATCAACTGAATGTCTTGAAGAGTGTAAAGAGTGTAGGGGCATTCTTCAGAAGGAAATGAGGAAGGCAAAGAGGGGAAAGGGGTTAGCCTTGGCAGACAGGGTAAAAATTATCCAAAGAGGTTCCATAAATACATTGAGTGAGGGAGCAACTGGAGAGAGAGTAGGACCCCTAAAAGACCAATTAGGTTGTCTTTGGATTGAACCTCAAGAGATGGGAGGGATATAAAAAATATGTTGCATCCATTTTTATTGTTGGGAAAGAAATGGAGGCTGGAGAAATCAGAGATATAAATGTTGATGTTTGGAAACAGTTCACAGTACAGAAGAGGAAGTCCTGGAGATCTTGAAAAAAACATACAGATAGATAAACCTGACCAAGTGTGTCCCAGGACATTGTGGGAAGTTAGAGAGAAAATCATATTGCCCCACAGCAGAATATTTGTATCATCTATAAACCATGAGGAAAGAACTGGAGGACTGGGATGTGGCTAATATGTCATTGGTTAAGAAGGGATTTGAGGAGAAGCCTGGGAACTATCGACCTGTAAGCCTGTCCTCGGTGGTGGGTAAGTTTTTAGAGATGGTCCTGAAAGATAGGACTTACAGAGGTTGGAGAGGAAAGGATTGATTAGAGATGGTCAGTCTGATTTAGTGTGAGCAAAATCATATCTCACCTTTGATTGGGTTTGTTTTTGGAAGTAAACAAAATGATTGATGAGGACAGAGAGTTAGATATTGTTTGGTTGGCCTTTAGTAACGCCTTTGATGATGCTTTGCATGATCGACTACTTGGTAAAGTTAGATCACATAGGATTCAGAGTGTACTTGCCAACTGAATACATAATTGGCTTTATGGCAGAAGATGGTGGATCATTGTTTTTCACACTGGAGGCCTTTGACAAGCTGTGTCCCACAGGGATTGGGATGGCTCCACTTCTGTTTGTCATTTATACAAAGATATGGATGACAATATAGGAGGCATGGTTAGTAAGTTTGTGGATGACACCAAAATGGTAAATAGACAGTGAAGAATGTGACCTAAAATTACAAAGAGATCTTGGGATGAATTGGGCTGAGGAGTAGCAGATGGTGTTTAATTTGGATAAATGTGAGGTATTGCATTGTGGTAATATAAACAAGGACTTAATGGTAGTGCCCTGGGTAGTGTGGACGAGCAGAGAGAGACGTCAGGGTTCAGGGACATGCTTCTTTAAAATTTGCATCCCAGTTAGACAGGGTAGTTAAGAAGGTGTTTAGCACACTCACCTTCATTGCTCAGACCTTTGAGTATCATAGTTCTGACATTATATTGAACTTTTACAGGACAGTGATGAGGCCTCTTCTGGATTAATGTGTGCAATTCTCATCGCCCTGTTACAGGAAGGATATTATTAAACTGGAGAAGGTTCAGTAAAGATTTACCGAGATGTTGTCAGGAATGGAGGGTTTGAGATATAGACATGGGCTGTTGCATTGGAGTGTGAGGGGTGACCTTATTGATGTTTAAACTATCGTGTGGGGCACAGATAAGATGAACGATAAGGGAGTTCAAACCTGGGGGGTATATTTTTAAGGTGAGAGGAGAAAGATTGAAAAAGGACATGAGGGGCAATGAATTTAGAATTTTGGATGTGGAATGAACTATCAGAAGAAATGGTGGATGTAGGTACAGTAACAATGTTTAAAATACATTTGAAGAAGTTCATGAATAGGAAAGGTTTGGAGGGATATGGGCCCAGCGCAGGCAGGTGGGAATAGATTAGTTTTGGAATATGGTCCGTGTGGTTGGTCCAAAGGGTCTGTCTCCGTGCTGTATGACTCGTTGACTCCATGACATTACGGTACGCAGCCAAAACACACTTTAGTCTCTGCACACGCTCACTTTGCCCTCCACCCCATGGTCTGGGATACAGCACGGGGAAGGATAATGTTGATGGATGGAGATACTGAGGGGCTTTTATATACAGTTGGTGTATCATGAAGGAACTACAGAGGGACAGATCAGGATTGATGAAGCTGCACAAGGGAGGGCAATTAGACAGAGGCCATGGAGGGGGACAGGGGCTAAATTTGCGGTGGGGGGGCGGGATTGTCCAATATTGAAGGGGAGTGCAGATTCCATCTCAGGATTGAACAACAGAGCCAGGGAAGGAAAGAAGGAAAGAGAGAGAGAAATGAGAGAAGAAGAAAGAAGAAGAGAATGGGAACGAACACAGATAAAGGTGGGAAGAAGAGACAGGAGAGGAAATACAAAAGAAGAGGCTGTCAGTAAGAGAGAGCGAGAGAAAAGTTTAGAGGGAGAGAGAGATGTATTGTGATACAGACAGAATGAGAGACAGAGGCAAAGAGATCTCCAGAGAAAAAAAAGAGGAAAAATCAGACCGATATAAGGACGTGCTAAGGAAAGATATGGTGAGATTTAACAATTGATATTCACCATTCCTGTTGGTCTCAGCTCTCGCGATGGTCTCTCACACTCTTTCTCTTCCATTCAGGACAGACTCTGCTCCAGGGGCTCGCTCTTGAGATTCAACCATTCCCCACACTCTCACACACAGAGACAAAACAGAAACACTGCTCACAGATACTCACCCCCTGCTCAGTGCACACAGTGAAAGTTCAGTAGGTTAGGATAGTTTTCATTAGACAAAAGGAGGTTGAGAGGAGACCTATGAGGTCTACATAATTATGAAGGCTACGGACAGGGGAGACAAGGATAAGCTTTTTTCCCAGAGTGAAGGATTCTATAACGAGAAGTCACACTTTCAACGTGAGAGGTGAAAAGTTAAATGGGGATACACGCGGCAAGGACTTCACAAAGAGAGTGGTGGATGTCTGGAACACGTTGCCAACAAAGAGTGTAGAGGCAGGCACAGTAGTTTCAGTGAAGATGCGTCTGGACAGATGCATGAGCAGGTGGGGAGCAGAGGGAGACAGATGCTTAGGAAATGGGCGACAGGTTTAGACAGAGGCTTTGGATTGGCTCAGGATTGGAGGGCCGAAGGGCCTGTTCCTGGCTGTAAATGTTTTTGTTCTTTGTTCTTTGAAGGGAAAATGGCTGCCAGAACCTGTTTGAAATATCCCCAAGTCTCTCACCGAAAGCACCCTCTCTGCCCAAGTCCCAGCTCATCCCCTCAGCTCCCAGCTTCCTCTACCCAGGGCATGCCTCCCTCAGGGATGGAGCATAGCTAGAGTCATCTCAGTTGGATTAGAGGGGGGAGGGAGTGAGGGAACGAGCAGATGTGAGAGAATGCAGCAGGTAAACAGTTTCATCCAGTCTGCCTTTGTCTACTCCTGCTTCAAGTTTTATTGTCTTGGAATAAAAAACAAATGTATTTTCAAACTGATCAAATTCCTTTTGTCTTTGTGGTTTCCTACTGATCAATATGACAAATTTCAACTTGCAATTGCCAGGAATCTAACCCAGGTCACCTGTTTGGAAGACAGCTACAATAACCACGATAGCACCATCACCGAGAACTTCACAACAGCACAGTCCCCAAACATAGTTAAAAAGACCTTTAACATAACAAATCGAACAGAGTTCATGTCGATTCTCGGAAGGTGATATTGGGTCAGGTGACGACCGCTTATATGGAGAGGTAGATTTGAAGGAGCATCGAAAATCGGAGAGGGAGCTGGGTCATTAGGTGGGTACAGAGACGGAGTCCAGAAATCCCTCTGGTTGTGCTTGGATTCACCCAGCAATGCATCAGCTGGTTCATGTAAAGGAGCAAATAAAGAAACGGGATGACGTCAGAGAACTGGTTTAGTCAAGACTGCCTTCGCCTTCTCCTGCTTGGCATTTTATTGTTTTAGAATGCAAACCACATGTTTTCACAAACTGACCTAAATCCTTTGCTCTTTGTGTTTACTGTTGATCAATGAGAAAATCTAAAAGTGCAATTGCCAGGAACCAACACGAGGAATTGAATGGAAACAAAGTAAATTGTTGTTCAAAATAAAGGTGCAAATAAAGACACAGAATCTTTACAATATTTTATTTCATTTTTCAATAGGAAGCTTCTCGTTTTTTTAAAAAAATTGTCTAGATGTGTGTGGTCAGAGAATTCAGTGAGTAAGAGTGGACAGGAGCCTGTCGTTGCATTTCCCTCTCTGGCCTGCAGTGAATTATTACACCTTCCTCCACATCACTTATGTTTCTACCCACTTCACTCACTGAGAATGGTTTACTTGGGATGAATGTTGCTTTTGTGTATATTTGGTTTTGTTTTTGTTGTCCCACTTCCTACTAATTGTTGCTGATTACTAACAGCACTTTACATTGGCTTTACACCTCAAGTCTCTGTCATTTTGCTCCTCAGATGGAGTCATTCCTTGCCCATTAGGAATGGAGTGTTATCATGTTGCTGCTCCTCCTTCTCCTTTCGGTCCATTCCTCACGTGGACTCCTCGTTCCATTCTCAGCTGTACCTAATGTTGGCTCTCAGTTACTTGGATTGACTCACCAATTGAATTATTGTTCTAACTGGATATGTCATGGCGTACTTTAACTGGTATCTGAAATGTTTCTGTGTCACCACATAAAGAAGGGCATTTGTGCAGCAACTGACGTTCCTCAGCATATATCCAATTTGAACAAAGAGACGATAAGAAACAGAATCCAAGGAATGACCAGCATTAAAGAAATATAAAATATGCAACAACCAGAGAAGTATGAAACTGGCAGATATTGCAAAGAGTAAAATCACAGAATTCTTCCTGCTCTCTGCCTCTGGATCATTCTCTGTTTTTCTCTCACCTCTCAGTTCTTTCCGCAACTTAATGGCCTCAAAGATATGTCTGACAGTCAGAATGTTGATAAAGATAAGAAAGGTGAATGTGAACATTGGTGTTAAATAAGTCTTAAAATATTTAAACCCTATCCACCGACCGTCATTATAATAACCAGGCCTGATATTACAGTACCATGGAACATTGTTGATAATCTTTCCAGGGTAATACACAAAGGAGTTGGGAATGTTCTTGAAACAAAAGAAGATGCAGATTGTTGCCAGCACCCTGGTTGCAGTTTTCCCTGTGCAATACTTAGTTTTCATCTCATGAAAACAAATGGCAACAAATCGATCAAAGGAAAAAGCAATGGTGAACCATGCAGAACAATCAATGGTCAAGTGGTTGAGGGCATAGATAGCAACACAAACAGGAGTGATCTGCAGGAAACACTGTGGATAACAATACTGTCGAAATTGGCGAAGGATGATATAAAAAACAATGAACAGTAGATCTGACATTGTCATGGCCACCAGGTAGCGATTGCTGCACACAGAAAGACCACATTTGCCCCGCGCTAAGATTACAATCACCACTAGACTAACTGTAAGAGTAAGGAAAAAATAGATTTAAAGTCACTAATGAAACATTCTCTGGGCGTGATCCCAGACTGTAAGTAATGACACAAAGATAATTGTTGTTCCGTGTTATATGAAGTTTAAAGTATTTCTCTCAATGAATCATTTGCTCTTTTAAAGGACATAGGGAAGAACATGAGCGACAGATTACTCACAGAAACACGGTCATATACTCAGGACGTTTTTGGTTCAGCAGCAGTCGATTTCGCCTGCTCCTCAGATGCAATCTTGCCTGCTGTGGCTTTCCCAGCACATCGCCCTATCAGCAGTCCCCATTATTTCCTAATTCCTAATGACATGCTGAACCCACACATTAGCTTGTTGTATCTGAACTCCCATTTGGGGTAGCATGGTGTCACAGTGGTTAGCACTGCTGCCTCACAGCACCAGAGACCTGGGTTCAATTCCCACCTCAGGTGACTGACTGTGTGGAGTTTGCATATTCTCCCTGTGTCTGCGTGGGTTTCCTCCGGGTGCTCTGGTTTCCTCCCACAGTCCAAAGATGTGAAGGTTAGGTGAATTGGCCATGCTAAAATTGCCCATAGTGTTAGGTAAGGGGTAGATGTAGGGGTATGGGTGGGTTGCGCGTCAGGGGGGGCGGTGTGGACTTGTTGGGCCGAAGGGCCTGTTTCCACACTGTAAGTAATCTAATCTAATCTCAGCTGTCTGAACAAGATCCATCAACACAATCCCTTTCTATCAAGGAATGGGAAACATCAGGTGTGACTGCGTGGTGGATTGTTATAAAACCCATCTGACCGATAGCAGGCTGTGAACTGCCACAGAGAGAGGGTGGTCTTCCGAAACCCTTTCTCGACCAGCCAGGGGCGGTGCTCAGCCAAAGTCCATCAATATGGCCTCAGTGTAAACCCATTCTGCACAGTATAGGGAAACACACAATGCTCCACATTACTGAGGAGCCTTCGAACTGACAAACTATTCACTTTAAACTCAGTCAGTGAGGACACGAATGTCTGACATCAGGATTTGCCTTGCTAAATGGAAATATAATAATTTATCAGTTATCTGTAGAAATAAGGATGGTTCAATGCAGTGGTTTATGTAAGTTGTTCCAAACCTTACCAGGAACACCAACAGCAACAAGGATGGTCTCGTACACTCTCTCGATCCTTTCCCTGAGAAGATGCATTTCTTTTTTTGATGACACAACCTTTCCCTTCTTGCTGCTGGCAATCTGTTGTAATTAGAGTATTTTCTCAGAGATGGAGTTGAGAGAATTTATTTTGTATTGTGTGGTATCTCCACTGGGAAACCGTGATTATATCTTCAATTTTTTAACGCATTATGAACAAAGAATAGCAGGTCTATTTTAATGATGATAGCATTGAGAATAACAGCTATATTTGAATACCCCAAAGGCTGGATTGATCTGATCCTGTTAAGTCTCAAACATTAATGTTTTCAACTAACAATATTTGCAATATTTCTCTCACTATCAATCCTATCAATATCTAAATACCTTTTCATATTATTTTCTTTGATGACCTTCGTTCAATGCCTCATGCTTTTGAAGTGTTTGAGAGCTGTTTTCCTGCACACTGTTATCCCACAGATTTCCTTGTTAATACAACTGATTTGGGAAATTCTTTCTGTGAATGAGCACTCTAATACAGAACCTGAAGCTTATATTGACCACACCAACAACTGGAACTTTCACTCGGTCACATTTTCTCAAAACAAAGACAAAATTAATCAGATCCTTCAGTTCAAAACCATAGAATGATGACATCATACAGGATAGAGATGGCCCTTCGCTCCGTCGAGTTTTTATCTCTAAACTCACACTCAAAGCTACTTTGGGATCGACAATGGGAAGCCTTCAAACATGAGATAATGAGAGTCCAGAGACAGTATGTTCCTGTTCGGGTGAAGGAAGCATATGTCAGGTACAGGCAGCAGAAATCAAGTGAACCCTGAGAAGAGGATAAATGCAGGAGGAAATACTGCATATTTAAGAGGAGAATCAGGAAGGCAAAAACGGAACGCGAGATAGCACTGGCAAATCGGGGTAATGAGAATCCAAACAGATTCAATAAATACATTCACGTTAAAAGGTTAACTGGGGAGAGAACAGTGCCCCTCAAAGATCAGCAAGGCAGCCTATATGTGGAACCACAGGAGATGGGGAGATACTAAACAAATATTTTTCATCACTGTTTACTTTGGAGAAGGTCATGTAAGATATAGAATGTGGGGAAAGAGATGGCGACATCTTAAAAAATGTTCATGTTACAGTGGACATCTCAAAATGCATAAAGATAGATAAATCCCAGGAACTGATCAGGTGTACCCTAGAAATCAGTGAGAAGCAAGTAAAGTGATTGCTGAGCCTCTTGCTGAGATATTTATATCATCGATAGTCACAGGTGAGGCGCTGGAAGGCGGAATGTTGGCTAACAAGATGCCACTATATAAGAAAGTTGGCAAGGAATATCCAGGGATCTATGGACCAGTGAGCCTCACTGATGGTGGAAAGGTCGCTGGAGGTAATCCTAAAGGATTGGGTTTACATATATTTGGAAAGGCAAGGACTGTTTCGGGATAGTCAGCATGAGTCTGTGCGTGTGAAGAGGATTGATGAGGGCAGAGCAGTGGCTGCGATCTACATGAACTTCAGTAAGGCATTCAACAAGGGTCTTCACGGTGGACTGGTTAACAAGATGAGAGATCATGGAATGCAAGGAGAACTAGCTATTTGGATGTAGAACTGGCTCAAAGATAGAAGACAGAGATTGTTGATGGAGGGTTGCTTTACAGAATGGAGGCCTGTGATCCATGGTGTGCCACAAGGATCAGTGTTGGGTCCATTGTTTTTCATCATGTTACAGTGGACATCTCAAAATGCATAAAGAAAGATAAATCCCAGGACCTGATCAGGTGTACCTTAGAAATCAGTGAGAAGCAAGTAAAGTGAGAAGCAAGTTGTGGTGGCACGGTGGCACATTGGTTAGCACTGCTGTCTCACAGCACCAGAGACTCCGGTTCAATTCCTGCCTCAGGCAACTGTCTGTGTGGAGTTTGCACATTCTCCCTGTGTCTACGTGGGTTTCCTCCGGGTGCTCCAGTTTCCTCCCACAGTCCAAAGATGTGTAGGTTAGGTGAATTGGCCACGCAAAATTGCCCGTAGTGTTGGGTGAAGGGGTAAATGTATGGGAATGCGTATGGGTGGGTTGCTCCTCAGAGGGTCGGTGTCGACTTGTTGGGCCGAATGGCCTGTTTCCACACTGTAAGGAATCTAATCTAATCATGAATCAAATCACTTCCATAAATGATTTGGATGTGAAAATAGCAGGTAGTGTTCGTAAGTTTGCAGTTGACATCAAAATTGGAGGTTACCCCAGACTACACAGGATCTTGTTCAGATGTGTCAATAGGCCAAGGAGTGGAAGATGGAGGTGAATTTAGATAAATGTGAGGTGCTATATTTTGAAAAGGCAAATCAGAGCACAAGTTATATACTAATGGGTTTGTTGCTGAACCTCCTTCCAAGGCTCTAAAGAAACCTTCCACATCCATCAAAGTTTTACCTGCACATCCACCAATATCATTTATTGTATCCGTTGCTCCCGATGCGGACTCCACTACATTGGGGAGACTGGACGCCTCCTAGCAGAGCGCTTTAGGGAACATCTCCGGGACATCCGCATCAATCAACCACACCGCCCTGTCGCCCAACATTTCAACTCCCCCTCCCACTCTGCCGCGGACATGGAGGTCCTGGGCCTCCTTCACCGCCGCTCCCTCACCACCAGACGCCTGGAGGAAGAACACCTCATCTTCCGCCTCGGAACACTTCAACACCATGGCATCAATATGGACTTTAACAGTTTCCTCATTTCCTCTTCCCCCACCTCACCCCAGTTCCGAACTTTCAGCTCAGCACTGTCCCCATGACTTGTTCTACATGCCTATCTTCTTTTCCACCTATCCACTCCAGCCTCCCCGCCCCAGAACTGTCACCTTCATCCCCTCCCCCAACTCACCTATTGTACACTATGATACTTTCTCCCCACCCCCACCCTCCTCTCCATATCTCTCCATAAAACCCTTGTCAATTGTTGTTGAAACCGATCTGGTTCTCTAAAGCCCTTTAAGGATTAGGGCTGTCCTTGTCTTGTCTGGGCGACATGTGACTCCAGGCCCACAGCAATTGATGCGGTTGGTGGAGGTCAGCCATCTGAGCTCCATGGCCTGACAACAGGAGATCCTCAAGATTGTATCCTAGCCCTAACTATCTTTAGTGGCTGTATAACTGACCTTCCCTCAGTCAGAATGTCATGAGTCCGAGGGTTCGCGAAGATCCACACAATGTTCAGCAGCATTCTTCCCTCCTCAGATACTGAAGCACTCCATGTGGCTCTGCAGCAAGATCCTGGAAACTTCAGCTCCACGGAAAAGGTGTTAGGGAGCTGGAGCCAGAGCTGGATGAACTTCGGATCATTCCGGAGGCTGAGGGAGTAATTGAGAGGAGTTACAGGGTGGTAGTCACACCTCAGGGACAGGGGAAAGGTAGATTACAGTCAGGAGACAGAAAGGAACAGGCAAACAATGCAGAGTTCCCCTTTGGCCGTTAACCTCAATAACAAGCATACTGTTTTGGTTCCTGCTGGGGAGGGACAACTCACCAGGGGTAAGCAATGGGGCACAGGTCTCTGGCACAGAATCTTTCCATGTTGCTCAGAAAGGAAAGATTAGAAAAAAGAAAATTGAGGGGGGACCTGATTGAGGGTACGAAGGGTATAGACAGGGTAGATATCGATCAGCTTTTTCCCAGGGTGAAGGATTCAGTAATGAGAGGTCACACTTTGAAGGTGAAAGGTGAAAGGTTTAATGGGGGGATACACACGGCAAGTACTTTACACGGAAGATCGTAGGTGCCTGGAATGCATTGCCAGCAGAGGTAGTAGAGGCAGGTATGTTAGATTCATTTAAGATGCGACTGGACAGATGCATGAGTAGGTGGGGAGCAGATGGATACAGATGCTTAGGAACTGGGCGACAGGTTTAGACAGTAGGTTTGAGTTGGCTCAGGCTTCGAGGGTCGAAGGGTCTGTTCTTGGGCTGTAAATGTTCTTGGCTCTTTGTTGTTTGAAGTGAAAGGGGAGCAGAGCATTAGTCATTGGGGACTTCACTGTGAGGGGACAGATAGGAGATTCTGTGGAAACGAGAGAGAATCAGGGTTGATGTGCTGCCTCCCAAGTGCCAGGGTTCATGATGTCTCAGATCGTGTTTTCGGCATCCTTAAGGTGGAGGGGGATCAGCCCCAACTCATGGTCCACATAGGCACCAATAACATGGGTAGGACAAGGGATGGTGTTTTAAAGCAGATATTCAGGGAGTTAGGGTGGAAGTTTAGAGCTGGTACAAACAGAGATGTCAACTCCAGTTTGTTACCTGTGCCACATGCTGGCAAGGAATAGGGAGAGAGAAGAGTTGAACATGTGGCTACAGGGATGGTGCAGGAGGGAAGGATTTAGATACCTGGATAATTGGGGCTTAATCTGGGGTAGGAGGGTCTGCTGCAAAGAGGATTGTCTACACCTGAACCAGAGAGGTACTCTAATCTGGGGGCAGATTTGCTAATGCTATTTGGGAGGGTTTAAACTAATTCAGCAGGAGATGGGAACATGAATTGTAGCATCAGTACACAGGAGGATTGAGAACAATGAGATCCTCACTCCGGTTTCAAGGTCACGGAAGTGCAGCGGCAGACAGGAAGTTGGTTTCAAGTGTGTCTACCTCAACGCCAGGAGCATCCAGAATAAGGTGGGTGACTTGCAGCATGGACTGGGACTTCGATGTTGTGGCCATGTCAGAGACCTGGATCGAGCAGGGACAGGAATGGTTATTACAAGTTCCGGGGTTTAGATGTTTCAGTAAGAACAGAGAAGGTGGTAAAAGAGTGGGAGGTGTGGCTCTGTTAGTCAAGGACAGTGTTATGGTGGCAGAAAGGACATTTTATGAGGGCTGGTCCACTGAGGTAGAATGGGCTGGGGTTAGAAACAGGAAAGCAGAGGTCATGCTGTTGGGAGTTTTCTGTAGGCATACAGAGATGTAGAGGAAAGGATTGCAAAGATGATTCTGGATAGGAGAGAAAGTAACAGGGTCGTGGTTCTAGGTGCCTTTAACTTTCCAAATATTGACTGGAAACATTGTAGTTCGAGTACTTTAGATGGGTCAGTTTTTGTCCAACATGTGCAGGAGCATTTCCTGACACAGTCTATAGACAGGCCAACAAGGGACGAGGCCACATTGGATTTGGTACTGGGTCATTAACCCAGGCAGGTGTTTGATTTGCAGGTGGGTGAGCACTGTGGTAATCGTTACATTTACTTTAGTGATGGAAAGGGAAAGGGATATATCGCAGGGAAAGTGATATAGTTGGGGGAAAGGCAATTATGCTGTGATTTGGCAAGATTTAGGATGCATAGAATGGAAAGGAAACTGCAGAGGATGGGCACAATTGAAATTTGGAGCTTTTTCAAGAATCAGCTACTCCATGTCCTTGATAAGTACGTACCTGTCAGGCAGCGAGGAGGTGGTGGAACAAGGGAACCATGGTTTCGTAAAGAAGTTGTATCTGTTGTTAAGAGGAAGAAGGAAGCTTATGTGAAGATGAGACATGAAGATTCAGTTAGGTGCTTGAGAGTTACAAATTAGCCAGGAAGGACCAAAAGAGAAAGCAAAGAAGGGCCAGGAGGGGACATGCGAAATCTTTGCCAGGTCGCATCAATGAAAACCTTAAAGCATTCTATCAGTATATCAGGAATTAAAAAAATGACGAAAATAAGATTAGGACCAGTCAAGGACAATAATGGGAAGTTGTGTGTGAAGTCTGAGGAGATAGGAGAGGCGCTAAATGAATATATGGCATTCGTCTTCACAATGGAAAAAGACAATGTTGTCGAGGAGTATACTGAGATCCAGATTATTAGACAAAACGGTATTAAGGTTCAGAAGGAGGAAATGTTAGCAATTCTGGAAAGTGTGAAAATAGATAAGTCCCCTGGGCTGAAGGGGATTTATCCTCGTATTCTCTGGGAAGCCAGGGAGGAGATTGCAGAGACTTTGATCTTTATGTCATCATTGTCTACAGGAATGGTGCCAGAAGACTGGAGGACAGTAAAACTTGTCCCCTTGTTCAAGAAGGGGAGTAAGGACAACCCTGGTAATTATAGACCAATGAGCATAACTTTGATTGTGGAAGAAGTGTTGGAAAAAGTTTTAAGAGTTCAGATTTATAATCATCCTTCAATCATCCAGAACGGATGAAGTTGATTAAGGCTAGTCAAATGTTTTTGAGAAGTGTAGATCGTGCCTCACCAACCAAGCAGCAATTAGTTGGTCAATGTGGTGTATATAGGTTTCAGTCAGGCTTTTGAGAAGCCTGACTCCATGATCGGCTATTGCACAAACTACGAAGGCACGGAGACATGGGATTAGCTTTTTGCGTCAGAAATTGGCGCGCTGTAAGGGTGTTTGTTGATGGGAAATGTTTATCCTGGAGTTCAGTTACGAGTGGTGCACCGCAAGGATCTGTTTTTCGTTCACTGGTGTTTGTCATTTTTATAAATGACTTGGATGAGGATGTAGAAGGATGGGTTCATTAAATTTGCGGATGACACCAAGTCAGTGGAATTGTGGACAGTGCAGAAAGATGCTGCAGGTTACAAAGGGACAAGGATAAGCTGCAGAGCTGGGCTGAGAAGTGGCAAATGGAGATTAATGCAGAAATGTGTGAGGTGATTCACTTTGGAAGGAGGATCAGGAATACGGAATACTGGGTTAAAGGCAAGATCCTTGGTGGTGTGGTGAGCATAGAGATCTTGGTGTCCATGTACATAGATCCCTGAAAGTTGCCACCCAGGTTGATAGGATTGTTAAGAAAGCGCACAGTGTGTTAGCTTTTATTAGTAGAGGGATTGAGTTTCAGAGCCATGAGGTCATGTTGCAGATGTACAAAACTCTGGTGTGGCCGCACTTGGCATATTTCGTACAGTTCTGGTTGTCATATTAAAATTAGGATGTGGAAACATTGGAAAGGATGCAGAGAAGATTTATCAGGATGTTGCCTGGTATGGAGAGGTGGGCTTATGAGGGAAGGCTGAGGGACTTGAGGCTGTTTTTGTTAGAGAGAAGAAGGTTGAGAGGTGACTTCATAGAGACATACAAGATGATCAGAGGAATAGATAGGGTGGATAGTGAAAGCCCATTTCCTTGAATGGCGATGGCTGGTACGAAGCGACAGAGTTTTACTGTCAAAGATAGTTCCCTTAGATTAGATTAGATTACTTATAGCGTGGAAACAGGCCTTTCGTCCCAACAAGTCCACAACGACCCGCCGAAGCGCAACCCACCCATTCCCCTACATTTACCCCTTTTACCTAACAATACGGGCAATTTAGCATGGCCAATTCAGCTGACCTGCACATCTTTGGACTGTGGGAGGAAACCGGAGCACCCGGAGGAAACCCACAGGGAGAATGTGCAAACTCCACACAGTCAGAGGGTAGTCGGGGCATGGAACGCCTGCCCTGCAACAGTCGTAGGCTTGCCAACTTTAAAAACATTTAAATGGTCATTGGTTAAACATATGGACGATAATGGAATGGTGTAGGTTAGATGGGCTTGAGATTAGTTTCACAGGTCGGCACAACATCGAGGGCCGAAGGGCCTGTACTGTGCTGTAATGTTCAATGTTCTATGTTCCAGGCCTGGGCTGACAAATAGCAATCAATATCGGTGCCACACAAATGCAAAACAATTATCACCTCCAACAAGACATCACATTGATAACGCCTTTTGACATTCAAGTCTTTGCTGTTGCTGAATCCCCCACAATCAATAAGCTGGGAGTTCCCATTGAGCTGAAAATGAAATGGATTTTCAATGTATGTATTGTGGCTTTTAGTGCAGCTCAGGGGGCAGCAACACTGCTGTGAGGGATGTACTTCATGGCTCCAAAAGCGTCTCCACCATCTCCAAGGCACACGTCAGGAGTGTGATAGAATACTCCCCAATTGCCTGGATGGAAATATCTCCAAGATCACTCAAGAAATGGGATCACAGCATCACCAAGCAGCCATGTTTTAGACACTCAAAATCCGAAATGAAATCAGAAAGTGTGGAGAAATTCAGCAAATCTGGCAACACCTTTGGAGAGATACATAAAGGTAAACATTTGAGTCCAATATCACCCTTCTTCAGAACAGGCTAATCAGGAATCATGTCAGACTAGAAACTTTCCCAGGATGTAATTCTGTGCTGTGTCAGCGATTTGAGGAAGGTCATCAAGCTAAAACGTAACCTATGTTTCTCTGTCCAGAGATGGATATTCACCTGGGGAATATTTTCAGATTTCCGTTTAATGCTTGGCATTTTCCTAAATACTAATTATTTCCCCACGTCAGAAACTGGAGTTTTCAAATAAATGCTACTTTACTCAACATTGTTTTCATCTGCGTTTCAGTGCAATACTTCAATAATCCCGGGTGAATGCAAGTAACAGCATCTTTAGATTAGCATTGAACTTGCAACCTTGGCATTTTACGCACCTTTAAGTATTTGGCGCTGACCAATTGCGCGACTGGAGCCGCAGACAGCGAATTGGTAACGTGACCTACACGTGCCTGGAGAAATTTAACTCAACTGCTCTACTTCTGCTGTGACGAATGGATTCCCTACAGTATGGAAACAAGCTCTTCGGAACAACAAGTCCACACCAACCCTCCGAACAGTAACCCAACCAGAACCATTTCCCCTCTGACAAATGCACTATGGGCAATTTAGAATGGACAACTCACCTTATTTGCACAATCTTTGGATTGTGGGAGAAAACTGGAACACCCAGAGGAAACCCACGCAGTCACATTGAGAATATGCAAACTCTACACAGATAGTCGACCGAGACTGGAATCGAACTTGGGACCCTGTTGAGGCAGCAATGTTAACCATTGAAACACAACACTATGGGATGGTAGGTGGTGATGTGCTGCCCCACTGATACCTCAGACACTCACCCTTCTTCATTTCCCTGAACCATTTGGTTCTGTAAGTAAAGCTATAGCCGACAAGGTGAAACTGACATGAAACTGTGATTACTGAAGCATCAGGTTCACGAAAACGATACAAAAGGGACACAAAAATGTGAAAAAATGGACTACGTTGAAAAATGGGTTTCTCTTGGTTCCTGCATTGTTTACAGACAATGTTACATTGCCGCTGTCGCAGTGCATTTCCTTCGATCAGCTTCAATCGGCAAAGAATTCGAATCAATGAAACTTCACCAACTTAATTCTGTAGGTTCATACAGGTAACATGAAACTTTTGCATTCAGCAATAATCTTCACCATTCCTACATCCAAGAACACGTTGCACAGTTCCCTTGAATATTGAAGATGTAAACATGTTAAGCAAGAATAAATTCAATTACAGTTTAAATTGTAAAGTAGGAAGAATGCACAGAAACACTCAGCATGTCAAAAATTCATGTGACCAGAACTGGAGCCCAGCAGAGTGGAAACCTGTCCGTGAATCCAAATATCCACACCTTTGCTTGCTCCCTGTACTCAGTTGGAAATCTGTGTGAAGGAGCTTGAAGTCTGACAAAGCGCCTGAGAGAATCCTTCATTGTCTATTCTAAAGCTGCAATTGGAGCTGTCTACTCTGGCTGTGAGCGCGGTGGTGTAAAGGGGAGGACTTTGATATTCCGTAGTGTCGATTCACATTGCCCTTATCAGGTTATTGTTGAAAACCCTCTCTAATAAACAGCACAGAAAGAGATGAACAGGAGGAGGCTATTCCAAACACGTGTCTTACCCGCCGTTTGATATAATCATGGCTTTCCAAACACGTCAATGTCTTTCACCTTTGCATCCACAACAATCTGTCACACAACGGGATAAAGACATTTAAACAATCGAACTTTTTTGTGCAACTTTGGGAGGGAAATGCTTTTCGAGACAGTGTGTTTCTGAACGAAATTTGCAGGTTTTGCGGGTGAGCATCTGATTCTGGTCTGATCATGTTCAAAAGATATGATTCCGTAAAAACTTACAACCAAGAATGTAAGGAATTTCCTCTGGTCAGTAGCAGGGAAGAAAACTCCAGACGACAGGAATTGGCGATAAATCAGTACAAAAATCAATGATTCGGGTGAAACTTGAACTAAGTTCAAATGGTGCGGTTCAAATTCACAAACATTGAACAGCAATGTTCCCAAAGTCGGAGAAATCTAACACGCTTTTCATTGCGCCACAGAGCTGCGCTCGCCACAATTTTACTGCACCCAAAGTTGAGGTTGTCGTGGACAAAATGTCAACAAACATCAGGAGATGTGGGGAGTTTTTCAATGAGTGGATCTTTTATTTGCAAACAAAAACCATGACATTCAGAAAGCAAATTGTTGAATGCTGCCGAACCTCAGGGTCCATGGCAGAGAGTCATAGAGTCATTGAGATGCACAGCATGGAAACAGACCCTTCTGTCAACCCAATATAGTCCCACTTGCCAGCATCCAGACCATATACCTCCATAAACTTCCTATTCATATACCCATCCAAATGTGTCTTCAATTTTGCAATTGTACCAGCCTCCACTATATCCTCTGGCAGCTCATTCCATACACATACCTTCCTCTGCGTGAAAACGGTGCCCCTTTGGTCACTTTTACATATTTCCCCCTCACCCTAAACCTACACCTTCTTGTTCTGGACTCCCGAACCCCAGGGAAAAGACTTTGTCTATTTACCCTATCCATGCTCCTCATAATTTTGTAAACCTCTATTAGGTCACCCATCAGGCTTTGACGCTCCAGGGAAAACAGCCCCAGCCTCTCCCTATAGCTCAAATCCTCCAACTCTGGCAACATTCTTGTCAATCTTTTCTGAAACCTGTCAAGTTTCATAACATCTTTTCGAGAGGAAGGAGACCAGAATTGCACGCAATATTCCAACAGTGGACTAACCAATGTCTTGTACAGCCGCAACATGACCTCCTAACTCCTGTACTCAATACTCTGACCAATAAAGGAAAGCATACCAAACGCCTTCTTCGCTATCCTATCTGCCTGCGACTCCAATTTCAAGGAGCTAAGAATCTGCACTCCAAGGATTCTTTGTTCAGCAACACTCCCTAGGAAATTACCATTAAGTGTATAAGTCCTGCTACGATTTGCTTTGTCAAAATGCAGCAGCTGGCATTTATCTGAATTAAGCTCCATCACTTCATCCCTTTTCTTTCATCATGTTTTTAAAGCTTATCAGAATGCCAAACTGTGTTAGTCAGAATTACACCACTGTAGCTAAACAATAAACCAAGGGTGTTAGTTCCCATTGTTGTTCTACTTCTGTCACTAAGTCTTTTTTTCCTAATTGTACTTTATATTATTCTACTGTCACTATTTGGTATTCTACTGCCACCTGTGCTACAATGATCATCCAGCCCAGACTAACCTGTCATGTTTAGATATTCAGCTTCACCATCTACCACAATGTTTTCCTTTCCCAAGCTGAATCTACTAACCACTGATTAGATATATAATGTCATATCCTGCGACAAGTGTCTCAAGCAGGCTGTCTCTCCTATCAATTAATTATTTAAAGTAATATCCTTTGTAGTTATTGTCATGACGTGTCCCAGTCTGCCATGATGATAGTTAGTAGGTGAGGCTGACTTTACTAATTGTTATTATCTCAGCCTGCCTTTCAGCCCAGTCTCACTCTGCTAATTGGTGTAGGAGCATTCCACTATTCTTATCCCATCCTGCCACACTGGCCCCTTCCTGCCCCAATGAACTTTTGACGCATGGAGCATTCCGCAGACCCCTTGTAACAGATCGACAGTAAATTCCGTGCCTTTACCCTTCCCATGCTTTCATGCTCTGCATTTTCTATACAGTGTTTTGATATTTCATCAAACATCTGTTTATCTTCACCCACTTTTCAGTAGCTGGTCATTATCCAGGTGTACTCTCGCTTCTCAAGTATTCAGCTAAATACTCCTGAAACGCTTTCATGACTCATAGTTTTACCACACGTTCAAACAATGAATTCTAAATAAACGACACTCTCAGAGTGAAAATGTTCTTCCTATCTCTCCTCTGAACATCCTCTCCCTTGCGTTTAACGGAGATCCCTGGTTGTTAACTCTTCCCATAAGAAGTTCATTCCTATCACACATACCGGTCCCCTTAATGTGCACCTTAATCACTTCCTCACTCAGCCTTCAACGCTCTCAGATAAAGACCCTGAGCAGAGCTCGTCTATCTTCACCATGGCGAAAGCGTCGTGCTGGAAAAGTGTGGCAGCATCCGAGGAACGGGAGAATCGACCTTTCTGGCATAAGTCTTTCATCAGAAATGAGACTTGTGGGTGGGGACTGAGAGGTAAATGGGAGGGTGTTGGGGTTGGGTTAAGGTAGCTGGGAAAGTGAATGGTGAATGGAGGCACAGAGAAGGTGATAAGTCAGAGGTGGAGAGATGAATGTGTCCGGAGGGTGGTGCTGAGTTGGATGCTTCAGACTGTGATAATGTTGGGGGAGGGGAAATGAGGAAGCCGTTAAAATCCACATTTATCACGTGTGGTTGCAGGGTCCCAAGGCAGAATATGAGGCGTTCACCTTCCAGGCGTCAGGTAGGAATGGTTTGGTGGTGGCTTATTCCCGAAACGTCGATTGTCCGGCTCTGCAATTCACATGACAGGAGAGATGTGAAAACCAAGGACTGAAAAAAAGGATAAAAACGTACAGATTCAGAGATAATGGAATTCGACACGGTGCGGACAGAAACCATGTGGCCAGTTGAATCTGCACTGTGCCGTGGAAGAGATTCACACTCTCCCACTCTATCTTTCTAAACCAGCATTTGTGATCTATCTACAAAAATAGAAATTTCTCCAAAAGCTCAGTGAGTCAGGCAGCATCAGTGGAGAGAAATCAGAGTTAAAATTGTGAATTAAAAACAGTTCCGAGGAAGCGTCTGTTGACCCGAAATGGTCATTCTGTTTTTCCCGAGCTGCAATTCTGACTTTTGTTACTTATTTACAACTCTTATAGTCCATTTAGATTTTGTTTGCCATTGACCTGAATTGCACACCTTTGCACTGTGGGAAGGAATCGGAGCAGCCAGAGGAAACTCACACGGGAAAGAAAGAGCAGGAGTGTGCAAAGTCCACAGTCAATCAAACAAGACTTGAATGGAGTCGGGTTTCTGACGCTGAATGGCGCAGTTCCACTCACTGAGCCCTCCCAATATGCAAGCGCACGTTCTGGAAGCAAATTGAACGGAACTCACACAGTGACAAGCGGTGGTACAACCCAGGAATTCTATGCAAAAAGAAGTCTCTTTATTAATATTGGAAATTAACATTCGCTTTACTATCCAAACAATTTTTTTTCAAATTACTTGGTCTATAGCCTTGCATGTCTTGGCATCACAAATCCACATCTGAATACTTCTGAAAGTTCTGAGGATTTCTGCCTCTGCAACCTTTGCATGCACTTAGTTCCAGATTTTATTCAACGGCTGTTTCAAAACATTTGTCTGCACATTGACTCAAATCTTTCCTCTTATATTTTTAAATCTATGGCACCCTACCCCTCCCCCGTGATCGATCTCACCACCAAAGAGAAACATTTATTTCAGTCTACACCATCCATTTTCTTGATTATTTTGTACATCTCAATCATGTTTCCTCTCAATCTCTTCTGCTCTAAGACAAACGCCTCCAGTCTATCCAATTTTTCTTCATAATTGAAACTTTTCTACTCAGACAATATTCTGGTAAATCTCTGCTGCATCATTTCCAGTGCTATCATCATTGTGCTATCATGAGAATTGCAGAAATGCACACAATAGACAAGATAGAGCTAAATGCGCAAGTGAAATAAATAATGTAGAAGTCCACAGAAAGAGGAATTTTCGAATAAATTTTCTTTTCCTCAGTGCTGCGCGGTATCCCTTTCCAGATTCTAATGTTCCAATAATCTCTGATCTATGTGGTAAAAGCTGCTACATGTGAATTGATGTCACAACCATTGTATCGAAATGGATTGACTGGTTTGAAGGTGTGCACGTCTTTCTTCTATGACGGCACAGAGGCGCAAGAAATGCCGAAGCTGGGAGTGCTCCTGGTCAAAAGTGGGGACGAAGAGCATATTTGTCTCCGTTTATTAGATTATTAAAATACAACAGTAGCATTAACCGCACTGCAGGGTAGCACAGCTGAAGTGTGCTGCAGCCTTAAGCGAGAGGTAGATTAATTGAAAGCATTCTCTGAAATTTTCCTTAACAATGCGTTGTTTTGTAACTTTGACAGTAAGAGCTGTTTTTGACCACATCGTCTCCACATCAGCCGCTTTCTCCCAGTAAACACTCCAAACCAGCATACATCACTTTCATTCCATCGCACCCACACGTTATGTTCTCATTCCCTCTGTGATAATTAGAATTGACAATGTCATTCTCTGAGATGCAGCAATGTAGCAATGAAGTTGGCAGAGTAGTAACAAAGAAGAACAAAGAACAGAGAAAATTTGCAGCCCAGGAACAGACACTTTGGACGTCGAAACCTGAGCTGATCCAAATCCACTGTCTAAATCCATAACCCAGTTGCTAAACATCTGTACCATTCTGCACCCCACCTATCATGCATCTGTCCAGGCGCTCCTGAAATGAATCTACTGTGATTGCCTCTACTACCTCTCCTGGCAACATGATCCAGGCACCTACCACCCTCGGTGTAAAATACTTCCAACGACTATCTCTCTAAACTTTTCACCTTTCACCTTGAATGTGTCACCTCTCATTATTGAGTCCCTCACGTTGGGAAAAAGTTTATTCGTATCCACCCTGGCTATACCTTTCATGATTTTGTAGACGTCAATCTGGTCGCCCTCAATCTCCTTTTTTTCTCATGAAAACAAACGTAACCTACTCAACCTCTCTTCAGAGCTAGCATTTCCAAACCATGCATCATCCTCATAAACCTTCTCTGCACGCTCTCTTCAACGTTCACATCGTTTTGGTAATTTGGCGACCAGAACTGTACACAGCATTCTAAATAAAGTTGAACCAAAATCTTGCACAATTTTAACATGATCTGCCACCTCTTATACTGAATGCCTGGTCCGGTGAAACTAAGCATGTCATATGCCTTCTTTTCCACTCGATCCACCTGTGCAGCCACCTTCAGGGTACAAAGGACCTGAACTCACAGATCTCTCTGCTCATCAACATTACCCAAGGCTCTTCCATTTACAGTATACGTGGCCCTAGAATTGGATTTCCAAAAATGCATCCCCTCACTTTTGCCTGGATTCAACTCCATTTGGCTCTTCTCCGCTCAGCTATCCTGCATATCTATATTCTCCTTCATTCTTTTACAGTCCCCAATGCTTTCTGCTACTCCACAAATCTTCGTGTCATCTGCAAATGTCATGGCAATATTTGGGCTAGCAACCCTTGGAGACTGGACCACTGCAGCTGCTAGTAATTAGATTCGATGAATAAAATCGGGAATATAAACCCGCTCAGAAGAAGAGTGACAAAAAGTTTTACTTTTCTGAAACCCCATTCATTCATGTCCCTTCGAAAAGGAAATCTGCCGTCCTTAACGAGATCTGCCAACATATAACTCCAGACCCATAAGAGTAAGGTTCACCCATAAATTCCCTCTGATTCAGTTCAAGGAAAGTTAATTATGATGAACAAATGTTGTTCAGGCTATGATGGCCACACTCCGGGGGAGAACAAGGAAGGATAAAAAAGATACATGGATGATGGGGAAACTTGGGAGTCGTCTCAGCATGGAGTCAAATTCAAATGATTATCCAAACTAAATAGGCAAATTGATACCCACGCCACCATGAAGTCAGGTCCATGGGGGCGGGGTCTGTAGGAAAGGATTCAATTACCAGCTGACATATAAACTCACTTGCTCGGTCACAATGTGGACACGTTATTCACCACTCCCATATGTGAGAAGGAATCAGTCAGGAGACCAACCTGCAGAGTTGCCATCAGGTTCACAAATGATAGCAAGGGTCCGATTCTGCTGTTTTGCAGGTGTTCATCCCATCCAGAAATGAACCATACTTAGACGCCTGTTTCCTGTGGAGTACCACTGTTAGCTGATGTAGATCAATAATTCAAACTTAATTGGAGGAGTCATGTTTAGAAGTTTACAGACGATGCAACAATTCATCAACTGTGATGAATAATATCAGGGACTGCAGGGATGTATCAATCAGGTGGAAGGGAAAAACGGCGAAGGGAATTGAATCCAGGCCAATAAGTGGTAATAAATTTAGGGAGTTGTAACAATAGCAGTGAGGATTCTGAGTGATGTACAAAAACAAAGAGACCTTGGACTGAACATTCAGTGACCTCTGAAGATTGTTGAACAGGGAGATCAGTTGTTCGAGAGGCTTTTTGGATATTTTCTATTGTTGACCACAGACTGTGGATGATAATCGATCTTTAGCAACCACCAGTTTAGGAAACGACTAAAGGAATGAGCACAAGTCTGGTCCATGCAATAAACAACACTTTTAAAAATTGTGAAATAAAAGGTGGGGGGCTGAGGTATAACTCTTTGACCATCAAGACCGCTTCACCACTCATGAATTTACCACTGATTCCTCTCCAAGTCATGCGGGTATGTGCCTTGGAGGGGAATTTGCAAATGATGACCTTTCAGTGCATCTTCAACCTTGTCGTTATAGTCGGTACAGTTTTTGAGCTTTGACGGTTCTGTCAACAAAACCTGGAAGACTTACTTCAGGGAATCTTCTAGGAGGTGCTCTCTGCTGAAATTGCGCCTAATTAGTTCAGGGAATAAATATTCCGGTGTTGAACAATGTACACTTATGTGACTGTATTGTCGTAGAGTATGTCCAGTTCCTTCAGTGGTATTGAAGCGGCACCCAACTAGGCAAATGGAGAGGGTTCTGTTAAACATCTAATTTGTGCGTTGCAGATGATGTAGCCTTCACGGAGCCAAGAGTTGAGTTAATAACCAAACAAAGTCGACCGACGGACATTTTCCTGTAGTCAACTTCTTTATATGGGCGATCAGGTTCCATTTCTCCTAACTACTAGCTCCCAGGACGATTACACGGAGGAATTCAGTTCCAATGAAGCCATTGAATGTCAATCGAATATGATTAGATTCTCATTTGTCAGAGTTGCCATTGCTGTATTTGGTCCTTCTGTGGATCTATCCGATTCCAATCGCTTTCTGATTTCAAGTTCCAATTCCCGTCTGCGCCTGAAATTTCAACCCATTTCATCACCGAAATTTCTCTACCGGTCTTAATAATATGTAAGGACGCTGCAGAGGGACAGCAGAGATTTACAAAAAATGTTGCCAACTCTATATAAAATAGAGCTTCGTGAAATGATTGGTTAGACTGGGATTATTCTCCTCAAAACAAAGGAGGTGGAGGGGAACTCTATAATCACATAACAACCGTTATAAATCTTTCACTATTTGTGGAATCTTGACAGGGTAGATACGGGCAGGTGGTTTGCCCTATGCTGTGAAGAGAGCGTCAGAGGACATAATCTCAGAATTAGACATTGCCCATTTAATTCAGAAATGAGGAATAATTTCTTTGCTCAGGGGCCAAAAGATATGTGACATTTTTCAGCAACCACTGTTGAGACTGTATTGTTGGGTATTTTCAAACTGTGCCAGATAGTTAATCAGAAAGATGATGAAACTTTGTCGAGGTAAATGAGCAGAAATGAGTTAAAGATTATCAGATCAACCATGAGTTATTTGTATGGTGAGGCAGACTCCATTGGAGGAATGGCAAACTTCCACTTGTTTAACATTTGGTCTAACGCCTTATTTTATTCATAAGTTCAGAATTGTGAGGGGATGGGATGAAGTGATAGAAAAGGTTAATTAAACAGATCAGACAGATAAGGAACAAGGCTCATAAACTCAGGAAGAAGAAATGTGCTGTGACATGGGAGCAACAAATGACACTGCGCACAGTACAGTTGGCTGTGTACTGAAGGTGTAATTGCTGAAGAAAGTTGGTGGACCTTAGACTGTTGGCAATCCAGTGACCACTCTGATGATGGATCGTTGTATGATTCATGCACAGCAGAAATTTGTGAAAGAATGAAAGGTTAGTTTCATTGGAGAAGTTTACTATGCTTTCAATTCCGAGCAACTGTTTGAAATACTGATCAAATCATTGTGTGAAGTGTTAGGTTAAAATATTCATGAACGACCCCATTGGATAAACTTGTGCGAGCGATCTCTTATTTGTTTCTCTTTCTTTCGATGTAAATTCATAGAAAGACAAGATGGAATGTGGAGCAGAAAGAAAAATGTGTTCCTCCTCATTGCACCAATTTAATCTACAATTGAATAGAATGACTGCTCTCACTCTTCATTTCGACTTTAATATTGTGTTGATTATTTGTGAATCTCTGTGCAGTGAACGGCAAGAACAAGATCCTCGAACCTGTGTATACCAGAGTGTGAGGTGCAAAGAAAAACTGCTGGAGTGGTTTGCGAAGTTAGCAACTAGAGTGTGACTCGATCCAGTGAATGTGGAGCACAGAGGTATAACAACCCACCACCATAATCGCTCAGTCTCCTCAGCACGATTTGTAGAGTGACTTGTGACCTCATCAGGTTACATGTGGTGAAAGTCATGGAAATTTCCAGAGTGGAATCGAATCCACACCATTGTGGTTCTGCTTTCACCAGAATTATAATAACAACAAATTCCAATAAATAACATTTTCACAGAATGAATAGCAGTCATTGATACATTCTGAGTCAGAACTGTGTCAGAGTGAAACAGAGAACAAGAATTTTCCGTCATATTCACACCTACATTGTCTCATAATTTCTTCAGTCACTTCCTCTCTCACGTGAAAAAGCACCCATGGAGAGGGAAATAAAGGCGATGTTGTGGCTCAATGGCCTTTCTGATATGGCTGAACCTGAATTGGATTAAACCGCAAGAAACGCTGTTTTGTTCGTTTCATTTTAATTGTCCTGCAACCGCACAAAGTAATAATCGGAAGTGAATTAGATTTCTCTCATTTGAATGATTAATGTTGTATCCAAATTTGTTCCGACTTTATTTCAGCTTACGGAAAATACAGAGGGTTAAAGTGAAAAAGAAAACACACCAGTTTTGTTGCTCATTGTTTTGGCAGATTTCCTCGAGTATTAAATGTACCAAACATCACGGTATTTGTACTCACATCTTTAACGCATGTGATGAAAGCAGAAAGTCGATCTCCAAGCAACTGGTCACTTCCTATTAATTGTGTAATATCTTTCCATTGCAACAAGAAACATCCTCTCATTTCCATTTACAATGCTTTCGGTGGAATATTATGCCAAATCTTTCAAAATCCAGAGTTTTTGGAACCGAATCTTATTCAGCTGAACGCGTTAACAAAATGTCTTTACATTTAAAGTCAACCAACTTAGGCATTTCTTTCCCCGCAACTTCCAACCGACTACATCGCACGCCAACACCTTAGTCTAGCCACACGCCATCTCTCACGTTGTGAAATGTATTCCTTGTCTGTCGCCAAATGTGCCTTTCCAAATATTTTGAAAAACAGATTCTCGCAATCACAGCTAGTCTGCTCTCATAATTTCTTTGTCCTTCAAAGGTTTTATCAAAGGTTTCAATGCCTGACATCGAGATGTTTACTTGAAAGAGGGAATTTTCCACCTATTCACTCTGTCCAAACTTTTCATAACGTGAAAAAACCTTATTAAGTCTTCCTTGGTTCAGGGATAAATGTTCTAATTTTTCCAAGACATCAAGTGAATAAAATCTCATCCTCAGTAAACCCTGTCATCATCGTCTCTCATGGCGTTACACCCCAGTAAACACCGTCATTATCCTCTCCGACAGAATCACAGAATCCTACAGTGCAGAAAGAGCATTTCAGTCAATCAAGCCGGTGACGACACTCTGAAGGGCATCTCACCAAGACCTAGCTCTCCTCCCTATTCCCGTTTATTTCACCTAAAGAAGGGGCAGCCTTCCCCCTTACGATTTTAAATAAACGTGTTGAACCATAACCTGGCGTTCTGTGACTTCTGACCTTGTCCCCACGTAACCCATGGCTGATTCAATCTTAACATGCTTAATTCACTCCCTGGATACGAGAGGGCAATTTAACTTTGCCAATCAACCTAACCCTCCGACCGAACAGCAGTGCGAATTACTGAGTCAATGTTCCATCATAATGAGCAAATGACGCATAATGTTTTAATGGTTTTATACCGTGGTAACTCAGCCTCATCAAAGCAAATCAACCCAAATTCAATGTATCGAAACACTACCCTCTACTTTTCATTTTCATTTGTGCTGCGGGAAGTGTTTCTGCACTCATATTTGAATGCTTATTCCCTGTTTATTCCTCACCTTCGTGCTTCCGGTAAACACTCCAATCTGGAACAAGTCTGTCAAATGTTTATCATTCCAACACAGTCACCAGATGCAGCTTGCAGAAGTCACGTATTTGCACGTTCACTGACACTCTGCCTCGCTGAGAGCTGCAGCCTCACCTTCCCCTTCCCCACCTTGATTCAGGCAGCACTGTCCTTCCTGTGAACATTCCCCATCAAGAATGGAAGGACAGGTATCAATACCCGCCCTTGGGAACGGAGCGTCAGTTTTAAAACATTTACGCTGTCGCCAGCGGAGTATTGAGCCCTGTGACAGGCGAGGACACTAACCATTATACCACCAAGAAGAAGAGTGTGAAAGGAGGCTCCTCAGCTAATTGTGGCCACACTTGTCAAAAACAACTGCTTAATGAATGGAATCACATTTCACAATGTTTATCCCAGCCTTCTATGTTTTGGCATCACAAATTCACTTCTGAATATTTATTCAGGTCATAAGGGTTTCAGCCTCTCTGAAAAATACAGACAGCATATACCAAATTCCAACCCCCCGCTGGCTGATAACGCTTTTCCACGCATCTTCTCAAACCATTCTGCCATTCTTCTTAAATCTCTGACCCCAGCTGATTGATCCCTCTATCAATGGGAAACTCGTTTAGTCAACCCTGTCCACACTCTAACTCAATCATGTATTGTCTACATTTCCTTTACACTGCGACAAACACTCCACTCTGTCCCGTCTTTCTTCACAACTGAAACTCTTCAGCCCAAACAATATCCTGGTAAATATTTCCTGCAATTTTCTCAGTGTGATCACATCCCTGCTATCATGTGACATGTACAAATGCACACAACACTCTTGCTTGAGCCTAATGAACACTTGTTTTCAAATTTCTGTATTAGTCTGAGGGCGATTCTGGCTCGGCAGAAATTATTACCCATTCCTCAACCATATTGCTATGAGTCTGCAGTCACATGCAGTCCAGACCACGTAAGGATAGCATATTCCATCCCGAAATGACATCAGTGAAACAGATTTTATTTCAAGAATTGTCAATGGATCTATAGCAGTCATTAGATTCTTCATTGCAGATATTCTTGAATCCAAATTTGGCAATCATGGCATGGTGGGATTCAAGCCCAAGTACCCAGATTATTACGTGGGTCTCTGGATTATCAGTCCTACGAAATTACCACAAGACCAACGAAGAAAGTCTCAAAAGCTGATCTTTTTCAATAAAATGTCTTTTCACCGAAACTGCCCTGAGTATTTTCCATGAGCCTGACGCTCCAATTGTCTCTGGCCTATGTCAGTTAAATCTGCGACATGGGGATTGATCTCACAACAGCGATATCAGAGAAACTGCGGCATAGCCGCCCAGATCCAACCGGAAATGGGGATGGGATGAGTGCGCAGAGTTACTCTCTGACTCCAGTGATGCAAAAGGTGAGCGTGTGGTCCATCTATGATGGCATAGAGGCGCAAGAAATTCCTAGATTGTGTGTGCTTCTGCTCAAGAGAATGGTTGCCCCCGTTCATACTATCATAGCAATCTAAAGTGCATCTTGCTAAGACAGCTGAGTGGCAAAAGTGGAGCGTGTTGAGCCCTTTACTTTGCAGTGGTGCGTTTAAAAGATGATTTTGCGATTTGGATCAGTGTTTCCGACACTGCTGGTGGCAGGTGCATTGCCTTGCATAAGCTCAGTATCAGTTTCTTCCACACAGACAAGACTTCAACCTGGAGAAGGTGGTGTTGGGGTGATATTTTAAACTAATCTTCCTTGGCGACTGGAAAACGGAAACGGTGATGTTTAAGTTCGATGAATGAAACCTGAAATGCAAGCCTGACCTCAGGAACAGAGATAATAACTTTAATTTCCTGCAATCCCATTCATGCGTGCCCCCTATGCAGGGGATTCTACCATCTTCACCCAGTCCTGCCTACGAGAGACTCCAGGACCAGAAAAACATGCGCTGACCCTTGATTCAAGAATCCCCATCGTGTGGGGAAGCAGGCTAGTTGGCCCTTCCAGTGCACACGGTCCATCCAAAAAGCATCCCACCAGACCCCACGGTATTCCCTTTCACATAAGCCTGCATTTCCCATTGTTGATCCCTATAACTGGCACATCTTTGGTCAGAGGGAGAAATAAAAACGCAAGCACACAGAGAATGTGCAGACTGCCCACAGACAGACACCCGAGGCTGGGATCGCACCCGGGCTTTTGGTGTAGCGAGACAGCAACGAATGAGTGGCGAAGAATAAATGTTGCCCTGACCAGTGATACTCACACCCTGTGGGTGAATGAGAAAGAATGAAAATACATTCACAACATGGACAACAGGAGTTGTATCTGTGTAGACACAATTTTAAAGGTTTGTTCACCCTGGGTAGAAAAAACGACGCTGATACCACCGAGAAAGCAGGCAAATGTGGAAACTGCTGGAAGGGATTCAATTAACCACAGAAATGGAATCTTATTTAATCAGTGACACTGTGGACAGGCCGTTCACCAGTCCCGTGTGTGGGAAGGGATCACTGAGCAAAGCAACCTCCGGATACTCCAGCAGGATTACACATACCATCAGGTTTTCGATTATGCTGTCAGTGCTGCAGTTAATCCTAACCAGCTATTTGTTCCATAGCGTCAATCATAGAGTCATACAGCATGAAAACAGGCCCGTCAGTCCAACCAATCCATGCTGAACGTACTGCCAAACCAATCTCGTCCCATCTGCTTTCTCCTGTACCCGTTAAGTGGTTATAATGCCCTTGTAGTTTTATTACTCTGTTGTTAATCCAAAAACCCAGGTAATATTTTGGATACAAAGGGTTCAGGTCCTGGCATGACAGGTAGTGGAGTTTGAATTCAATAAGCACCTGGAATTGAAGAGTATTGTGATGACCTGAATCAGTTGTGTGGAAAATCCCATCAGATTCACTCATGCCATTTCGGGAAGCAAATTGTTATATTCATCTGCTCTGTCCCACAGGAGACCCTAAATGGATAATACCGTCGTTGACTCTTAAATGTCCTCTGGGAAATAGCTGATGTACGAGGCATGAATAAATTTATTTTAACCATCCCACTTTCCCATTCATGTTTGGAATCAATTGTCCATGAAATGTTGAAAATGTACCCTCATCCATCACTTCCTCAGCAAGTTAATTGCACACGTAAAACACCTTCCTTAAAAAAATGCCTCACATGACGTTTTAAGAAAAAAATCTCTCACTTTTCATCTTAAACATATGCCCTCTCGCCTTGAAATCCCCATCCTGGGAAAAGGCAGCTATCGATAACTCTAGCTTGCCTCACAATATTTCATAAACATCTGTCAGGTCGCTGCTCAAACCCCTAACCTAGAGTGAAAACAGTTTCAACTAGGAGAAAGTGAGAACTGCAGATGAGAGATCAGAGTCGAGAGTGTTGTGCTGGGAAAGCACATCAGGTCAGGCAGCATTTGAGGAGCAGGAGAATCGACGTTTCAGGGAAGAGCCTGATGAACAACACTTGCTCGAAAAAGCTATTCTCCTGCTCCTGGGATGCTGCCTTACCTGTTGTGGTTTTCCATCACCCCGATCTCGAATCTGAAAATAGTCTCAACCTATCCAGCCTTTCATTATAAATCAAATCTTCCACACACGGCAACAAGCGTGTATACATTTCTGAACCTACCCCAGTTGAATAATATCATTCCTACAACTGGACGTCCAGAACTGGACATAATATTCCAGAAGAGGCCTCATCAATGTCCTGCAAAGCTTCAACATAACGTCCCAACTACTATACACAAAGGACTGAACAGTGAACGGAATTATGATGCCTTTGAACCATCTTGTCTGTAGGTGATGCAAACTACAAGGATTTATGCATCTGCACCCCGAGCTTCCGTGTTCTCCAACATACGCAAAGCCCTACTCTTGTTGTTGAACCAAAATACAATACCTTCCATTTATCCAGATTGAACTCCATGTCACATTTTTCAGTCCAACGACTCATTGGATGAAGATCCATTTGAAACTTAGATAATCTTCCTCACTGTCTACAATTCTGGCGTCGCCTGCAAACCTACGCAGCATGCCTGCAGTGAGTTCCACTGTTTTCCCATGTAGATCAATGATTCCTGTTTACTTGTAGTGGCCGTGATTTAGCAGTGTGCAGATCATACAACAGTTATTCATGCAATTAACCATGAGGGAAAAAGCCGCAGATGCAAGGAGATATTAAACAATTGGAAATGAAAATGGTGAAAGCAATTCATTCCAGGGAAGTGGGTGATAGTGAAGCAAGTTCAAACTTCAAACCAGCCGCCCATGCTCCAGTTGTGGCACACAGCTGTAGATTGCTAGAAACGGGAAAAGATTTTCCCTTCTGCCCCGTCTTTGACCAGGAACACTCCCAACCTCGGAATTTCTTGCGCCTATAAACGGTCATAGAAATACCGTGCATTCACCGGTTGTGTCACTGGAGCTCTCAAGTATCTGTGCGACCTCATTCCCATCCCGACTTCCAGTTGGATCTTCACGACTGCATTACTCAGTTCCTCTGATTCTGGGGCTGGGAATTGGGACTCTGTGTCAGCAGTGGTTACTGCCTTGTGGGGGGAAACTGGTGAAGTAGCCGATGTTAAACTGCATTACTTTTGAAGCATACATTTCAACAAAACCTGCACTGTCCCCGGAGTTTTTGATGTTTTGGAGAAATCTACTTATGTCATCTTTCAGCATATTAATGATGGAATCACCACAGCCACTGAGGGAACCGATATTAAACGGTCAGCCCATTCTGAGTTCCCACATATCTGCCACTGTTCGCTTTGCACTGATATTGTGCATTTGGTGCGCTGCCTAACATTTCCTATGATGCTGTACTTATGGCGTGCTGCTAGTGTGCGCCTCTTTCCATGCCGTGATCGTATAGTGGTTAGTACTCTGCGTTGTGCCCGCAGCAACCTTGGTTCGAATCGGAGTCACAGCAGTAATTGCTCTAGTTGCCCCAGTTTTTGTGAAACACAAAGGAATCAGTTGTTTTAACATGATAATTTTCTCCAAGGTGATGATCATTTCCCTTCAAATTCTTCTCGCTCACATCTCTGTGGTTCATATGTCAGAATTCAAATCCACCCGTTCTCAGAGATTTCTCTCCCTCCTTCGATCACTAACTGAACTTTCCGTCCCACACCCCCATTTCATTAATTTAGAGATGCCGGTGTTGTACTATGGTGTACAAAGTTAAAAATCACAATCCACCAGGTTCGATTCTAACAGGTTTAACTGAGCACTAGTTTTAGGAGCGCTGCTCTTTCATCCTGTGCTTGTGGAGTCTTTTCCTATTTCACTAAGGCACTGCAGAATCTAACACTGACTCTCACATTGATACCATTCAGTCTGTGCTGCTGCGGTCACTGTTGCTGGGTGAACGTGCCCCAACCCCACCATCGGGACTTTCAGACCAATTGATCCATTTGGTTACCGCTGTTGTGAGGCCAATCCTCAGGTAGCAGCTTTTACTGACATGGATTTGCGATTATTGGGATTCCAGCTCAGAAAAGTGACACTGGACAATATTGAGAAAAAGCGACTTCATTGGGAAAGATTAGTTTCACTGGTTTTCTGCAATGGCCGAGCGCTCTTACCACTGGACTGTTAACTCAGACATCAAGCAAATGAACCAGGGACCCAGGTTTGACTCCAACCATGACAGGTGTTAGAATTGAGATTCAATACATATCTGGAATTCTGAATCTAATAAAACCTATAAATCCACGGTCAATTGTTGAAAAAAGAAAACCATCGGGTTCGCTGACGTCCTTTGAGGAATGAAACTGCCATTCCTACCTGGTCGGGCCTCGATGTGACTCCAGACTCACTGCAATACGGTTGAGTCTCAATTACCTGCTGTGCAATTAGGGATAGCAATAAATACTGCCGAACCAGCGACGCCCTCATACTGTAACAGAATAGGAAAAAAAAATTAATTCTGCTCCAGCTGGATTACTGTGTGCACTTCTGCAATTCAGAGTACAGCTTGGATGTGATCGCACTGGGAATGTTGCAGGAGAGGTTCAATGGGATATTGTCTGGGCTGAAGATTTTCAGTTACGAGGAGAGATTGGACAAACTGGGGTTGTTTGTCGCCGAGGAGAGGAGATTGGAGAGGACATGACTGAGATGTACACAATAATGAGGGATATGCATAGGATAGATTGATGGAGGGATCGAACACTGGGGCCAAGAGAATTCGGGAAAAGGCAGAAAAGTTTGTGTAGATGTGCGGAAACGGTCAGAGAGGCGGAAACTCTTTTAACCTGAAAAAAAATGCAGATGTGAATTTGTGATGCCAAAACATATAAGACTATGGACTAAATAACGGAAAACTTGATTCAGGTCGTTTAGCATTTGTGTTGGACAAGTGCGGCCACAACAGGCTGAAGGGCTTCCTTCGATGTTGTTGTTCCCAACAGTATCGTGGTTAGTGTCCCCGCCTGTCACAGAGTTCAATTCTCCGCTGGGACATCGTGAATGTTTTAAACCTGTCGCTCTGTTCCCCAGTGAAGGTTATTAATGCCTGGCCTTCCATTCTCGATTGCATATGTCACAGCAAGGACAGTGCTGTTTGAATAAGCGTGGAGACGGACTGAAGCTCCTTGGGAGAGAGTGTTAGTGAAAGTGCAAAGACTTAACTTCTGCAAACTACACATTGCGTTTGTGTTGCAATGAAAACCATTATATAGAGTTGTTCCAGAGTGATATGTTTTTTAAAGCAGGAATCTGATGACGAAAACACAGTAAACCCATTCAGATCTGAGTGCAGAAACATTTACAGCTGCACTAATGTGGTTGTAAAGCGCAGAACCGCGTTTGGATGCATTGAATTCGGGATGATGGGCAACTTGCTTTCACCAGGCTGAGTTACCAGTGTGTAAAGCCATTATACATAATACAGATATTGTTCAGTGTGATGGTACATTTGCTCAGTGGTACGCACTGCTGTGAAGTCTGCAGGTTAGGTGGATTGGCCGTGTTAAATTGCGCTGATGTGATCAGGGAGTGAATTCAGTAAGTTAAGTGAATTAGCCATGGGTAACGCAGTGGTAAGGTCAGCAGTCACACGATGCCAGGTTTTATTCCAGCAGGTTTATTTGAAATCACAAGCCAGAGGCCTGCGGGGATAGAGACGGGAGCTGGGTCTGGTTGAGATGCTGTTCAGAGTCTCCCTCCAGACTCGATTGGCTGAACTATACTTTCTGCATTGTAGGGAATCTGTGATTTTATAAGAGCGGACACTGCCAGCGTTTACTGGGCTGCGAAGACATTAGAGACGATGCTGACGGCGTTTAGTGGGGATGGGATTTTATTTATTTGTGTTTTGGAAAATTTGACACTGAACCAAGCAAAACGGAATGGAAGTTTTCCAGAGTATTTGAGATTTGGACAGTGTAAATAGGTGGTAAATTTACTCTTTCAAGTTCGTAAATTTCTGAACGTCAGGCGTTCAAAACCATCGATGTCGGACAAAGAAATGATGGGAGCAGAATTTCTGTTACTCGGAGAATCCGTTTCCAAAATATTTGGAAAGACACATTTAGAGACACACAAGCAGTGAGGTTCACCAGGAGAGAAACAGCCTGTGGCCAGGTAAAAGTGTAAAAGTGGGGTGTTGGGGTTGGAAGGTGCGAGGAAACACTGTCTAATTTGGACGATATTAAATGTAAAGAAATATCGGAAACGTATGCAGCTGAGTAAGATTCAGCAAAAACACCTCATAGTTTTTTTAAGATTTATATTAATATTCTACCTGAAGCATTATAAATAGAACTGAGCAGATTTTGTATATTGCCAAGGAAAGATATTCTACAATAAATAGGAAGTGACCCGTCTCTTGGAGATCGATTTCCTGCTTTAATCCCATGCCTTAAAGATGGGAGGACAATCGCCATAATGTTCGGTTCATTTGATACACACTGAAATCTGCCAACGTAACTGAGCATCCAAACTGCCATCTTGTTTTGTAGTTTAACCTTCTGTTTCTCTCATCAGTATTTTCTTTAAGCTGAAATAAATTCGGATCAAAATTGAATGCAACATTAAACGTTCCAATCACATAAATCCAATTCACTTCAGATCATTGCAATGAACAGAGTAAAGTTGAAGCAAAATTAATAAAATGAAACGAACAACACTGCATTTCCGGTAATTTTACCCAGTTCAGGTTCAGCCATATTAGAAAGACCATCGAGCTAAAACATCACCTTCACTTCTCTCTCAATATATATTTCTTCACGTGAGAGAGAAACTGTCTGAAGTAATTTTGTGTCAAGACTAAATGTGCGTGTGAATGTGACGGGAATTTCATGTTTGCTGGTTCATTCTGAGACAGTACCGACACGGAATGAATCAAGACCAGGTATTCCTTCCAAGGACGAGGTAAAATTCTTGGATTTTGCTGGTATTTTTATTCCGCTGAAAGCAAAAACATAATGCTATGGATTCAATTCCGCTCAGGGAATTTCTTATCGCCTTGGTACACCATTTGTGATCTTGACAGGGTCACATGCGAGCCCCTTTGCAATGTGCTGTAGTGGCCAGTGGGTTAAGGCGACGGGTTGCTCTTCCATTGTTCATGTGCGGATTTGAATCCGACTCTGGATGTTACTTCTATCAAACGCAGCTGTGATTTCCCTTTGTGCCTCGCATCTTTAGTGTACACTGGATGGAGAATCTTGCTCTTGCCCTTCATTGCACCGGAGATTTATGACAAATCGATACGACATCATGGTCGAAATAAAGCAATTTGATTCTGTTGAAAGTTAAAATGGGATAATGAAAAGGAATGCAAACGTTTCTTTCCTCCTTTCATTCCATCTTGACTTTCTATGAATTTTCATCGAAAGAAAGTGAAACAAATAAGGAGAGATCGGGTGCAATAGTTTATCCAGTGGGATGGTGAATTTTAATGTAATACTCCACGCAGCGTTCTGATCAGTATTTTAAACAGTCAATCGGAATTGGAACTGCAGAAATGTTTGCAATGAAACGGATCTTTCATTCTTTCACAATCTTTTGTTGTGTGAATCATACCGTGATGCATCATCAAGCGTGATCACCAAGTTGGCAACAATATAAGTACAGCCAATTTTCTTTAGCAAACATGACTTCTGCACATACCCATCTGTGGTGTGCCCAGTGCCATTTGTTGTCTCCAGGCCACAGCACATTTCTTGTTCATGAGTTTATGAGCCTAGTTCCTGATCTGTCTGAACAGTTTGAGAAACCTTTTCTATCACTTCATCCCATCCCCTCAGAATTCTAAAGGTATCAATAAAATAAAGCATTAGATGAAATGATGTAGGATTGGAAGTCGGCCATTCAGCCCATCGAGTCTGCTCCACCATTCAACGAACTCATGGGTGATCTGATAATCCTCAACTCCATTCTCCAGCATTGCCTTGACAAAGCTTTATCGTCTTTCTGTTTAAATATCTGTCTGGTACAGTTTGAAAATACGCAACAACTTAGCCTTAACAATAGTTTTGGTAAGGAGTTCCACCGATTCACTGGCCCCTGAGCAAAGAAATTACTCCTCATTTCTGAATTAAATAGGTAATATCTAATTCTGAGTTCATGTCCTCCGGTACTCTCCTCATACCAGAGGGTAAACCACCTGCACGTAACTACCCTGTCAAGATCCCATGAATATTGAATGTTTATAAATGTTATTATGTGATTATAGAGATCCCCTCCGTCTCCTTTGTTTAAAGGAGAATACTCCCAGCCTAACCAATCATTCCACTTTCTCCATTTTCTCCAGTGTTGACAACACGTCCGTAAATCTCTGCTGTCCCCTGCAGCGTCCTTACATATTATTAAGGCAGGTGGAGACATTTATGCGAAGAAACGGTTGAAATTTCAAGCACAGACGGGAATTGGAACTTGAAATCAGACAGGGACTGGAATCAGATTGGTCCACACAAGGACGAAACAGAGTAATGATAACTCTGACAAATGAGAATCTCATCATATCCCACTGACATTCTTTACTGTAAACAAATGACCCCGTGTAATCTTCCACAGAACTAGTATTTCGGGAAAAAACGGATCGAAACAGATTACATAAACACTTGGACAACAACATGTTCTTGAGACATTCTTTGATTATAAACGAAACTCTTTGCTCCGTGAATCCTACATCTTTTGCAAGACGTGGAACAGAACTCTCTCCATTTGCCTGGACGGGTGTAACTTCAATAACACTTAAGGAACTGGACCCCGTCCTCGACAATACAGTCATTCGAGTGTACCCTCTTCAATACCTGCAATATTCATTCCCTTCACTGCTAAGGCACAATTGCAGCAGAGTGTACTAACTACAAGATGCACTGAAGTAAGTCATTCGTGCATTTTTGACAGAATCGTCAAAGCTCAACAGCTGTCCTGACTATAAGGACAAGGTTGGAAGATGTAACGAAACGCCACCATTTTCAAATTACCCTCCAAGGCCCATAGCACTCTGACTTGGAAAGGAATCAGTGATAAACTCATTGGTGAAACGGTCTTGATGGGCAAAGTTGCATACTTCAGCCTTCCATCTTTCATCTTACAACTTTAAAAAATGTTGACTTATGCAGTGATCAGACTTGTGCTCAGTCCTTGAGCTGTTCCCTGACCTGGTGGTTGCTGAAGTTCTGCAATCATCCACAGCCTGTGGTCAACAATAGAAAATATCCAAAAACCCTCTCAAATCAAATGTTTCCCCTCAAGATTAGAGTGGTGTTGGAGAAGCACAGCAGGTCTAGCAACATCTGAGGAGCAGGAACAATGAACGTTTCAGTCATAAGCACTTCATCAGGAATGAGACTAGGAGCGTATGGAACGGACACATAAATGGGAAGAATGTGGGGCTGGGGAAAAGGTAGCGGAGAGTGCTGTAGGTGGATGCAGGTGGGGGGTGAACGTGATATGTCAGAGAAGAAGGTGGACTGGATAGGTGGGAATGAAGATGCACAGGTGGGACAAGTCAGGCTGACGGTGTTGAGCTGGAAGGTGGGAACTGACGTAAGGTAGGCGGAGGGGAAATGAGGAAACGGGTGAAGTCCAAATTGATGCCATGGGATTAAAGGGTCCCGAGGCGGATGATGATGCTTTCGTGCTCCAGGCATCGGGTCATGAGAATGTGATGATACAGGAGGCCCAGGACCTGCATGTCCTCGGGAGAGTGGGAGAGGGAGTTCAAATGTTTGGCCAGGGGGCACTGGGGTTGATTCTTGCGGGTATCCTGGAGATATTCTCTGACGTGCCATGTGAGAACACACCTCCTCTCTCCAACTAAGAGGAAAACGCACCGGCAGGAATGTATACAAGAAATGACATGTGTGGAAGTGGAGGAGAAACTTGATGGATGTGGAGGCCTCCATTAGAGCCTTGGACAGAGATGAGGAGGTAGATGTGAGTGCAGGCTATGCAATTCCTGCAGTGACAGGAGAAGGTGTCAGGAGGGAAGTGTTGGTCATTAGATGGCGTGGACTTGACAAGATAGTCACAGAGCGAATGGTCTTGGCAGAATGTGGATAGGGGTTGGGAGGGGAACATATCCCTGGTGGTGGGATCCGTTTAGAGGTGGCGAAACTGTCAGAGGATGTTGTGATTTATGCGGAGGTTGGTGGGATAGAAGATGAGGACCGGGGGTTCTGTCCTTATTGTGGTTGGAGGTGTGGGGTTCGTGGGTGGATGAACGGGACATGGATGAGATGCGTTGGAGGGCATCTTCAACCACATAGGAGGGGAAGTTCCGGTCTTTAAACATGAAGGCTCTCTGCTGTGTTCTGTGGTGGAACTGAACCTTTGGGAGCAGACGCGATTGAGGTGGAGGAATTGGGAATACAGGGTAACATTTGCGCAAGAGGTGGGGTGGGAGGAGGTATAATCCAGATAGCTGTGGGAATCAGAGGGTTTGTAAAGGGTGTCAGCAACACTGACCTCGAGGGATAGATTTCCCTCCCCACCCCTATCCACTTTTCACAAAGACTGTTTCCTCCACGACTACCTAGTCAAGTCCACGCACTCCAATGAACCACCCTCCACTCGCGACACCTTCCCCTGCAACCACAGGAATTGCAAAACCTGCACACACATCCTCCCCCTCACATCCTTCCAAGGCTCCAATGAGCCTTCCACATCCATCAGATGTGCATGTGCACTTCCACACGTGTCATTTATTGCATCTGTTGCTCCGATGCGATCTCCTCTATATTGGGGCCAACATACACCTTCTCGCAGAGCGCCTCAGTGAACATTTCCAGGGCACCTGCAACATTCAACCCCAATGCCCCAGGACCAAAAACATCAACTACCCTCCGCACCAACCCCCGGATCTCCCGAGGACATGCAGTTCCTGAGCCTCCTCCACTGCCATTCCCTCACCTCCAGACGCCTCATCTTCCAGTTCGGAACCTTTCAATCTCAGGGCATCAACGTGGTCTTCACCAGTTTCCTCATCTCCCCACGCCCACCTTATCCGAGTTTCAACTTTCTAGCGTGGGGCCATCCTGCTGACCTGTCCCACCTATCTATCTTCCTTACCACCTATCCGCTCCACCCTCTTCTCCGACCTATCACCTTTCACCCCAACTCCATCCACCTCTTGCACTCTCAGCTGAATTCTTCCCATACCCAGTCCTCCCGTTTATCTCTCCACGCTCGAGGTTGCACAGTCCTTTGAGCATAGGGGTTGGTACGTTACAATGGTGTTGAATAGGACATTGTGTGAGGCCTCTTCTGGAGTACTGCGTCCAGTTCTTGTCGCCCAGTAATAGCAAGGAAATTATTCAGCTGGAGTAGGTTTAGAAGAGGTAAACCAGCGTATTGGTCGTGGGGAAGTTTCGACTTATAACGAAAGGCTGGATAGGCTGAGAATATTTTCACTTGAGCACTGGAGTTTGAAAGGCGACCTGATGGAAATTTATAAATTATTGACAGTTCGGCTGGAGTTAACTGTAACTGTCTTTTCTCCAAGGAGGGGGACTTCAAGACGAGAGGGTAGATGTTTCAGGTGAAAAGAGAAAGATTTAAGATAAGAAATGCGAGGCCTTTTTTTTAACAGAGGATGGTTTATGTGTGCAATTCACTTCCTGAGGCAGTGATGAATGAAAGTTCATTTACAATAATCACAGGATATTTGGATCGATAAATGAATTGGAAACTTTCCGTGGGATTAGAGAAAAAGCTATTCATTTATGCTGAGTCCATTATTTATTGCCCAGAAGGCAGTACAGAATAAACCACAATATTATGGATCTGGAGTCACATACCAGCCAGACCAGATAAGTATGGCAGTTTCCTTCCCTATCAGGCATTAGTGAATCAGATCTACAACAACTGATTCAACATCATCATTAGACTCTTCAACTCTTGGTATTTATTGAAATAACATTCCAGCATCTGCCATGCCAGGATTTGAACTGCTGTCCATAGAATTATATCTGGGCATTCATATTAAAAATGCAGTAATAATATTACAAGGGCATTCGTAACCCTCAGCAATTACAGGAGCCGTCCGATGCGACTCGTTTAGTTTGGCATTATGTACCATATGATCTGGTAGGAGTAAAAGGCCTGTTTTCATGCTGGGTGAGTCTATGCCTTTGACGTTATGAAACTGGAAGCTGGTTTGGATAAACAGCAGAATTTACAGTTTAATTGATCTCTTTCTGGGATATGTAATCTTGCTGGTTACTCTGCAGTTTTTATTGCTCATTGAGCCTTTCCCACACACGGGACTGTTTAACAGTCTATCCCCAGTTTGACTGAGTAAATGAGTTTCAACTGCAGCAGGTATTTGAATCCCGCATTGCCCTGGTTTCTCTGTGATATCGGTGTCCTTGTATCTACCCAGGGTGAACGATGGGTTCTAATCATGTCCACGCAGACGCAAGTCCTGTTGTCCATGTTGTGAATATGTTTTTATTCTTCCTAATATACCAACAGGGTGTGGATGTCGCTGGTCAGGACAGCATTTGTTGTTCATCCTGATTCGCTACTGCCTCGCTGCATGAGAGGCATGGATTCGATCCCTGTCTTGTGTGATTATTTGCAGTTTGCACAGTCTTTCTTTGCTTGTGTGAGTTTCCTCCCACAATCTGAAGGTGTGTGGGGTACTGGGATCAGCCATGGGAAATGAAGAGGAACTGAATAGTTATGGAGTGTGGCCACGTCTGATAGGATGTGTTTCGGAGGGATGGTGTCGACTGGAATGGGCCGAATGGCCAGCCTACCAAAGTGTCGGCATTCTCGGATTAAGGGTCAGCTATGTTGTTCTGGACCTGGAGCCACAAGTAGGCAGGATTGGGTAAAGATGGTAGCATCCCCTGTATAAGCGACATGCATGAATGGGATTGCAGGAAATTAAAGGCATGTTCACTCTTCCTGAGGTCAGGCTTCCATTCCAGGTTTTATTCGTCGAAATTGCACATTACCAGTTCGGTGTGTGAGTCCCCAAGGATGATTAGTTTATTATATAACCACAACACCACCTTCTCCAGGTTGCAGTATTTACTGGGAACAATAAGTTGATCTTGAGCTGATGCAAGCGTGAGCAGCTGCTACTGCCAATGTCACGAACACTGATGCAAACAGGAAAATGAAATTTCTAACATTGATACTCCAAAGTTAAAGATTCAACACGATTTAGTTACGCCGGTTGGCTGTATCAGAGACATGTACTGCTTATGGCTATAATATTATAAATGGAGGCAAGTATTCCCTTTCGCCCCGCTTTTGACCAGGAGCAGTCCCAACCTCGAAAAACACACGCCGCTCTCCCGTAATTCCATCCCAACTTCCAATTGGATCTTCGTGGCTGCTTCACCCAGTTTCCCTGATATGGGGTCTGAAACTGGAATTAAATGTGATTGCGTGCAGCAGTTGTTATTGCCTTGTGTGGGCAAAGTGATGAAGTGGTCGATGTTAAACTATAATGCTATTGAAGCATACGTTTCAGCAATATCCTGCACTGTGCCATGAGTTTGGAGAGTTTCATTAATCCCATTCTCCAATACTCTCATTCATAGAATCTCCACAGACTCTGGGGGCGTTAAAGTTAAAAATTCAGCCCATTCTGAGTTCCCACATGCATGTCGCTAAGTTCTGATATTGTATATTCTTCCTATCATTTCCTCTGCTACCATACTGGCTGCAGTTTGGAAGTGTGGTCTGTGGAGTACTGTAACCATTTAGTATTTCGTTTTCTGCGTTGTGATTGCTGCGACTTCGCATTGAATCCACATCATAGCGGTCAGTTCTCTCAAAGTTTTACTTTTGATGAAACACGGTAAGAAATAACTCGTTTTTACATGATAGTGTTCTCCGAGGTGTTTTCCCTTCGATTTGTTTTCCATCGAATGTCGTACTCTAATATTTTAGAGTTTCATGTATCAGGATTTAAACCCAAAAGGTCTCGAAGATGTCCCTCCCTCCCACTCGCCCTAACTCTCTCTTCCGTCCCTCGTCCCATTTGACTGAGGCATTGCACAATCTAACATACACTTTCACGTTGATACCATCCAGTCTGTGCCGTTGCACTCACTGTTGCTGGGCGACCATGCCCCAGTCTCTTCATTGGCATCTTCAAATCACTCGATTCGTTTGGATATCGTGGCTGTGAGATCAATTCTCTTTTAGCAGCTTTTTCTGACATGGACCAGGGATTATTGGAGCGTGAGGCTCAATAAATGGACACCGAGAATAATTGGGGAAAAGAGACTCTATTGGAAAAGATCAGCCATGACGGCTTTTTGCGAGAGCCTACTGGTATTATAGCTGGATTGTTAACACAGAAGGCCAGGTCACATGCTGGCGAGACGATTCTCACCACACCACGATGGTGGTAGAATATAAATGCAAGACATACCTCCAATTAAGAATACGCTAAACCCGTTGTCTGAAAAGCCCATCTGTTTCACTAAAGGCCTGGAGGGAAAAAATCAGGCGCCGTTAACTTAGCTGGTCTCCATGTGACTCCAGTAATATATGTTGCAGAGCCACGCCGCATGCTGGTGCAGAATGTTAAAAAATGGTTCATTTGACTCTACCTCGACAATTGTCTGCAGTTTACGTAAGTCCAGGGATGTGATCACACTGGGAAAGCTGCAGAAGAGATTCACTCGGTTAGTGTCTAGGCTGAAGAGATTTGGTCATGAAGAGAGACAGGACAGACTGGGGTTGTTTGTCACTGTGCAGAGGCATTTGTGAGAAGGCATGGTTCAGATGTACAAAATATGGTTGTGGATAAGGTAGACTGAAAGTAATGTTTCCCATCGACGGAGAGATCGATCACAGAGGGGCAAAAATTTAATGAGAAAGACAGAAAGGTTTAAGTAGATGTGTGGAAAAGCGTTATAGGCCGGCGGGTGTTAGAATTTGCAACACTGTGTCTGTAAGGGTCAGGGAGGCAGGAACCCTTAGAACCTGAAGAAATATTCAGATGTGAATATGTTCTGCCAATAATTATAAGGCTATGGGCTAAACGATTCGAATCGTTAAGCAGTTGTTTTTGACAAATGGAGTCACAACGGGCTGAGGGGTCTCCTTTGAAACTGTTGTCCTCGGTAGTATAGTGGTTAGTGTCGCCGGATATTATGCGGGAGATAGGAACTCAATTCCTCGCTGGGGCAGAGTAGATGTTTTAAAACTGTCGCTAATTTCTAAAGTGCGGGTTATTAATGCCTGTCCTTCCATTTTCCATGGGGCATATCACAGGAAGGACATTGCTGTCTGAATCGGCGTGGGGAAGGGCTGCAGCTCCCGGCGAGACAGTGTCAGTGAAAGTACAAACACGTGACTTCTGCAACCTGCACCGTGTGTCTGTATTTGGAATCTAAACCATTTAATAGAAAGAAGAAGGAAGCTGAAGAAGAACCAGGGGAAACCAATTCCGATGTAAGTTCAGAAAGATTTTCCACAGCATCTTGAGGAAAACTGACAAACGGCTCTGAGAAAGAGTTTCAGTCTCAGAACTGTTAGTTCACAAAGGTGTTTTTGTTCCACTTAAGCCCGTAAGAAATCGAATAACAATTTAACTGAAGACTTGAAATGTTAGAACACACCAGGCGATGAGTCACGTGCTGGAAACTGTGTTTACAAGCTCGATGTTTGATGAGCTCTCTCACTGCTATTTCACAACGTTGATTTCCAGTCCAGTAAATTGAACATGAATTCCTGACATTACAAAATAGCAAAGATATCAGTGCTGTCAGAGCCAGTGAGAATTTCATATCGGAGATGAATTCAAATGGAAATAAACGTTGAAAGCAGTTGCCTTTGCCTGCTCAGACTCAGTACGACAAAAATAATGCTTACTGAAACATTCAGGTTTTTTAAAGGACTTAATAAGTTGAATGAACAAAGGTTGGTCCTGTGACCACAAGGCCTTGGATTGAATGACTTGGAGATGCAGGTTTTGGACTAGGGTATGCAAATTTGAAAATCACAGAACACGAGGTTATAGTCCAGCAGGTTAAATTGGAAATACCAGCTTTCGAACTACTGCTCATTCATCAGGTGGTTGTGGAGTACACAGTTGTAAGACACAGAATTTACAGCGCAAGTTTACAGTGTGATGGAACTGAAAGTGCACGTTGAAAAATGCCTTCATTTTTGCTAAGTTTCCCATCTGTTAGAATAACCATGTCAGCTTCACGTCTTTCATTTGTAAACCGCAAAACTTTTTATTTTAAAGTAACATTCTCAGGTGAGCTTGAAGAATTGGTGTCAGCCCCCGTGTGCTGTTGTCTGTTCCATAATGTTTAGACTGATTCTAATGTTATAAAATGAGTTAACAGAGACTGACATGGATTCATGCAGTTTTTGAGCAAAGTACAATGTAACTCTGAAAGTACAAATTCACCCCACAAACGTATATATGCGTGTGTGTGTGTGTGTGTGTGTGTGTGTGTGTGTCGGAGTGTCGCTGTGTATAGCTAGGGCAATGGGATCACCTGGACTGTGACATGAACACAAGGTCACAGTTGAGGCCATCCCCATTGGTACCGAAATTTGCTCACAGCCTCTGCTCGGGCCCATTAAGCTGCTGCCTGTGTCGAAGTCCGCCTTGGAGGATTGTCACCTGAAGGTCCGAGGTCGAATGTCCTGGACCACGGAAGTGATCTCCGGCTGGGAAGGGGCACAACTGTCTGTGATTGATGTGCAGTTCCATTCATCTGTTGCTGTACCCTTTGCTCGGTTTCACCAATGTACCATGCCTCAAAACATCCTTGCCTGCAGCGTTGTTTTTTTAGTTTAGATTACTTACAGTTTGGAAACAGACCCTTCGGTTCAACAGGCCACACCAACCCTCCAAAGCACAACCCACGCAGATCCATTCCCCTACACCAAACAGTACGGGCAATTTAATATGGCCACTTCACCTAACCTGCACATTTCTTGACTGTGGGGGCAAACCGGTGCACACCCACACAGACACTGGGAGAATGCGCAAACTCCACACAGTCAGTCGCCTTAGGCGGGAATTAAACCTGGGTCCCTGGCGCTGTGAGGCACCATTGTGCCGAGATTAGCGTCAACCTCAACATTATGGCACGGACACAGCACACAGGGACTAACACCTTCAAAATATTATCGGGGCTGACACTAATTGTTAATGTTCACCTGAGAATGTAACTTTCAAAGAAAGTTTTGCAAATTACATAAGAAAGAAGTGAAGCTAACATGGTCATTCTAACAGTTAGAAGACTTAAAAATCAATCAAGATATTTTTCAATGCATAATTTCAATTACATCACACTGTAAACTTTTGCTATAAGTTCTGTATCTTGTAACTGTGTACTCCACGAACACCTGATAGAGGAACAGCTCTTCACAAGCTAATGCTTCCAAATAAATCTGATAGACTATGAGCTGGTGTTGTATGATTCATAACTTCGTATTAGAATGCGGATCTCACAATTAAAACAGAGGTGAGGAAGCTTTTCATCCCTCAGACAGTTCTGGATCAGTGGACTTTCTTGTGTCAGAAGGCTCTTGAGGAAGGGTCATTAGGTGTAATGAGGCTGAGTTCGGCAGATCTTCAAACCGCAAAGACATCAAGCATTATGGGTAATGGAAAGAAAGTGCAATTCAAGGTTATCCGATCAGATATGAAACCACTCAATAGCGGAGCAGACTTGATGATCTGAATGGTGTCTTTCTGTTCCTAAAATTGTTGGCCTTAATATGAAGCTGCAAAACAGACCTGAGTAAAATGTGCAAAATTAAAAAATGCGTGGTCCCTCCGGAACACTGAACCGAGGGGAAATGAACAAAGAACATCACAAATGGCAGATAATATGGATAATTGATCCGGAGTGATCAGTATACCAAGGTAAACAGGAAAACCGATATTCAGTATCGACATTGAACCTGGCTCCACGAGGCATGTAGTTAACTCTCACAAACCACCATTCCCCTTCCATTGTAGTGATGCCCCCTCCATTCTTGATTTAAACTGATTGAACGTCAGGCAATTGCAGCTGACGTTGCTGATGCGGAACTGTAACATCCAGGGAAGCGGTTCTGACTGCTGCACAACATCATTCTGCTTCGAACGATCAGGCAGCATTTCATATTGATTATTGTAAACGTTAACATTTCACAAGCCATGACAGTGAAAGCATTGACTCCTCATCACTATACTACCAGGGAAGATTTCTGTTAACACCACCCTGGGCACCATGAGATTCATCATTCTATTCTCTCATCCTTCTGTGCATGATGCCCTCGGTTCCATTCCAGTCTTGTTGTTTGGCTTATAACACTGAGGCAAACCAATCATCTGTTGCATTGAAGTTTCTAATTTATGAGACCTTACCTCTGAGCTGGCAATGTGCTGGCTCAGTGGTGATAACACTGGTCTTGTTAACGAGAAAAGTGTTTGAAATAACTCATTCCTGTTTTTCAGTCCAAGAACTTGAGGAAAACAGTCCGGCAGGACAGGAAATAGTGGGCGTGAGCACCGATCTAGTTTTGCTGCAAGAACGAGGTGAGGCAGTATAAACTACAGAGTAATGGGAAAAAAATGGGAAAGGAACACTCGGACGGGAGAGGCTGAATGGTTCCTTTCTTGGCTGTAACCAGACACTGGTGTTGAAGTCTGAAATTGGACAATATCAGCCAAGCTGGCGAAATCTTACTTTCTATTTATTTTCTCCCGAGGCCTGTTTCACTCTTGGAGAAATGCGCCTGCGTGCCGCATTCTGTGCGTAAAAACGGGCTTCAGTTCCCTGACTGGGTGTGAACATATTTTTCCCATCTCAAACTTCAGTCCCATTTATTGCATCTTACAAGATTAAAACGTTCCAGTGTAATTAGCATTGAGATGAACAAGTGAAACATCAGAGTTTACAAGGTTACAGACCAGGTGCTGGGAAGGGAGATGATGGGACCCATTTCTGTGCTGGAAACACTTGATAATTCATTCATTTTTGAGGGGAAACATGTCTGCAGTGACATAATGTTTTTCTAAAAACTGTGTTAGGAAGAAACGGTGCAACAGTTTCTGCCCTCATCCCTAGTGATCTAGTGGTTAGTATTCGGCGCCTTAACTGAGTGGCCTGGGTTTCATTACCGTTCAGGAAATCAGGACTTCTTGTTCCTGACGCAGAGAGATCAGCTGTGTCAGGAATCTGTTTAATGCCTTAGATCAGTCAATACCCTAGCCCTTGAAAGAAGGGAAAAGTGCCTTCCTCCTCTCTGCGCAGTCCGACAGTTCATCCTTCATTCTCCTCTGAGTCCACTTCCCGAAGAGTTTCAAAATACTGTCAAAACTGAGTCTCAGCTATTTCTTTTCTGTGCTTTTCAAACACAGGAGCTGCAGCGATTGAATGGGTTGGTTTCTGCAAATGAAACGTACCTATGAACAATGTGCGTTGCTCTTTCAGGATTGTCTTCTCTGACAGCGCTGGGACATGACTGTTGTTCTCTATGATATAGAAGTGCCAGTGTTTGAGTTGGGTAGAGAAAGTTAAAAATTACACAACATCAGGGCATAGTCCAGCAGGTTTATTTGGAAGCACGAGCTTTCAGAGAGCCGCTCCTTCATCAGGTTGGTGTTTTTCTGCCGAAATTTGATGTATGTGTCAACATGCGCAATCTTGGAAGATCAGCTAGACTTTAACCGATCGTTCGTAGTGTCGAGGGTACCCCTGACTTGGATGTGTTGGTGTTGGACTGGGGTGGACAAATTTGAAAATCACGCAAAGCCAGATGAGAGTCCAACAGTTGTCAACCATCTGACAAAGAAGCTGTTGCTTCCAAATACGCCTGTTCGAAGCAACTTGGTGCTGTAGGATTTTTAACTCTGATGGTCCTTGGTAATGTTTATCTTATCGAAGACAGTGAAATAATTTTCGTTCGTAGAGATGAAAATTCCAAATATTATCCACCTCAGTGTAACAATTAAAATTAGCTTGGATATGCTGTGAATCTCCACAACGCTCTTGCACCAAGAAAATTTCGAACCTATAACCATCTGATCCGTAGCCAGGTATATGAATGGTTGAAACACTGGCCAGATGCACAGCTGAGATTTTACACTCTGCAGAGCTGTGGTGTTAACAAGGACATGAGCAGTAACAGTAACATTCCCAAGGTGAACAAAAAACAAAGATAGTCACCATCACATATTCACTTCAAGTTGTCCTCAAATAAAACTACCATTCACAATCTGATCAGCCAATCAACGAGGTCACTGCTGATCGAAGGAAATTTTAACTTATTTTACTGCGTTTCCACTATAATTCGAGGTAAACTCCAGCCTAATGACAATATCGCATTTCCCACAATTTTCAGATTTAGATTGCGTCCATGCCCTCTTATATTTGCAGGAAATAAGTAACATGAAATGAGTGAAAAAGTCCTTTTGGTCATGTAATCCAGTGTAGAGTCGGTCAGAAAAGAAAAGTCAAAGACCTGAAACATCACTCGCATTTCTCTCTATATTAATGCGTGTTCCTGAGTTGAATATTTGCAGGACTTGTCTTCAATATCTAAAGAAATTTTTTTCCCGCGACAGATTCTTCATAAATCAATTCACATCTGAGGTGTTGAAACTTATTTTACTTCAGATTAAATTGGTTTAATATCCTTTTCCCCAGCCTAATATCCCAATACTACCCTCCACTTCCATGTATATACAAGCTGCACCAGGTGAGGTTGCAGCTCCCAACCTGACGTTCCATTGCTCCTTGCTGCTCCATGTCAACAGAAGCTGCTGCAAGTAAGATTGGAGCTCCCACTCTGATGTCCCAATGCCCCCAGGTGTTCCGTGTCATTAAATGCTGCTCCAGGTGAGAGTGGAGCTCCCAGACTGATCTCGCAAAGCTCCCTGGCTCCATGTCAAATGAAGCTGCTCCAAATGAGTTTGGATCTCGCAGTTTGATGTCCCAATGCTCCCTGCAGCTCCATGTCATGAAAAGCTGCTCCAGATGAGGGTGGAGCTCTCAGACTGATCTCGCAAATCTCCCTGGTCCATGTCAAAAGATGCTGCTCCAAATGAGGTTGGATCTCGCAGTCTGATGTCCCGATGCTCCCTGCCGCTCCATGTTCAGAAAAACAGCTCCAGGTGTGATTGATCCTCCCAGTCTGATGTCACAATGCTCCCTGGGCCATGTCTACAGACGCTGCTCCAGATGAGGTGGGAGCTCCCATCCCTGGCAGCTCGCTCACCTCTATACCATCATAGAATTAATGCGAACTGACCATTTCCACCACTGGAGCCATTGTTGGAATATCGACACCATGAAAACCTAATCTCATTTCCATCACCACCGAATCATACTAAAATACTTCCTTTCTTAAACCTTATTTAGCATGTGCATATTGCAGTCAATCCGAAGTAAGATAATGGTGTTAATTGACGTCTGTCCAATAAAAATTACATATTATTTTTTATGTTAAGTAACTGCTACTTAAAAAGGACAATGTTTGTAATGAAATCACAGTTTTATTCCGTGTGAGTGAACATGATTTGTATTATTTAAATTTAACTTGTTCGCTGTGTAAAATGATGAAGTAGATCTCAATTTCAAAACAAAATTGGTATTGTTGTCATCCACCTTGAAATGTGGTCATAGAGATGTCATTGAAACAGACCCTTCAGTCCAACCTGTCCACGCCGACCAGATATCCAAACACAATCTAGTCCCACCCGCCAGCACCCGGCCCATATCCCTCCATACCCTTCCTCTTCATATTCCCATTCAAAAGCCTCTTAAATGTTGCAATCGTACCAGCCACCACATCCTCTGGTAGCTCATTCCATACACCTACCACCGTCTGTGTGAAAACGTTGTCCCTTCGGTCTCTTTTATATCTTTCCCCTCTCACACTAAACCTATGCCCTCTAAGTCTGGACTCCCCGATTCCAGGGAAAGTACTTTGTCCATTTATCGTATCCATGCCCCTCATAATTTCGTATAAGGACAGCCCTCAGCCTCCAATGCCCCAGAGGAAACACCTCCAGCCTGTTCAGACTCTCCCTAACGCTCAAATCCTCCAACCCTGGCAACATTCTTGGAAATCCTTTCTGGACCCTTTCAAGTTTCACAATAGCTAACTGTACCCCTTCAGCACACGGAAAGAACAAATAACTATAAGAACAACAGTCAAGTATGTGCGTAGGATTTGACCCGATTCTGTTGCAATCAATCCATTCAGCTGCAATTGAAAATGCTTCCACCTTTCCTGTGTCGGGAATAAGATTGCACAGCTTAGTGGTGAGTTTTGATGCATTGAATTGGACCCAGGATCTTTTCTCAGGTTGAAATATCCAGGGATATAAAGACATGATGAAAGACATGGGCAGTGTTTACTGGACTATAAAGACGTTAGGAATGACACGGTCATGATACCATATCGTTAGAAATTATGGAAATGAGGTTTACTGGGAGATAAAGCCACTAAAACGAAAAGAGGGCGTTTAATGGGATGGTGTCATAGATAAGGAATAATGCGGGAGAAATCAGGAAATACTTAGTTGTGTCCAAAAAGAAGTTATCTAGCTGATGTGAAGTTGTTAAGAGTAAGTACGAGGGAAATTTCCTTGTTTAGGAGAGCGGAAACTAGAGGTTAGAATTTCAAACCCATCGGGGCACGATAAAAAATTTTGGAGTAGGCATTTTTTATTCTGACAGTTATTGAATTCAGCGGTGAATTTTCAGAAATACAATCATTTTAGGATCTGATTCAAGAATATTTGAAAAGCGAATGCACACAGACAAGGAGTGAATTAGGTTGGATTATATTAGATTAGATTACTTACAGTTTGGAAACAGGCCCTTCAGCCCAAGAAGTCCACACCGACCCGCCGAAGCGCAATCCACCCAGACCCATTCCGCTACATTTACCTCTGCCCCTAACACTACGGGCAAGTTAACACAGCCAATTCACCTAACCTGCACATGTTTGGACTGTGGGAGGAAACCGGAGCACCCGGAGGAATCCCACGCCGACACTGGGAGAATTAAACAGCGCCAGTAATTATGGGCTGCCTGAATGGGAATGCAAAATGGAAAAATTCCTGAATTGGTTAACATTCATAGGAAAATAATTGCATACCATCTGCAACTGGAATTGTTAAGTATAAGAAGAGCTACTGGAGTTCGAAGGTGCAGCCACTCATTCAACATGAAATATTGTATACTGTGAATGCACTGAGCTGTTTGACTTAGCTCTGCATTGAATGGAAGTCTGTCATCTCAGTCCGCTGACTAACTGGTTTATGAGAAAAGTAAGACCAACAGCGTGGGATTAATTCTCTCACTGTCTCAGGTTTCCACAAGGATCATCATCTCCACCGCTTATCTGATCTGTAACTCTGTGGTGCCTCCAGTGAGCAAGACTTGGCCTGTCGATGTAAAACATCATTATCATTGCCATCTGTTGTCTTGAACATTTGGTAATAATCAACCGAAAGGGGAGGGAGTCCATTTAATACTCTTTTATTTCCGCTTGAAAAATCCTGCATCAAGACTCAAACTTCTTCCAGTTTGACCCTTTGTTCCTCACAAAGCAAAACGACTTGCCCAGATCCTTTACCAGGTTTACTGACAACAGTCAAACTCCACCAGGAGTTAAATCTAATACTTTCGATTGGTTTAATGAGCTGTGCAGCTTACATGAAATTGAATGATATGAAAAGATTTATACAGACTTTCCCAGGATGTAATCCAGTGCTGGGTCAGCGATTTGAGGAAGGTCATCAAGCTAAAACTTCACCTCTGTTTCTCTATCCACAGATGTATATTCACGTGGGGAATATTTGCAGATTTTCTGTTAATAATTAGCATGTTTAACAAAGGCAAAACTTTTCCCCAGGTCAGACACTGGAGTTTTCAAATAAATGCTATTTTACTCAACATTGTTTTCAACTGCGCTTCAGTCTGATGCTCCAATAATCCCTGGTCAATATCAGTAACAGCACCTTTAGAGAAGCATTGACGTTACAGCCTTGGCATGTTATGCACTTTTAACTATTCAGTGCTGACCAACTGTGCGACTCGAGCCGCAGACAGTGAACCTGTCACGTGACCGACACGTACCTTGGGAACTTTAACTGAACTGCTCTACTTTTGCTGTGATTATTAGATTCCCTACAAAATAGAAACAGACCCTTCGGACCAAAACGTCTACACCAACCCTCCGAAGAGTAACCCAACCAGAACCATTTCCCCTCTGACAAATGCAATATGGGCAATTTAGAATGACCAACACACCTGACCTGCACAATCTTTGGACTGTGGGAGGAAACTGGAACACCCGGAGAAAACCCAGGCAGACACAGGGAGAATGTGCAAACTCCACACAGACAGTCCACCGAGGCTGGAATCGAACTTTTGACCCTGTTGATGCAGCCTGAGAGAAGCCATCACTATCTGATTTCAATCAGCAATAGGAGCTGTCTGCTCTGGCTGTGAGAGCGGTGGTGGAAAGGGGTGGACATTTATATTCCGTACTGTAGAATCACATTGCCCTCATCATGTTAATTTTGAAAACACTCTGCAAGAAACAGCACAGAAAGAGAGGAACAGGAGAAAGCTATTCCAAATACCTGTACTACCCGCCGTTTGATATCATCATGGCTGACCAAACACGTCAATGCCTTTCCACAGCTCATCCACAACAACCTGTCACAGAACGGGATAAAGAAATTTAACCAATCGAACATTTCTGTGCAACTTTGGGAAGGAAATGTGTTTAGAGACAGTGGGTTTCTGCACGAATTTTGCAGGTTTTGCGAGTGAGCATCTGGTTCTGGCCTGATCATGATTCCGTAAAAACTCACAAACAAGAAGGTAAGGAATTTCCTCTGGTCAGTAGCAGGGACGAGAACTCCAGACGACAGGAATTGGTGATGAATCAGCACAACATTCAATGATTCAGCTGAAAACTGAACTGAACTCCAATTCTGATGCGGTTCAAACTCACAAACTTTGAATAGCAAAGTTACCAAATTTGTAGAAATCGAACACACTTTTCATTGCGCCACAGAGCTGCACTCGCCACAATTTTGCTGTACCCAAAGTTGTGGTTGTCGTGAAGAAAATGTCAACAATCACCAGGAGATGCGCCGAGTTTTTCAGGGAGTAGATCTTTTATTTGATAACAAAACCAGTGACATTCAGAAAATAAATTCCTGACTTCCCCGAAACTTGAGGTTCTTGGCATAGAGTCTCAGAGTCATTAAGATATGCAGCATGGAAACAGAACCTACTGTCCAACTTGTCCAAGCCGGCCAGATATCCCAACCCAATCTAGTCCCACCTGCCAGCAACTGGCCCATATTCCTCTAAACCCTTCCTATTCACATGCCTCTTAAATGTTGCAATTGTACCAACCTCCACCACATCATCTAGCAACTCATTCCATTCACGTACCACCCATTGTGTGAAAAAGTTGCCCCTTCGGTTCTTTTTTAACTTTCCCCTCTCAAACTAAACCGATGCCCTCTAGTTCTGAACTCCCCTACCCAGGGAAAAGACTTTGTCTATTTATAATGTCCATGCTCCTTATAATTTTGTAAACCTACGCCTCCGACGCTCCAGGGAAAACAGCCCCAGCCTGTTCAGCCTCTTCCTATAGCTCAAATCCTCCACCCCTGGAAACATTCTTGTAAATCTTTATGAGCCCTTTCAAGTTTCACAACATCTTTCCGGTAGGAATGAGACCAGAATTGCATGCAATATTCCAATAGTGGCATAACCAATGTCATGTACAGCCACAACATGACCACCCAACGCCTGTACTCAACACTCTTACCAAAAAAGAAAAGCTTACAAAACGCCTTCTTCACTATCTTATCTACCTGCGACTCCACTTTCAAGGTGTTATGAACCTGCACTCCAAGGTCTCTTTGTTCAGCAACGCTCCCTCGTACTTTACCATTAAGTGTATAAGTCCTGCTAAGATTTGCTTTCCCAAAGTGCCGCACCTCGCATGTATCTGAATTAAACTCCATAACTTCTTACCTTTTCTTTAATCATGTTTTTTAGCTTATGAGAATGCGCAACTGTGTTAGTCAGAATTACCTCACTCCAGCTGTACAATAAACCAATGGTGTTAGTTCCCATTATCGTTCTACTTCTGCCACAATGGTTTTTCATAAATCTACTTAGTATTATTCGATTCTCATCATTAGGTATTCTACTGCCACCTGTGCTACAATGAACTTCCATCCCAGACTAACCTGTCATCATTAGATATTTAACTACCCCATCTACCACAACGTTTTCCTGTCCCAAGCTGACTCTACATTATACTGATTAGATATTTAATGTCATATCTTTCCGTCTACAAGCGTCTTAAGCAGGCTGACTGAACTATCAATTAATTATTTAAAGTCATGTCCTTCGTATGTACTGTCACGACTTGTCCCAAACTGCCATGATGGTATTAGATCGGCAGGGCTGACTTTACTAATTGATATTATCTCAGCCTGCCATTTTACCATTTCAGCCCAGTCTGACTCTGCTAGTTGGTGTAGGAGCATTCCACAATTCTTCTCCTATCCTGCCACACTGGCCCCATCCTGCCCCAGGGACCTTTTGACGAGTGTAACTTTCCGCAGACCCCTTGTAACAGATCGCCAGTAGTTTCCATGTCTTTACCTTCCCATGCTTTCATGCTCTGTATTTTCTTTACAGTGTTCGGTTCTTTCACCAGACATCTGTTTAACTTCACCCCACGTTCCAGTACCTGATCCTTATCCATGTGTGCTCTAACTTCTCAAGTATTCGGCTAAATACTCCTGGTGCGTAGCTTTACCACACGTTCAGACAGTGAATTCCAAATAAACAACACTCTCAGAGTGAAAACGTTCTTCCTATATCTCCTCTGAACATCCTCTCCCTTGCGTTTGATGGAGATCCCTGGTTGTTAACTCTTCCCATAAGAAGTATATTCCTATCACACATATCTATCCCTTTAATGTGCACCTTAATCACTTCCTCACTCAGCCTTCTTCGCTGTCAGATAACAATCCTGAGCGGAGATCGTCTATCTTCGACATGGTGATAGTGTCGTGCTGGAAAAGAACAGCAGGTCAGCCAGCATCCGAGGAGTGGGAGAATAGACATTTCTGGCATAAGTCTTTCATCAGGAATGAGTCTTATTGGTGGGGGCTGGGAGATAAATAGGAGGGGGTTGGAGTTGGGTGCATGGTAGCTTTGAAAGTGAATGGTGGTTCGAGGCAGGAGAGGAGGTGATATGTTAGAGGGGGAGGGATGTATGGGTCCGGAGGGCGGTGCTGAGTTGGATTCTTCGGGGGGGGGGAGGAGAAATGAGAAAACTTTTGAAATCCACATTTATCACGTGTGGTTGCAGTGTCCCAAGGTAGAATATGAGCCGTTCATCTTCCAGGTGTCCGGTGGTAACGGTTTAGTGGTGGCTTATGCCCGAAACGTCGATTGTTCTGTTCTGCAATTCACATGACAGGAGAGATGTGAAAACCAAAGATTAAAAAAAGGACAAATCCTTATAGATACAGAGTTAATGGAATTAGACACTGTGCATACAGAAACCATTTGGCCAGTTAAGTGTACTGTGCCGTGCAAGAGATTCAAACTGCCCCACTCTATCTTTCTAAATCCGCATTTATGATCCACCTATAAAAATAGAAATTGTTCCAAAAGTTCAGCGAGTCAGGCAGCATCAGTGGAGAGAAGTCAGAGTTAACATTGCGAATTAAAAAAACAGTTCCGAGTAAGAGTCTATTGACCCGAAATGGTCATTCTGTTTTCCCCGAGCTGCAATTCTGACTTTTGTCTCTGATTTACAACACTTACAGTCCATTCAGATTTTGTTTGTCATTGACCTGTATTGCACACCTTTGCATTGTGCGAAGGAATCAGAGCAGCCAGAGGAGACTCACAAGGGACACAGACAGCATGAGAGTGCAAATTCCACACAGTCACACAATTCTCGAATCGCAAGCGGGTTTCTGGAGCGGAAAGGTTCAGTTTTACCCACTGAGTCCTCCCAATATGCAAGCATTCATCCTGGACGCGAATTGAACCGGATCAAACGCAGCAACAGGCGATGGTACTATCCAGGAAGTTTACGCAAAAAGAAGCCTATTTGGCATTACTGGAAATTAACATTCATTTAACTATCCGAAGACTTTTTAAAACCACTTGGCCTATGGCCTCGTCTGTCTTGGCATCACAAAATTCACTTCTGAATACTTCTGAAGGTTATGAGGATTTCTCCCTCTCCAACCTTTGCATGCACTAAGTTCCAGATTTCAACCAACCGCTGTTTCAAAACATTTTTCTGCGCATTCACTCAAATCTTTCCTCTTCGATCCTTAACTCTATGCCACCCTATCCCTCCCCCCATGATCGATCTCATCATCAAAGACAAACGTTTATTTCATTCCAAGCCATCCATATTCCTGATTATTTTGTTCATCTCAATCATGTCTCCTCTCAATTTCTTCTGCTGTAAGAAAAAACCTCCAGACTATCCAATTTCTCTTCATAATTGAAACTCTTCTACCCAGACAATATCCTGGTAAATCTCTCCTGCATCATTTCCAGTGCTATCATATCCATAGTATCATGTGAATTGCAGAACTGCACACAATGGACAAGATAGAACCAAATGAGCAAGTGAAATAAATGATGTAGACGTCCACAGAAAGAGGTACTTCCAAATAAATCTTATTTTCCTCACTGCTACACTGTGTCCTTTTCCTGAGCCTGATGTTCCAATAATCTATGGTCCATGTTGTAAAAGCTGCTCCATGAGAAATGATCTCACAACCACGGTATCAAAATGGAATGATTGGTTTGAAAGTGAGGACATGGTTCTTATACGATGGTACAGAGGTGTTTGAAATGCCAAAGCTGGGAGTGCTCCTGGTCAAAGCCGGGGAGGAAGGGCATAACTGTCTCCGTTCATTAGATTATTAAAATACAACAGCAGCATTAACCCGCACTGCAGATTGGCTCAGCTGAAGCGTGCTGGGGTCTTAAGCAAGAGGTCGATTAATTGAAAACATTCTCTGAAATGTTCCTTAACAATGCGCTGTTTTGTTACTTTAACAGTAAAAGCTGTTTTTGATCACATCGTCGTCAAATCAGCCTCTTGCTCCCAGTAAACATTCCAATCCAGAGTACATCACTTTCTTTCCGACACAGCCACATGTCATATTCGAATTCCTTCTGTGATAATTGGAATTGACAATGTAATTCTCTGAGATGTAGCAATGTAGCATGAAGTTGATGGTGTGGTGAACACAGAAGAACAGAGAACACAGAAAATTTACAGCCCAAGAACAGACCTTTTGGATGTCGAAGCCTGAGCTGATCCACTGTCTAAACCTATCACCAAATTCCAAACCAACTGTATCCTTCTGCACACCATCTACTCATGCATCTCTCCAGAGACACCTGAAATGAATCTACCGTGCTTGCCTCTACTACCTCTGCAGACAACGTTATCCAAGTACCTACCACCCTCTGTGTAAAATGATTCCAATGTCGAAATCTCTTAAACCTTTCACCTCTCACCTTGAACGCATGCCATCTCATTATTGAATCTATCACCTTGGGAAAAAGCTTTTCTCGATCCACCCTGGCTATAATCTTCATGATTTTGTAGACGTCAATCAGGTCCCCTTCAATCTCGTTTTCTTTAATGAAAACAAACAGTACCTACTCAACCTCTCTTCAGAGCTAGCACCTTCCATACCAGGCAACATCCTCATAGACGTTCTCTGCACTCTTTCATAAACGTGCACATCGTTTTGATAATTTGGAGACCAGAACAGTACACAGCATTCTATATGCGGTTGAACCAAAATCCTGTATAATTTCTTATACTCAATGCCCCGTCCGTTGAAGGCAATCACGCCAGATGCCTTCTTGTCCACTAGATCTACCTGTGCAGCTACATTCAGGGTACAAAGGATCTGAACTCCCAGATCGCTCTGCTCATCAACTTTACCCAAGGCTGTTCCGTTCACAGTATACTTGGCTCGAGAATTCGACTTCCCAAAATACATTACCTCACATTTGCCTGAATTCAACTCCATCTGCCAATTCTCCACTCAACTCTCCTGTCTATCTATATTATCCTTCATTCTTTGACAATCCCCTTTGCTTTCTGCTACTCCACCAATCTTCGTGTCATCTGCAAATGTAATAGCGATATTTGGATCAGCAACCCTTGGAAAATGGAACATGGCAGCTGGTAGTAATTAGATTTGATGAATAAAATCTGGAATATAAACCCGCTCAGAGGAAGAGTGACAAAAAGTTTTAATTTGCTGAAAACCCATTCTTTCATTGCCCTGCAAAAGGGAAATCTGCCGTCCTTAACGAGACCTGCCAATATATGACTCCAGCCGGACAATAGTGCGGTTCACCCATAAATTCCCTCTGACTCAGGTCAAGGACAGTTAAGAATGAACAACAAGTGCTGTACAGACTATGATGGTCACACTCCGTGGGAGAATAAGGAAGGATAAAAAAGATACATGGATGACGGGGATAATTGGGAGTCATCTCAACGTAAACTCAAATTCAAATGCTTATCCAAACTAAACAGACACAAGGATACCCACGCCGCAATGAAGTCAGGTTCATGCGGGCGGTGATTGCAGGAAGGGATTCAATTACCCGCTGAAGTGTAAACTCACTTGCTCAGTCACAACTTGGACAGGTCATTCACCACTCCCACATGTGAGAAGGAATCAGTCAGGAGACCAACCTGCAGCGTCACCATCAGGTTTACAAATGACAGCAAGGGTCCGATTCTGCTGTTATATCAGGTGTTCATCCCATCCAAAAATGAACCATGTTTGGATGCCTATTTCCAGTGGAGTACACTGTTTCCTGACGTAGATCGATAATTAAAACTTAGTTGTAGGAGTCATGGTTTAGAAGTTGACAGAAGATACAACAGTTGTTTGTATAGTTGACTATGATGAATATTTTCAGGGACATCAGGGATGTAACAATCAGGTAGAAAGGAAAAATGCCAAATGTAACTGAATCCAGACCAATAAGTGGTAATGAATTTGGGAAGTTGAAACAATAACAGTGGGGATTCTGAGTGGTGTACAGGAACAAAGAGATCTTGGAGTGGACAGTCACAGAACTCTGAAGATTGTTGGACAGGGAGATCAGTTATTAGAGAGGGTTTTTTGAAATTTTCTGTTGTTGACCACAGGCTGAGGATGATATTCGATCTTTAGCAAGCGCCAGTTTAGGAAACAACCAAAGGAATGTGCACAAGTCTGGTCAATGCAATCGTCAATTTTTTTTTAAAAATGTATGATAAGAGTTGGAGGGCTGAAGTATAACACTTTGACCAGAAAGACCGCTTCATCACTCAATGACTTTGCCACTGATTTCTCTCCAAGTCATGCTGATATGTTTCTTGGAGGGTAATTTGCAAACGGTGACGTTTGAGTTCATCTTCAACCTTGTATTATAGTCGGTAAATCTTTTGAACATTGAAGGTTCTGTCAACAAAACCTGGATGACGTACTCCCGTGAATCTTCTAGGTGGTGCACTTTGCTGCAATTGTGCCTTACAAATTAAGGGAATAAATATTCAGGTGTTGAAGAGTGTGCAGTTAAGTGACTGCATTGTCATGGACGGTGTCCAGTTCCTTCAGTGGTATTTCAGCGGCACCCACCAAGGGAAATGAGAGAGTTCTGTTAAAAATCTAATTTGTGCATCGCGGACGATGTAGGCTTCACGGAGACGAGAATTGAGTTGATAATCAAACAAAGTCAACCAACGGGCATGTTATTGTAGTCAACTTCTTTGTATGGGCGGTCAGATTCCATTTCTCCTAAATACTCGCTCCCAGGACGACTACACGGAGGAATTCAGTTACAATGAAGCAATTGAATGTCAATCGAATATGATTAAATTCTCATTTGTCAGAGTTATCATTGCTGCATTTGGTCCTTCTGTGGATCAATCCAATTCCGATCGCTTTCTGATTTTAAGTTTCAATTCCCATCTACGCCTGAAATTTCAACCCGTTTCCTCGCCAAAATTTCTCCACCTATCTTATAACTTCGTAAGGACGCTGTAAGGGCCAGCAGAGATTTACAAACATATTGCTAACTCTATAAAATGGAGCTTTGTGGAATGATTGGTAAGGCTGGGATTATTCTCCTTGAAACAAACGAGGTGGAGGGGAGCTCTATAATCACATAATAACAATTGTAAACGCTCAATATTCACTGGATCTTGACAGGGTAGTTACAGGCAGATGGCATGCCCTATGCTGTGAGGAGAGCGCCAATGGACATGAACACAGAATTAGATATTGCCTATTTAATTCAGAAATGATGAGTAATTTCTTTGCTCAGGGGTCAGAGAGTCTATGGCATTTTTGTGGCACCAACTGTTGAGACTGCGTTGTTGATTAATTACAAACTGTGCCAGATAGTTAATCAGAAAGATGATGGAACTTTGTCGAGGTAAGTGAGAAGAATAGAGTTGAAGATTATCAGATCAATTATGAGTTTGTTGAATGGTGGGGCAGACTCGATGGGCTGAGTGGCATACTTCCACATTGTTTAACATTTGGTCTAACACCTTATTTTATTCATAAGTTCAGAATTGTGAGGGGACGGGCTGAAGTGCTAGGAAACGTTTATTAAACCGATCAGACAGATCAGGAACAAGCCTCATAAACTCAGGAAGAAGAAATTTGCTGTGGCCTGTGTGCCACAAATGACATGGGGCACAGCACAGGTATCTGTGTCCAGAAGCTGTGATTGCTGAAGAAAGTTGGTGGGCCTTATACAGTTGGCAAGTCAGTGATCACGCTGGATGATGGATCCTTGTATCGTTCACACATAGCAGAAATTTGTGGAAGAATGAAAGGTTTGTTTCATTGGAGAAGTTTTCTGCGGTTCCAATTCCGAGTGACTCTTTGAAATACTGATCAGATCATTGTGTGAAGTGTTTGGTTAAAATACTCATGGACAACCCACTGGATAAAGTTGTGCTCCCAATCTCTTGTTATCTGTACCTCTTTCTTTCGACGTAACTTCATAGAAAGACAAGATGGAACGTGGGGTGGAAAGAAAAATGCGTTCTTTCTGATTACAAGTTAATGTACAATTGAATAGAATGACTGCTCTCGCTCTTCATTTCGACTTTAATGTGGTGTCTGTTGCTCGTCAATCTCCCGTGCAGTAAAGCACAAGAACAAGATTCACGATCCAGTCGATACCAGAGTGTGAGGTGCAAATGAAAACTGCTGGAGCGGTTTGTGAAGTTAGCAACCAGAGTGTGACTCGAATCCGTGAATGTGGAGAACAACAGTATAATAACCCACCACCATAATCGCTCGGTCTCCTCAGCACATTTTGTAGAGCGGTGGCATGTGACCTCATCAGGTTACATGCAGTGAAAGCCATGGATGAGAAATTTACAGAGGGGGATCGAATCCACTCCAATGTGTTTCTGTTTTCACCAGAATTATAATGACAGCAAATTCCAATAAATAGCCATGCTCGTCAGAATGAATAGCTGTCAGTGATACGTTCTGAGTCAGAACTGTGTCAGAATCAAACAGAGAACAAGACTTTTACGTCATATTCTCACCTTCATTCGACTCATAATTTCTTCAGTGACTTCCTCTCTCACGTGAAGAAGCAGCCATGGAGAGGGCAATAAAGGCGATGTTGTGGCTCAATGGCCTTTCTGATATGGCTGAACCTGAATTGGATAAAACCGCAAGAAACGCTGTTTGTTCGTTTCATTTTAGTTTTGCTGCAAACTGACAATGTTCATTATAATATCGCAAGTGAATTAGATTTATCTCATTGGAACGATTAATGTTGTATTCAAATTTTCTCCGACTCTATTTCAGCTTTAGGAGAATATTTCTTAGAAAAGCAGAGGGTTAAAGTGCAGTTTTGTTGCTGGTTACTTTGTCAGATTTCACCGTGTATTAAATGGACCAAACATCATTGTGTTTTCCTCACATCTTTAACGCATATGATTAAAGCACGAAGTCGATCTCCAAGCAACTGGTCACTTCCCATTCATTATGTAATATCTTCTCATCGCAATAATAAAAATGCGCTCAGTTCCATTTACAATGCTTTAAGTGGAATATTATGCCAAATCTTTCAAAATTTAGAGTTTTGGAATCGAATCTTATTCAGCTGCACATCTTCACGAAATGTCTTTACATTTAAAGTCAACCAAATTAGACATTGTTTCCCTGCAACTTCTGACCGACTGCACCCCAACCCTACTCCTTTCCCTAGCCACACGCTGTCACTCTCCTTGTGAAATTTATTCCATGTATGTCACCAAATTTGCGTTTTCAAAAATTTTGAAAGACAGATTCTCGGAGTGACAGGATTCTGTTCTCACCATTTCTTTGTCCTTCAAAGGTTTTATTCGAAAGATTGGAATGCCTGACATCTAGATGTTTACTTACTTGAAAGAGGGAACTTTCCACCCATTTACTCTGTCCAAACATTTCATAACCAGAAAAAAACCCTCTAAGTCTTCCTTGGTTCAGGGATAACTGTTCTCAATTTTCCAAGAAGACAAGTGAATAAAATCTCATCCTCAGTATACCTCGCCAGCATCGTCTCTAATGGCTTTACACTCCAGTAAACACCATCATTATCCTCTCCGATAGAATCACAGAATCCTACAGTGTAGAAACAACATTTCAGTCAATCGAGCCGGTGTCGACTCTCTGAAGAGCATCTCACCCACACCTCGCTCCTCTCCCTATTCCCGTATACTTCACCTGAGGAAGAGTGAGCCCTCCCCCTTATGAATTCAAATAAACATGTTGGACTATAACCTGTCATCCTGTGATTTCTGACCTCATCCCCGCGTTACCCATGGCTAATTCACCTAACTTAGTTAATTCACTTCCTGGACACGAGAGGGCAATTTAACTTTGGCAATCAACCTAACCCTCCGACCAAACAGCAGTGTGAAATCCTGAGTCAATGTTCCATCATAGTGAGCAATTGATGTATCATTTTTAATGGCTTTATAGCCTGGTAACTCAGCCTCATCAAAGTAAATGAACCCAAATTCAATGTATCGAAACACTACTCTGTCTATTACAATTTCATTCGTGCTGAGGGAAATGTTTCTGCAATCATATTTGAATGTTTTTACGCTGTTTCTTCCTCACCGTCCTGCTTCCAGTAAACACTTCAATCCAGTAAAGTCTGTCAAATGCTTTTCATTCCAACACAGATACAATGTACAGATTGCTGAAGTCACGTGTTTGCACTTTCACTGACACTCTGCCTCTCTGAGAGCTGTAGCCCTTGCCCACACTGATACAGGCAGCACTACCCTTCCTGTGACATGCACCATCGAGAATGGAAGGACAGGATTCAATGCCCGAATTTGGGAATGGAGTCACAGTTTTAAAACATTTACACTGTTCCCAGCGGAGAATTGAGCCCTGTCACAGGCGGGTCACTAACCAGTATACTACCGATGACAGGATGTCAAAGGAGGGCCTTCAGCCAATTGTGACCACATTGTGAAAAATAACTGCCTAATGAACTGAATCGGTTTTTTCAATGCTTATCCCACGTCCTTATGTGTCTTGGCATCACCAGTTCACATCTGAATATTTCTTCAGGTTATAAAGGCTTTTGACCCTCTGAACAATGCAGGCAGTATATTCCAAATTCCAACCACCCACTGGCTGATAAAGTTTTTTGCACATCTTCCCAAACTTTTTGAGTGCGAGCAGCAGCTAAGGTAAGACTGTTTGTTTGTTTTAAAAGTACTTACCGCAAGCGGGCAGCGGTGGTTTTTTTCACTCTCTCTTCACAGAAAGAGCGGGAGCAGCAGGGGGAAGTGACGACGACCAGAGAGGCAGCCGAGACCCGGAAGCAGGTAGAGCGTAAGCTTACCTGGGTAGGTTTGTTTCCCCTTTAAAAGCGCGTGGCTGAAGAACCCGAGGCACTACGGAGATAGTGCCTCCCACCCGCCCTCCTCCTCTAACCTAATAATAAGACCTGTTGTGGTAAGTAGGTAAGTGCTGAATTTTGCTTGTTGTATTCTTTCGACCCAGTTTTGTTTTAAAATAAAGTTTAGTTTTAGAGGGATGGCAGTGAAGGCAGTGCAATGTTCCTCCTGCAACATGTATGAGGTTAGGGATGCCATGGACGTCCCTGCTGATTACACTTGCAGGAAGTGCACCCATCTCCAGCTCCTCCAAGACCGTGTTAGGGAACTGGAGCTGGAGTTGGATGAACTTCGGATCATTCGGGAGGCAGAGGGGGTCATTGATCGGAGCTATAGGGAAGTAGTAACTCCAAAGATGGCAGATAGATGGGTGACAGTGAGGGGGACTGGGAGGAAGCAGCCAGTGCAGGGACCCCCTGTGTTCGTTCCCCTCAAGAACAAGTATACCGTTTTGGATACTTGTGGGGGGGGAAGACTTACCAGGGGTAAGTGACGGGGCTCAGGCCTCTGGCACGGAGCCTGTCCCCATTACTCAGAAGGGAAGGGTGGAGAAGAGCAGAGCAATAATAATTGGGGACTCGATAGTTCGGGGCACAGATAGGCGGTTTTGTGGGAACGAGAGAGACTCACGTTTGGTATGTTGCCTCCCAGGTGCAAGGGTACGTGATGTCTCTGATCGTGTTTTCCGGGTCCTTAAGGGGGAGGGGGAGCAGCCTGAAGTCGTGGTCCATATTGGCACCAATGACATAGGTAGGAGGAGTGCTGAGGATGTTAGACAGGCTTTTAGGGAGCTAGGTTGGAAGCTCAGAGTTAGAACAAACAGAGTTGTTGTCTCTGGTTTGTTACCCGTGCCACGTGATAGAGAGTCGAGGAATAGGGAGAGAGAACAGTTAAATACGTGGCTACAGGGATGGTGCAGGAGGGAGGGATTTCGGTACTTGGATAACTGGGGTTCTTTCTGGGGAAGGTGGGACCTCTATAGACAGGATGGTCTGCACCTGAACCTGAGGGGCACCAGTATCCTTGGGGGGATGTTTGCTAGTGCTCTTGGTGGGGGGGGTTAAACTAACTCTGCAGGGGCATGGGAACCCAGACTGTAGCTTTAGGGTGCAGGACCTGGAGTGTAGGGAGGTCAGGAATATGGCATCAATCTTAAAGGAGGGTGCCCGTAAACAGAAGAGTGGCTTGAAGTGTGTATACTTTAATGCCAGAAGTATACGAAATAAGGTAGGTGAACTTGCAGCGTGGGTTGGGACCTGGGACTTCGATGTTGTGGCTATTACGGAGACATGGCTAGATCAGGGACAGGATTGGCTGTTGCAGGTTCCAGGGTTTAAATGTTTTAGTAGAGTCAGAGGTGGGGGTAAAAGAGGGGGGGTGTGGCTTTGCTTGTCAAAGATAGTATTACAGCGGTGGAAAGGAAGATGGACGAAGATTTGCCATCTGAGGTAGTTTGGGTTGAGGTTAGGAATAGGAGAGGTGAGGTCACCCTGTTAGGAGTCTTTTACAGGCCTCCTAATAGTCCTAGAATCGTTGAAGAAAGGATTGCGAAGATGATTCAGGAGAAGAGTGACAGTAATAGGGTGATTGTTATGGGAGACTTTAACTTTCCTGATATTGATTGGGAAAGCTATAGCTCAAGTTCGTTAGATGGGTCAGTGTTTGTGCAATGTGTGCAGGAGAGTTTCCTGACACAACATGTAGATAAGCCAACAAGAGGTGAGGCCATACTGGATTTGGTTCTGGGTAATGAACCAGGCCAGGTATTAGAACTAGAGGTAGGTGAGCACTTTGGGGACAGTGAACACAATTCGGTGATTTTTACACTAGTGATGGAGAGGGATAAGTGTGTACTACAGGGCAAGAGTTATAGCTGGGGGCAGGGAAATTATGATGCGTTGAGGCATGACTTAGGATGTGTGGATTGGAAAAGTAGATTCCAAGGCAAGAGCATAATTGATTTGTGGAACTTGTTCAAGGAGCAACTATTGAGTGTCCTTGATAAGTGCGTACCTATCAGGCAGGGAGGAAAGGGTCGTGTGACGGAGCCGTGGTTCAATAAGGAATTGGAATCCCTTGTTAACTGGAAGAGGGCGGCCTATGTAAAGATGAGGCGTGAAGGTTCAATAGGGGCGATTGAGAGTTAGAAGGTAGCCCGGAAGGACCTGAAGAGAGAGCTAAGAGCAGCAAGGAGGGGGCATGAAAGGTCCTTAGTTGGTAGGATTAGGGAAAACCCTAAGGCTTTCTATAGGTATGTTAGGAATAAAAGAATGACTAGGGTAGGAATAGGTCCAATCAAGGATAGTAATGGGAAGTTGCGTGTGGAGGCTGAAGAGATTGGGGAGGCACTGAATGAATACTTTTCGTCAGTATTCACTCAGGAACAGGACATTGTTGTCGATATGAATACTGAGGCACGAATAAGTAGAATGGATGGCTTTGAGATATGTAGAGAAGAGGTGTTGGAAATTCTGGCAAGGGTGAAAATAGATAAGTCCCCTGGGCCTGATGGCATTTATCCTAGGATTCTCTGGGAAGCAAGGGAGGAGATTGCAGAGCCATTGGCCTTGACTTTTGTGTCCTCTTTGTCTACAGGAGTAGTGCCAGAGGACTGGAGGCTAGCAAACGTGGTTCCCTTGTTCAAGAAGGGGAGTAGGGATAATCCTAGTAACTATAGGCCAGTGAGTCTCACTTCTGTTGTGGGCAAAGTCTTAGAGAGAATTGTAAGGGATAGGATTTATGCACATCTGGATAAGAATAATGTGATCAAGGATAGTCAGCATGGTTTTGTGAAGAGCAGGTCGTGCCTCACAAAGCTTATTGAATTCTTTGAGAAGGTGACTAAGGAGGTAGATGAGGGGAAAGCGGTAGATGTGGTATATATGGATTTTAGTAAGGCGTTTGATAAGGTCCCCCATGGTAGGCTACAGCAGAAAATACAGAGAATTGGCATTGAGGGTGAGTTGGAGGTTTGGATTAGGAATTGGCTGGCTGGAAGAAGACAGAGGGTAGTAGTTGATGGCAAAGGTTCATCTTGGAGTGCCGTCACTAGCGGTGTTCCGCAAGGATCTGTTTTGGGACCATTGCTGTTTGTCATTTTTATAAATGACCTGGAGGAAGGGTTAGAAGGTTGCATGAGCAAGTTTGCGGATGATACGAAAGTCGGAGAAGTTGTAGACAGTGAGGAAGGATGTGGCAGGTTACAGCGGGATATAGAGAAGCTGCAGAGCTGGGCAGAAAGGTGGCAAATGGAGTTCAATGTAGCTAAGTGTGAGGTGATTCACTTTGGTAAGAGTAACAAAAAGATGGGGTACTGGGCTAATGGTCGGATACTTGGTAGTGTGGAAGAGCAGAGGGATCTTGGTGTCCATGTACACAGATCTCTGAAAGTTGCCACCCAGGTCAATAGTGCAGTGAAGAAGGCATATGGCGTACTGGCTTTTATTGGTAGAGGAATTGAGTTCTGGAGTCCTGAGGTCATGCTGCAGTTGTATAAGACTCTGGTGCGGCCGCATCTGGAATATTGTGTGCAGTTTTGGTCGCCATACTATAGGAAGGATGTGGAGGCACTGGAATGGGTGCAGAGGAAGTTTACCAGGATGTTGCCTGGTATGGTAGGAAGATCGAATGAGGAAAGGCTGAGGCACTTGGGGTTGTTTTCATTGGAGAAAAGAAGGTTTAGGGGTGACTTGATAGAGGTGTACAAGATGATTAGGGGGTTAGATAGGGTTGACAGTGAGAACCTTTTTTCCACATATGGAGTCAGCTATTACAAGGGGGCATAGCTTTAAATTAAGGGGGGGTAGATATAGAACTGATGTCAGGGGTAGGTTCTTCACTCAGCGAGTCGTAAGTTCATGGAATGCCCTGCCAGTAGCAGTAGTGGACTCTCCCACTTTATGGGTATTTAAGCGGGCATTGGATACGTATATGGAGGATAGTGGGTTAGTGTAGGTTAGGTGGGCTTTGATCGGCGCAATATCGAGGGCCGAAGGGCCTGTACTGCGCTGTAATGTTCTATGTTCTATGTTCGAACCTTTCTGTCTTTCTCCTTAAATCTCTGGCCCCTGCTGATCGATCCTTCCGTCAATGGGAAATTCGTTCAGTCAAATCTGTCCATACCCTAACTCATTCATGACTTCTCTACATCTCCTTTGCACTGCGACAAACAGTCCACTTTGTCCTGTCTTTCTTCACAACACAAACGCTTCATCCCAAACAACATCCTGGTAAATATCACCTGCACTGTTCTCAGTGTGATGACCTCCTTACTATAATGCGAATTTCAAAACTGCACACAACACTCTTGCTAGAGCCTAATGAGAATTTGTTTTAATATTTCTGGATTAGTATGAGGGCGATTCTGGCTAAGCAGAATTTATTACCCATTCCGAATTTCCCAGAGGGCCGTTGAGACTCAACCATATTGCTGTGTGTCTGAAGTCACATGCAGGCCGCACCAAGTAAGGATAACAGATTCCATCCTGAAATGACACCAGTAAACCAGATGTTTACTTTTAAACAATAATCAATGGATCTGTAGTAGTCATTAGATTCTTCATTGCAGATATTTGCTGAATCCAAATTTTACAATCTGGAATGGAGGGAGTCAAGCTCGAGTACCCAGACTATTACCTCGGTTTCAAGATTATCAGTCCTATGAAGTTACAGCGAGACCAACGCAGAAAGCCACAAAAGATGGCCTTTTCAATTTTTTTTCCCCCAAAACTGCCCTGGGTCTTCTCCATGGGCCTGATGCTCCAATTGTCTCTGGCCTATGTCAGTAAAAACTGCTACATGGGGATTGATTTCACAACTGCGGTATCCAAATGGATCGACTTGTTTGAAGGTCCCGATGGTGGGATTGGGGCACGTTCACCCAACAACAGTGACCACAGCAGCAGCACAGACAGAACAGTATGAATGTGAAAGGGAGTGATAGATTGTGGATTGCCTCAGAGAAATGGGAGGAGGGACGGAAAGGAGGTTTAATGATCGTGGGAAGGAGAGGAATCTCCGACAACGGGTGTGTTTGAATTCTGATATATCAAACACAGAGATGCGAGAGAGCGGAACTTGAAGGTAAAACAATTAATTCCTTACCGTGTGTGTCAAAAAGGACAACGGAGAGAACATTTAGTGCTGTGATTTGGATTCGAACAGAGGTTGCTGTGGTCACAATGCAAAATAAAGACAACCACGAACACCGAACAGGATACTTGCAAGCAGCAATAAGTATACTAGCAGAGGATATGTTCGGAAGAACATCAAATGTACAATATAAGTACTCAGCGAACAGTGACAGACATGTGGGAACTGAGAATGAGCTGAATCTTTAACTTCGGTGTCCTCAGAGGCTGTGGAGATCCCTTGAATGAGAATGTTGAAAACTGAGATTGATAGATTTCGAGAAGCATCAAACACTCGGGGGACAATATGGGATATTGTTGAAATGTATGCTTCAATAGCATCTTAGCTTAACATCGACGACTTCACCAGTTTCCTCAAGGCCATAATCAGTGTTGCAGATAATTACACATCAACCCAGTTCCCAGCCTCGGAATCAGAGAAACTGCAGCACAGTCACCAAATCCGTAAATGGGGATGGGAATGAGTGTGCGGAGTTACTCTTTGGCCCAGTGATGCAATAGGTGAGCGTGCTGTCCTTCTATGATAGTATAGAGCCGCAAGAAATTCCTCGGTTGAGTGTGCTCCTGCTCAAGGGAATGGTTCTCCCGGTTTATACTATCATAGCGATTTACAATGTATTTTGCTAAGACAGCTGAGTGGCACAACTGGAGCGCGTTGAGCCCTAAAGTTTGCAGTGGTGGGTTTAAAAGATAATTTTGCTATTTGGATCTGTTTCTCACACTGGCGGTGGCAGCTGCATTTGCTTGCATCAGTTCAGTATCAGTTTCTTCCACACAGTAAAGACTTCAACCTGGAGAAGGCGGTGTTGGGGTGATATTTTAAAATAGTCATCCTTGGGGTTGGGACACGGAAACGGTGATGTTTACTTTCGACGAATAAAACCTGGAATGCGAGCCTGACCACAGGAACAGAGATCATGACTTTAATTTCTTGAAATCCCATTCATTCTTGTCCTTTTTTCAGGGGATTCTACCATCTTTAGCCAGTCCTACGTACGAGAGTCTCCACGACCAGAACAACATTAGCTGTCCCTTAATTCAAGAATCCCCATTGTGTGGGGAAGCAGGCTAGTCGACTTCCAGTCCACACTGTCCCACTGAAGCACATCCCAACAGACCCCATGATATTTCCTATCCCATAAGCCTGAATTTCCCATTGCTGGTGCCTGTAACCGGCACATCTTTGCTCAGTGGGAGGAATAAAAACTCAAACACAGAGAGAATGTGCAGACTGCCCACAGACAGACACCCGAGGCTGGGATCGTAACCGGCCGTGTGGTGCAGCCAGGCAGCAATGAACAAGGGGCGATGAATAATTGTTGTTCTGACCAGTGATACACCCTGTGGGAGAATGAGAAACAAGGAAAACACATTCACAACATGGCCAACAGGATTGGCATATGTGTGGACAGAATAAGAAAGGATTGTTCACCCTGTGCAGAAAAAATTACGCCGATACCACAGAGAAAGCAGAGAAATGTGGGAACTGTTGGAAGGGAGTCAATTAACCCCAGAAATGGAAACTCATTTAATCAGTAACACTGGCGGGAGGCCGTTCTCCAGTCCCGTGATGGGAAAGGATCACTGAGCAAAACAACCTCTGCAGACTCCAGCAGGCTTACATATCTCATCAGGTGATCGATTATGCTGTCAATGCTGCTGTTAATCCCAACCAACAGCCTGCTCCATAGCGTCAGTCAGAAAGTCATACAGCATGAAAACAGGCCCAACCAATCCATGCTGAACATTCTGCCAAACTAATCCATTCCAGTCTGCCTCCTTTTGTACCCACGGAGTGGAAATAATGTCCTTGTAGTTTTATTACTGCATCGTTAATCTAAAATCCCAGGTAATATTTTGGGGACAAATGTTTCAGGTCCTGGCATGACAGATGGTGGAGTTTGAATTCAATAAATACCTTGGATTAAAGTGTCTCGTGATGACCTGAATCAGTTGTGTGGAAAATCCCATCAGATTCACTAATGCCAGTTCGGGAGTCAAACTGCCACAGCCATGTGTTCTGTCCCACATGAGCTTCAAGATGCGTTGACATTTAACTGTCCTCTGGAAAATAACTGATGTACTAGGCTTGAATGAACAGATTTTATTTTAAAAATTTCACTTTCCCATTCATGTATGGAGACATTTGTGCTTTAAATGTTGCAAATGTACCCTCATCCATCACTTCCTCAGGAAGTTAATTCCACACGTAAAACACTCTCTCAAGAAAAATGCCTCACATGTCTTTTATTAAAAGAAAAATTCTCTCTTTTCCTCTGAAACATAGGCCGTTTCGTCTTGAAATCCCCCTCCTTGGAAAAGTCAACTCTCGTTAACTCGAACTTACCTCTCAATAAGTCATAAACTTCGATCAGATCGCCGCTCAAACCACTATTCTCAAGCGAAAACAGTCTCCACTAGGAGACAGTGAGAACTGCAGATGAGAGATCAGAGTCGGCAGTGTTGTGCTGGGAAAGAACAACAGGTCAGGCAGCATCTGAGGAGCAGGAGAATCGACGTTTCGGGGAAGAACCTGATGAACGACACTTGAGTGAAAAGTTGATTCTCCTGCTCCTCGCATGCTGCCTTTCCTGTTGTGTGTTTCCAGCACCTCAATCTCGAATCTGAAAATAGTCTCAGCCTATCCAGCCTTTCATTATAACACAAACCTTCCTCACGTGGCAACATGCGTGCATACCTTTTCCGACCCTGCTCCAGCTGAGTAATATCATTCGTACAATTGGACGACCAGAACTGGACATAATGTTCCAGAAGAGGCCTTGTCAATGTCCAGCAAAACTTCAGCATAACGTCCCAACTCCTATACACAAAGGAGAAGTATGCCAAATGCCTTTTAACCATCTGGTCTGTATGTGATACAAACTGCAAGGAATTATGTACCTGCTACCCGAGCTTCCGTGTTGTCCAACACTACGTAAAAACCCTTATCACTAACTATATCAGCCCTACTCTTGTTGTTGTACCAAAATGCATTACCTTCCGTTTATCCAGATTGAACTCCATGTTACATTTTTTAGTCCAACGACTCATTAGATGAAGATCCTTTTGAATCTTAGTTAATTTTCCTCGCTGTCTACAATTCTGATGTCGCCTGCAAACCTACGAAGGATGCCTGCAGTGAGTTCCACTGTTTTCTCACGTAGATCAATGATTCATATTTACTTATTGAATTGTAGTGGCCGTGATTCAGCAGTGTGCAGATCATACAACAATTAGTCATGCAATTAACCATGAGGAAGAAGGCCGCAGACTGCAGGGCGATACCAAACAATTGGAAAAAAATGGTGAAAGGAATTCATTCCAGGGAAGTGGGTGATAGTGAAGCAAATTCAAACTTCAAACCAGCCGCCCACGTTCCGGTTCTGGCACTCAGCTGTCTCAGCAAGATGCACTGTAGATTGCTATGTCATTGAAAACGGGAACAAATTTTCCCTTCTGCCCTACCTTTGACCAGGAGCACTCCCAATCTCGGAATTGCATGCGCCTCTAAACCGTCATAGAAGTACCGTTCATTCAACGTTTGTGTCACTGGAGACATCGAGTATCTCTACGACCTCATTCCCATCTCGTTTTCCGGTTGGATCTTCGCGACTGCGCCAGTCAGGTCCTCTGATTCTGGGGCTGGGAATTGGGACTCTGTGGCAGCAGTGGTTACTGCCTTGTGTGGGGAAACTCGTGAAGTAGCCGATGTTAAACTGCATTACTATTGAAGCATACATTTCAACAAAACCTGCACTGTCCTCGGAGTCTTTGATTTTTTGGAGAAATCTATTTATCTCAGCCTTCAGTATATTAATGATGGAAGCAACATAGCCTCCGGGGGCATCAGCCCATGAAACGGTCAGCCCATTCTTAGTTCCCACATATCTGCCACTGTTCGCTAAGCACTGATATTGTGCATTTGGTGATCTGCCTAACATTTCCTCTGCTACTGTACATATTGCGGGCTGTTAGCGTACTTGCGTGTGGGATGCCGTGATCGTATAGTAGTTAGTACTCTGCATTGTGGCCGCAGCAACCTTAGCTCGAGTCTGACTCACAGTAGTAATTGTTCCATCTGCCCCTGCTTTTGTGAAACACAAAGGAATCAATTGTTTTAACATGGTATTTTTTCCAAGGTGGTGATTTTCTTTCCTTCAAATTCTGCTCACTCACATCTCTGTGTTTCAGCATTCAAATCCACCCGTTCTCAGAGATTTCTTCACTCCTAAGATCACTAACCGAACCTTCCGTCCCATACCCCCATTTCATTAATTTGGAGATGCCAGTGTTGGACTATGGTGTACAAAGTTAAAAATCACACAAAATCAGTTTATAGTCTTACAGATTTAATTGAAGCACGAGCTTTCGGAGCGCTACTCTTTCATCATGTAGTTGTGGAGTCATTTCCTATTTCATTAAGGCACTGCAGAATCTAACACTGACTATCACATTGATACCATTCAGTCTGTGATGCTGCGGTCACTGTTGCTGGGTGAACGTGCCCCAACCCCACCATCGGGACCTGCAGACCAGTTGATCCATTTGGCTACCGCTGTTGTGAGGCCAATCCTCTGGTAGCAGTTTTTACTGACATGGACTCGCGATTATTGGCAGTTACGCTCAGGAAGATGACAGAGGACAATATCGAGGAAAAGGGACTTCATTGGGAAAGATTAGTTTCACGGGTTTTCTGCAATGGCCAAGCTCTCGTACTACTGGACTGTTAACTCAGACACCAAGCAAATGAACCAGGGACCCGGGTTTGACTCCAACCGTGCCAGGTGTTAGAATTGGGATTCAATAAACATCTGAAATTACGAATCTAATAACTCCTATACATCAATGGTCAATTGTTGAAAAAGCAAGACCATCGGGTTCAGTGACGTCCTTTGAGGAAGAAAACTGCCATTCTTAACTGGTCGGGCCTCCATATGGCTCCAGACTCACTGCAATATGGTTGAGTCTCAACTGCCTGCTGTTCAATTGGGATAGCAATAAATACTGCCGAGCCAGTGACGCCCTCAGACTGCAACAGAACAGGGGGGAAAAAGTGCATTCGGCTGTAGCTAGAATACTGTGTGCAGTTCTGCAATTCACAGTATAGCATGGATGTGATCGCACTTGGAACAGTGCAGGAGAGATTCACTGAGATATTGTCTGGGCTGAAAAGTTTCAGTGATGAGGAAAGGTTGGACAGACTGAGGTTGTTTATCTCAGAGCAGAGAAGGTTGGAGAAGACACGACTGAGATGTACAAAATAATGAGGGATATGGATAGGATAGACTGAAAGAAGCGTTTCTTATTGATGGAGGGATCGAACACCGGGGCCAATAGATTTCGGGAAAAGGCAGAAAGGTTTGAGTAGATGTGCGGAAAGGGACAGAGAGGCGGAAACGGTCAGAGAGGCGGAAACCCTTCGCACCTGAAAAAATTCAGATGTGAATTTGTGATGCCAAGACATATAAGACTATGGGCTAAACGATGGAAAACTTGATTCAGGTCGGTAAGCAGTTGTGTTGGACAAGTGCGGCCACAACAGGCTGAAGGGCCTCCTTTGATGTTGTTGTCCTCCACAGTATCGTGGTTAGTCTCCCCTCCTGTCACAGGGCTCAATTCTCCGCTGAGGGCATCGTAAATGTTTTAAACTTGTCGCTCTGTTCCGCAGTGAAGGTTATTAATGCCTGGTCTTCCATTCTCGATGGGACATGTCACAGGAAGGACACTGCTGTCTGAATCAGCGTGGGAAAGGACTGCAGCTCCCGGTGAGACAGTGTCAGTGAAAGTGCAAACACATAACTTCTGAAAACTGCACATTGCGTTTCTGTTGCAATGAAAACCATTACATAGAGGTATTCCTGACTGATATGTTTATTTAAAGCAGGAATCTGAGGAAGTAAACAGAGCAACCCCATTCAGATCTGAGTGCAGAAACATTTCCTGCAGCACTAATGAGGTTGTACAGCATAGAACCGCATTTTAATGCATTGAATTCGGGTTTATGGGCGCAGATTGTTTTCACTAGGCTGAGTTACCAGTGTATAAAGCCATGAAACATGATGCAGACCGTGGTCAATGTGATGGTACATTTGTTCAATAGTTTGCACTGCTTTTACGTCTGTAGGTTAGGTGGATTGGCCATGTTAAGTTGCGCTGATGTGTCCAGGGAGTGAATTCAGTAAGTTAAGTGAATGAGCCATGGGTAACGCAGTGATAAGTTCAGCAGTCACACGATGCCAGGTTTTATTCAAGCAGGTTTATTTGAAATAAGAAGCCAGAGGCGTGCGGTGATAGAGACGGGAGCGAGGCCTGGTTGAAATGCTGTTCAGAGTGTGCCTACAGACTCCAATGGCTGAATTGTACTTTCTGCATTTTAGGGAATCTGTGATTCTATCAGAGAGGACACTGCCAGCGTTTACTTGACTGCTAAGGCATTAGAGACGATGCTGACGGCGTTTAGTGGGAATGGAATTTTATTTATTTGTGTTTTGGAAAATTTGAAACTGAACGAAAGAAAACCGAATGTAAGTTTTCCAGTGTATGTGCGGTTTGGAGAGAGGAAATAGGTGGTAAATTCACTCTTTCAAGTTCGCAAATTTCTGAAAGTTCACGCTTTCAACACTAATGATGTAGGACAAAAAATGATGGGAACAGAATTTCTGTCACTCAGAGAATCCGTTTCCAAAATATTTGGATAGGTACATTTAGAGACACACAAGCAGTGAGTTTCACCAGGAGAGAGACAGCCTGTGGCCAGGTAAAAGTGTAAAAGTGGGATGTGGGGGATGGAAGGTGCGAGGAAACAAGGTCTAATTTGGATGACGTTAGATCTAAAGAAATATCGGAAGCGTATGCAGCTGAATAAGATTCAGCAAAAAGAAGCCTCGGAGTTTTGAAAGATTTCAAGTAATATTCCACATGAAGCATTATAAATAGAACAAGCAGATTTGGTATATTGTCAAGGAAAGATCTTCCATAATGAACAGGAAGTGACCCGTCTCTTGTAGAAAGATTACCTGCTTTAATCACATGCCGTAAAGATAGGCGGACGATCGCCATGATGCTGGGTTCATTTGATACCCACTGAACTCTGCCAAAGTAACTGAGCATCAAAACTGATATCTTGTTTTGTAGTTCAACCTTCTGTTTCTCTCTTCAATATTTCCTTTAAGCTGGAACAAATTCGGAGCAAAATTTAATACAACACTAAACGTTCCAATGATAGAAATCCAATTCACTTCCTATCATTGGAATGAACAGAATGAGGTTGCAGCAAAATTAATAAAATGAAACGAACAAAACTGCATTTCCGGGAATTTTGCCCAGTTCAGGTTTAGCCATATGAGAAGTACCATCGAGCTAATACATCCCCTTCATTTCTCTCTCCATATATACTTCTTCACATGAGAGAAAAACTATCTGATGAAATTATGAGTCAAGATTAAATGTGCATGTGAATGTGACGAGAATTTCGTGTTCGCTGGTCCATTCTGAGACTGTTTCGACTCGTAATGAATCAAGGACAAGGTATTCCTTCCAAGGACGAGGTCAATTCCTTGGATTTTGCTGGTACTGTTATTCGGTTGAAAGCAGAAACAAAATGATGTGGATTATTTTCCACTCAGGGAATTTCTTATCCCCTCGGTACACCATATGTAATTTGATGTGGTCAATGGTGAACCCCTTTGCCATGGGCTGAAGTGGCCCAGAGGTTAGGTCGACGAGTTGCTCTTTCATTGTGCATGTGTGGGTTTGAATTCTACTCTGGCTGTTACTTACATCATAAGCAGCTGTGGATTTCCTTTGTGCCTCGCATCTTTAGTATACATTGGATGTAGACTCTTGCTCGTGCCCTTCATTGCACCGGAGATTTGTGATAAATCGATACCACATCAAGGTTGAAATAAAGCAATTTGATTCTGTTGTAAGTTAAACTGGGATAATAAAATTGAGTGTAACATTTCCTTCATCCTTTCATTCCATCTTGACTTTCTCTGAATTTACATCGAATGAAAAAGAAACAAATAAGGAGAGATCAAGAACAATAGTTTATCCAGTGGGATTGTGAACGAGTATTTAAATGGAACACTCGCCACAAAGGTCTGATCAGTATTTCAAACAGTCAATTGGAATTGGAACTGCAGAAAACTTCTCCATTGAAACAAACTATTCATTCTTTCACAAACTATTGCTCTGTGAATCATACCGCAGTCCATCATCCAGCATGATCACCAACTTGCCAACAACATTAGATCCGACAATTTTATTAGCAATCACACCTTCTGCACTTACCCACCTATGGTGTGCCCAGTGCCATTTGCTGTCTCCAGGCCACAGCACATTTCTTGTTCATGAGCTTATGAGCCTAGTTCCTGATCTGGCTGATCAGATGGAGAAACCTGTTCGATCACTTTGTCCCATCCCCTCAGAATTCTAAACTTATCAATAAAATACTGCTTTAGGCCAAATGTTGTAGGGTTGGAAGTCGGCCATTCAGCCCATCGAGTCTGCTCCACTATTCAACGAACTCATGGCTGATCTGATAATACTCAACTCCAGTCTCCTGCCGTACCTCGACAGTGCTTCGTCGTCTTTCTGATTAAATATCTGTCTGAAACAGTTTGAAAATACACAACCCAGCCTCAACAACAGTTTCGTTAAAGAGTTCCACCGATTCACTTGCCCCTGAGCAAAGAAATTGCTCCTCATTTCTGAACTAAATAAGCAATAACTAATTCTGAATTCATGTCCTCTGGTGCTCTTCATACCAGAGGGTAAACCACCTGCCCGTATCTACCCTGTCAAGGTCCCACGAATATTGAACGTTTACAAATGTAATTATGTGATTATAGAACTCCCCTCCGCCTCTTTTGTTTCAAGAACAATAATCCCATCCTAAAAAATCATTCCACAAAGCTCCATTTTCTCCAGTTTTGGCAACATCGTTGGAAAACTCTGCTGTCCCCTGGAGCGTTCTTACGCTTTATTAAGGCAGGTGGAGACATTTATGTGACGCAACGTTTGAAATGTCAAGCACAGCAGAGACTGGAAATTGAAATCAGTTAGCGTTTGGAATCAGATTGGTGCACACAAGGACAAAATACAGTAATGATAACTCTGACAATTGAGAACCTAATCACATTCAATGGTTTTACTGTAACCTAATTCCCCCGCAGATTACAACAGGACCTGGACCAGATGGGCCAATGGGCTGAGAAGTGGCAGATGGACTTTAATTCGGATAAATGCGAGGTGCTGCATTTTGGGAAAGCAAATCTTAGCAGGACTGATACACTTACTGTTAAAGTCCAAGGGAGTGTTGCTGAACAAAGAGACCTTGGAGTGCAGGTTCATAGCTCCTTGAAAGTGGAGTCACAGTTAGATAGGATCGTGAAGAAGGCGTATGCTTTCCTTTATTCGTCAGAGTACCGAGTACAGGAGTTGGGAGGTCATGTTGAGGATGTACAGGAGACTGGTGAGGCCACTGTTGGAATATTGCGTGCAATTCTCGTCTCCTTCATGTCGGAAAGATGTTGTGAAACTTGAAAGGGTTCAGAAAAGATTTACAAGGATATTGCCAGATTTGGAGGATTTGAGCTACAGGGAGAGGCTGAACAGGCTGGGGCAGTTTTACCTGGAGCGTCAGAGCCTGAGGGGTGACCTTATGGAGGTATACAAAATTATGTTGGGCATGGATAGGATAAATAGACAATGTCTTTTCCCTGGGGCTGGGAAATCCAGAAATGGAGGGCATAGATTTAGGGTGAGAGGAGAAAGACATAAAAGAGACCTAAGGGGCAACTCTTTCACGCAGAGGGTGGGACATGTATGTAATGAGCTGCCAGAGGATGTGGTGGAGGCTGGCACAATTGCAACTTTTAAGAGGTATTTGGATGGGTAGGTGAATAGGAAGGGTTTGTAGGGATATGGGCCGGGTGCTGGCAGGTGGGATTAGATTGTTCAGGTATATCTGATAGGCATGGACGGGTTGGTCCAAAGGGTCTGTTTCCATGCTGTACATCTCTATGACTCTATGATTCCACATAAACACTTTGACAACAAAAACATGTCCGTTGGTAGACAGTTTTTGATTATAAACTTAACTCATTCCTCCGTGAATCCTACACCGTTTGCAAGGCACCGATGTGATGTCGAACTGAGCTCTTTCCATTTGCCGAGATGGCTGTAACTTCAATTGCACTTAAGGAACTAGACACCATTCACGACAATGCAGTCACTTGATTGTACCCTATTCAATACCTGAATATTTATTCCTTTCACCGCTAAGGCACAATTACAGAGAGTGCACCAACTACACGATGCACAGGAGTAAGTCATACGGGCATTTTTGACAGAACATTCAAAGCTCAACGGCAGTACTGACTATAAGGACAAGGTTGGAAGATGCAACGAAACGCCACCATTTGGAAGTTTCCCTCCAAGACACATGGCACCCTGACTTGGAAATTGAATCAGTGATAAACTCATTGAATAGTAAAGCAGTATTGATGGGCAAAGTTGCAACTTTTATCTTAAAATGTAATAAATGCTGATTAAAGCGGTGACCAGACTTGTGCTCAGTCCTTCAGCTGTTCACTAAACTGGTGTTTGCTAACATTTTACTACCATCCACAGCCTGTGGTCAACAATAGAAAATATCCAAAAAACATCTCAATCAAATGATTCCCCTCAAGATGAAAGTGGTGCTGGAATTGCACAGCAGGTCCGGCAGCATCTGAGGAAACATCAATGTTTCAGTCAAAAGCCCTTCATCAGGAAAGAGACTGGGAGCCTATGGGGTGGAGAGATAAATGGGAGGGTGTGGGTCTGGAGAGAAGGTAGCTGAGAATGCAGTCGGTGGATGGAGGAGGGAGTGAAGGTGATATGTCAGAGAGGATTGTGGAGCGGATAGGTTGGAATAAAGATACACAGGTGGGATAGGTCAGGAGGACGGTGCTGAGCTGGAATAAGATGGGGAGAGCGAATGAGGAAACTGATGAAGTCCACATTGATGCCATGGGGCTGAAGGGTCCCAAGGAAGAAGATGAGGCGTTCTTCCTCCACGTGTTGGGTGGTGAGGGAATGGCGATGGAGGTGGTCCAGGACCTGCATGTCCGCGGGAGAGAGTGAGGGGGAGTTCACATCTTTGACCATGGGGCAGTGGAGTTGATTCTTGCAGGTGTCCTGCAGATGTTCTCTTAAATGGTCTGTCAGAAGACATCCGGTCTCCCTAATTTAGAGGAGACCACATCTGGAGCAGCAGATACAACAAATGACATGTGTGGAAGTGCAGGCGAACCTTTTATGGATGTGGAAGGCTCCTTTGGAGCCTTGGACAGAGGTGAGAGGGAACATGTGGGTGTAGGTTTTACAATTCCTGCAGTGACAGGGGAAGGTGCCAGGAGGAAATGGTCGTCCATTGGAATGTGTGGACATGAACAAGTATTCACAGAGGGTAAGGTCTTTGGGGAAAGCGGATAGGTTTGGGGAAGGAAAATATATTCCTGGTGGTGGGGTCAATTATGATGTAGCGTAAATGTCGGCGGATGATGTGATTTATGTGGAGGTGGGTGGAATGGAAGGTAAGGACTTTCCTCTGTCCTTGTTCTGTTCTTGTTGTGTTTGTAGGTGTGGGGTTCATGGACGGAGGTGTGGGACATGGCTGAGATGCGTTAGAGAGCATCTTCAACCACATGGGAGGGGAAGTTCCAGTCTTTAAAGAAAGAGGCCATCTGGTGTGTTCTGTGGTGGAACTGGTCCTCTGGGAGCAGATGCAGTGGAGGCGGAGGAGTTGTGAACGCCGGATAGCATTTGTGCAGGAGGTGGGTTGGGAGGAGGTGCAATCCAGATAGCTGTGGGAGTCAGTGGGTTTGTAAAGAAACATCTGTAACACTGACCTCCAAAGGTATTTTTGCCTCCTCACCCCATCAACTTTCCGCCAAGACCGTTCCCTCCACGACAACCTAGTCAAGTCCACGCCCTCCAATGACCCATCCTCCCCTCCCAGCACCTTCCTCTGCCACTACAGGAATTGCAAAGTCTTAGCAACACACCCGCCACCTCCACCCAATGCCTCAATGAAGCCTTCCAGATCCATCAACATTTCACCTGCACTTCCACACATGTCATTTATTGCATTCGTTGCTCCCGATGCAGTCTCCTCGACAGTGGGTCCACCAGACACCTTGTCACAGAGCGCTTCAGAAAACATCTCCAGGACACCGGCAACAATCAACCCCAACGCCCCTGACCGAACACTTCAACTCCTCCACCACTCTCCCGAGGACATGCAGGTCCTGGGCCTCCTCCACCGCCACTCTCTCACCACCCGACGCCTTGTGGAAGAACGTCTCATCTTCTGCCTCGTGACACTTCAATCCCGTTGCATCAATGTGGATTTCTCCAGTTTCCTCATTTCCACTTCCCCATTTTACCTTAGTGCCAACCTTCCACCTTGGCACCGTCCTACTGACCTGTCCTAGATGTGTATCTTCCTTCCCACCTATCCGCTTCACCCTCTTCTCCGACCTAGCACTCTTATCCCCACCTCCATCCACCCATTGTACTCTCAGCTAAATTCTCCCAAGCTCCACCCCTCCCATTTATCTCTCCAACCTCGCGGCTATCAGCCTTAATCCTGATGAAGGGATTTTGCCCAAAACGTCATTTTATTCTGCAACTCGGATGCTGCCTGACCTGCTGTGCTTCTTCAACAATATCCAATCTTGACTATGATCTCCAGCATCTACAGTACACACTTCCGTCCAACTGATTACCCTGTCCATTGATCGTCAGCGATCATGAATGTCCACTCCAAGATCTCTTTGTTTGTCTACACCACAGAGAATACTCACTGTTATTGTTTCTTCTCCCCAATTTCGTGAACACTCATTGGTCTGGATTTAATTCCATTCGCCCTTTTTTCCCTTCTACCTGATTGATGCACCCCTCCAGTCTCTGACATTCTTTGTCATAGTGAACTACACGATCAATTGTTGCATCATCAGTAAACGTCTAAATCATGTCTCCTACAATTAAGTCCAAATCATTGGTCTACATCAGAAAACAGTGGAACTCCACTGGAAGCACGCATCCAAACATGATTGGGATTAACAGCTGCAATAACAGCAGAATCGAACTCCTGCTGTCATTTGTAAACTTGCTCGTGACTCCGTCAGTTGGTCTCCAGAGTGATCACTTCTCACATATGGGAGTGGTGAATGACCTGTGCGCACTGTGACTGAGTAAGTGAGTTTACTCCTCAGCGGGTAATTGAATCCCTTCCTGCAGTCACCCCATGGCCCTGACTTCTTGGTGCTGCGGGTATCCTTGTGTCTATTTAGTTTGATAATCAATTGAATTCGAGTCCACACAGACACGATTCCCATTTTCCCCGTTGCCCATGTATTTTTATTCTTCCTTATTCTCACACGGAATGTGGCTATCATTGGTCTGAAGAGCATTTGTTGTTCATTCTTAATTCTCTTTGAACTGAGTCAGAGAGAATTCATGGATGAACCGCATTGTTGTGGGTCTGGAGTCACATGTTGACAGGACTCGTTATGGTCGGCAGAATTCCCTTTCGAAGGGACTTGAATGAATGAGTTTTCAGCATAGTACAGTTATTGTTTCTGTTCTTGAGATTGGGTTTATTTTCCAGATTTTATTCATCGAATTTGAATAAGAGCAGGTGCCACGCTCCAGTCTCTAAAGATTACTCGCCCAATAGATCGCCGCTGCACTAACAACTCCCTGTTATATTTTTCCACTCAAAGAATGACATTGTTAATCCAGATTATCCCAGGTGGAGAGAGAGTAGGACGCGTTTCTATGTTGGAATGGAAACAATGTACGCTGGATTGGAGTGTTCACTGGAGCAAGAGACTGATGTGGAGATGATGTGAGCAAAAGCAGTTCTTGCTGTCAAATTAACAAAATACCATTTTGTTAAGGAAAATCTCTGAGAATGCTTTCAACACATCGACCTCTCACTTAAGGCTCCAGCACGCTTCCTCTGAGCCAATCCTCAGTGCGGGTTACTACTGCTTCTGAATCTTAACAATATAATTAATTGAGACCAATATGCCCTTCCTTTGACCAGAAGTACTCCCAGCCTCAGTATTTCACGAGCTTGCATAAATATTCTGCATTGTGGCCGCAGGAAGCTCGTTCGAAGTCGAGTCACTGCATTTTATTCCTTGTGAGTCATGCCGAAGAAACACAGAAATAAATTAACTGATTTTACATGAAATCAATCTCAAAGAGTATGATATTTTTTCCATCAAACCCCTATGTCTCTCACATCTCTGCGAGTCATATATCAGGATTCAGACTCACCCATTCTCGGAGAATTCCCTCCCTCCCGCAATCACTTACCTCCTTTAAGATCCCCCTCCCATTCCCTTACAATCACTTTCACATTGACCTCGTTCAGTCTTTGACCATGCTCAAATCTCACCATCGGGACCTTCAAAATGGTTGATTCATTTTGATACCGAAGTTGTGAGATCAATCCTCATGTCGCAGCTTTTACTGACATGGACCAGCGATTATTGAAACATCAGGCTCAGGAAAAAGCAGCATTGACGAAAAGAAACTTTAATCAAAAAACGCCAGTATTTGTCGACTTCCGCATCATTTATTTCATTTGTTCATTCGGCTCTGGCGAGACTATTGTGTGGAGTTATGCAATTCACATTATAGCAGGGATGTGATAGCACTGGAAACGATGCTGGGGAGATTTGCCAAGATATTGTCTGGGCTGAAGAAGAGAGATTGGACAAACTGGAGTTGTTTTTCTGAGAGCAGAGAAGATTGAGGGGGGCATGTTTAAGATGTAAAATGTACTGAGGGATATAGATAGCATTGACTGAAATATATGCTTCACTTTGATGGAGATTTCGATCACGGAAGGCCATCGATTTAAGGTCAGAGACAGAAAGATTAGAGTGAATGCGTGGAAAAACGTTTTCAAACAGTGGGTGAATGAAATCTGGAACACAGTGCATGCAAGAATCGAAGAGGCAGAAATCTACATAACTTTCCGAAGTATTTAGATGTAAATTTGTAATGCCAGAACATATAAGGCTATGGGTCAAGTGATTTAAAAAGGAGTTAGGATAGTTAAGTGATTGTTATTGAGCAATACAGATATTCCGTTCGAAGTACGGGTTATTAATACCTGCACTTCCATTCTCGAAGGGACATGTCACAGTAATAACTGTGCTGTCTGAATCAGCGTGGGGGAGTACTACTGCTCCCGGAGGACAGAGTTATAGTGACAGTGCAAATACGTGACTTCTGCAAACTGTACCTAGTGTCGGTGTTGGAATGAAAATCATTACATACTTTTTCTCCGTAGTGAGTGTTTATTTATAGACGGCAGATCAGGAAGATATACATTCTACTGCCCTTTCCCCACTAACCCATACCGCTGAATACCGGCACTATGCAGGACAATTTCTCTCTGTACACCTCATCCAATCCTCTTTGACCCCATCACTTCCCCATATGGCACCATTCCACGAAATCCCAGAAGGTGTAATGTTTCTCGTTTACGATCTCTCTCTCACTGTGTAAGGTTCCAGTGATTTATCTGTCCATCATTCAATTCAGCAGACTGCATTTCTAGCTCACAATGTGATATTTTCTGGACAGGGGAGGGAAAAACAGAGCGGGTGACAAACGTGTGTACACCTTCGTTCTGTCTGTGAGCAAAAAAGACCTTGAGCCTCCAGGTTCCTGTCACTGCAACTTCTAATGTGGTCCCATGCCACCATTTCAGTTTGATCTGCTGCAGAGCTCCCGCATAGCACAGCACGAGTTGGAAGAGCAGCACATCATTTCCTTTTTGGACGCCGTGCAATCTTCAATACCCAGTATCGAGTTCAATCATTTTAGACCCTGTCCACCTTCTTTCATCTTCATGCCCCACCGACACATACCATTCGTTTCAAAGGCGGAACGTTTGGCTCGAAAATCTCACCCCAGATGCACTAGAACTGCTGGTTTTTTTCCGATATTTCCGCTTTTCCTTTGATAACTTTATTCAGTTCTGACCGCCTGCCTTCAGGTAACGTGTATTTGCACTGGAGGGTGGTCAGAGGAGATTTACCAACGTGGTGCCTGAGCTCGACCATTCCCCTGCGAAGATAAGCAAAAGTGAGGGCTGCAGGTGCCGGAGCTCAGAGTCGAGAGTGTAGAGCTGGAAAAGCACAGCACGTCAGACAGTATCTGCAGAGAAGAGAATCGATGCTTCGGGCACAAGCCACCGCCATTGAATTACCAGCCGATGCCTGGAGAAAGAACGTCTCATATTCCACCTTAGGACCTTGAAACCACATGGGATAAATGTGTATTTTAATAGCTTCCACATTTCACCTCCCCCCACATTATCACAGTCTAAAGCCTCCAACTAGGCACTGCTCTCTGGACCCGGCCAACAATCCCCCCTCTGAACTATCACATTCTCCCTCACCTTCATCCACCTATCACTTTCCCAGCTACGTGCTCGCCAATCCCCTTCCCCTCCCTCAACCCCGACTCAAAAGCCTCATTCCTGATGAAGGGCTTATGCCCGATACATCGATTCTCCTGCTCCTCGGATGCTGCCTGACCTGCTGTGCTCTTAAAGCACGACACTCACGCCACTGCAAAGATAGATGAGCTGGACTGGGGTTCTTTATCTGAGAGCGGAGAAAGCTGAGAGAGGAATTGATTAACGTGCACAGAAAGGGGATAGATATGTGTGACAGGAATAAACTTCTTATGGGAAGGGTCAATAACCAGGGAGAGAGATAAAACGCGAGAGAGAGGATGTTCAGGGAAAATTTTGGAAGAATGTTTACATCCTGAAAGTGTTTTTTGTCTAGAACTCACTATTTGAACGTGTGGTAAAGCTAAGTGTCATCAAAACACTTCAGGAGTATTTAGCTTAACACTTGAGGAGCTAGAGCATGCACGGATAAGGACAATGTACTGTAAACTGGGGCGAGGATAAACAGATGTTTAATGAAAGACTTGAACACCGTAACGTTGGGTGCAGTAAAATGGAGCCTAGTACAGCTCTGTGGCACAATGAAAGACGTGTTGGACTCTTACTGCACTATTAAGGTTGCGTTTCAATGTTTTTGGGTTTCAGTTACACCAGAATCGGAGTTTAGTTCAGATTTCAGCTGAATGAATTATTGTTCTGCTGATTCATCATTTGTTCCCGTCGTCTGGAGTTCTCGTCCCTGCTACTGACCAGAGAAGATTCCTCACTTTCTGGGAAGTGAGTTTTATGGGATTCATATCATTTGAAACATGATCAGCCCAGAATCGGCTTCTCACTCTACAAACCTACTGCAGAAGCCCACTGACACTAAACACATTTCCGTCGCACAGTTGCACAGCGTTTTTTCGGTTTAATCAGTGTATTTTTCCCTTTGGGCGACAGGTTGTTGGGAATGCTGGGAAAAGACATTGACGTGTTCGGTCAGCCATGGTGACAACAAATGGCGAGGTAGCGATGGGGGGAAATGCTATTCCTCCTATTCCTCACTCTCTGTGCTGTTCCTGACAGAGGTTTTTAAACGAGAACACGATGAGGACCCTGTGAATCTACACCACGGAATACCAAGGACCTCCCTTTTCACCCACTGCTCTCACAGCTGGAATACACAGCTCCTGTTGCAGCTTTAGATCAGACAGTGGAGGATTCTCCCAGGCGCTCTATCAGACTGCATGCTTTTTCACACAGGTTTCCAACTGGGCACATGGAGCAAACGGCCGTGTGGATATTGGGGATTCAGGGAAAGCTTTCCCCGTTGCCTGGCTACAGTTCTGGCCACGGTAATAAACATTAATTTGGGATATTCAGTATCTCACTCTGGATTCTTATCATTTTACAATTTAAACAGAAATTCAATTTGCTCTTACATGACATTCTTATATCTTCAGCATTCATGAAAACTGTGCAACATGTCCTTGGATGTAACCCTGGTGAAATTGATGATGCGTGCAGTATGTTTAATATTGTCTGTAGGAACTTGCAGAATGAAGTTAGTGAAGAGTCATTGAATCGTATTCTGCACCAAATTGAAGCCGACCGAATGAGAAGCCCTGAGACAGCGATAATATAACATTGTCTGGAAACAACGCAGCGACCATGGAAACCCAGTTTTCAATCTAGTCTATTTTGCGCAAGATTTTTCTGTGTCCCTTTTCCTGAAGCTGATGCTCGAATAGTCACAGATCCATATCAGTTCCTCCTCCACTTCCTTAGCTTTAACTTCAGAACCACTGCAAATGTAGAAAAGACGGGTCGAAGGTCCCAGAGGTACCAGTAGGGCACTTTGTGGGCTTGCTGCCGGTGGCTCCAGTGGAGCAACTGATCAGCGCTTGGTACTTAACAGCGTGTAAAAATGCCGCAGTTGTAATTTCAATCCTTATCTAAAGCTGCTTTTACTGACGTTAATCAGGAATTATTGGAGCATCAGACTGAAGCGCAGTTGAAGAATAATGTCGAATAAAGCAATATCTATTCTAAAACTCCAACTTCCGATTTGTGGGATTGTTCTGTCTTTGACAAAGGTATCAATTATTAACCGTAAAACTGCACATACTCCCCGGATGATTATCCATCTGTGGAGATAGAAACAGAGATGATATTTTAGCTTGATGACCTTTTTCAAATATCTGACACTCTTGATTACATTCTTGGAAAGGCTGTTCAACTCGTTTCATATAATCTTGTTTGCTGCAAACTCACACAGCTCATTATACCGTTCAAAAAGAATTAGATTCATAAATTTGGGTAGACTGAATGTTGTCAGTGAATCTGGTAAAGTCATGACAAATAGTTTTGCTGCTGTGCAAAACAGAGGGTTCCAACAGGAATAAGGACGAGTCTTGTCGCTGGAGTTTTCGGGAGGGGACCAGTGAGTATTAAATGGATTCAGTCCCGTTCCTGGTCATTGTGACCAAATGTTCAAGGCAACAGATGGCAATGATAATGATGCTTGACATTGACAGGTCCATTCCTACTCACTAGAGTCACCATTGTATACCAGATCACGTGAGCAGTGGAAATGATGATACTTATGGCAACCTAACAAAGTGCGACAATTAATCCCATGTTGTTAGTCTCACTCTATACCATAAACCAGTTAGCCAGCGGACTGAGCTAACCGGCCTCCATTCAATGCAAAGCTAAAACAAACAGCTCAGTACATTAACAATTTGTAGTAGTTCACGCAGAACCAGCGGCTACACCGTTCAAACGCCACCAGTTCTTCTTACATTTAATATGTAAGAATTTGCCGGTGTTACGCAATTTCTTTCCAATGCATGTTAAGCAATTCTTGAGTGTGTCACTTTTGCCTCCCCATCCAGGCAGCCCAGAATCCCTGTCCCTGTTAAATTTGCTCCTTGTGTGTCTGCACGTGGCCTTTCAAATATGCTGGAATCATCTTCTAAAATATTTTTTTTCTTTCTGAAAAACCATCCCCAATTTCAATAACTCTCAGAATGAAAAGTACCTGATGTAAACTTCTTTGTCGTTCCTTGCTGGATTTAAAGCTCCAACCTCCAGTTATACACTCACCTGAACGAGGGAATTTCCCTTCTATTTACCCTTACCAACCTAAAATCAACTGGAAAACCTCCATTAGGATACGACTCAGTCATCCTTGATTTGTGTCAAGTGATTCTACATCTATTCCACCATCCCATTGAATCCCTTCTTTTCTTTTCTCGTGGCTTTATCTCCCAGTAAATCTCATTTTCGACTTCTCTAACGATTTTGTATCAAGGGAACTCTGACCATATCCTTCCTCACCATATTCCACCCCGCCCCCCCCCCCAACCCCCGTGTGTTTCATCATGCCTTTATATCCCAGTAAATTTCGTCCTGAGATATGATGTTGGGTCTAATTCATCTCATGAAAACTTACCACATTATAGGTACAGGAAAGGTGTGGGTTATTTCACTTACAGCTGAATCGGTTGGCTACAGCAACATTGGGTCAAATTGCTGTCACACAGGTGACTATTGTTCTCAATTTTATTTCTTTTCAACGTCTACTGAAGTAACACAGTGAGGAATCAATTAATATTGTAAGGCATACATAAGGGGGCGTGTTAAATCTGAGGTTATGTGCATACGACAGTTTTGTTTAACATAGACCAGAGATGGTTCAAATCTCAGCACATGAGATTGACAGAGACCGATGTCGAGCAAAATCAACTGTCTTGGCAAATGCCAGTGTTATGAAGTTGTGGGTGTAATGTACTTTTAATGGTGCTGAAATGTCTGGCTAGCACAAGGAGTCCAGAACAAGGTAACAATGTAACATTTGGTCGAAACTACTAAGGGCTGTGTCCCATGGATACAAAAATCAAATTTGAATTCAGCCAATCAGTTTAAATTATGCCGCAATCAGGTTTGAATTTGGTATTTTTACCATGTCTAAACCATTGAAACGATCCGACGTTTTGTGGGACAAATATCGGACATTTTGAACAGTTACCCAGGGCGGCAAAGAACAGCAAAAAGAGCAGCTATAAGACTAACAGATGGAGGATATTAGAAAAATCTTCAAGAGGTGACTATCTGGTGAAATAGATTGCATAGAAAAAAAGCATCAACACCGACCTGGAGAGAAAATCTACAGAGGAAGATACAAAGAGAAGATTCGATGACTAGTTGGTTTATAAATTTGATTTTTTTGGTAAATGTTAATAGGTTCGTAGGTGGGGAAGGTATTGTAGAGCAGAAGGTTAAGGACCGGATCAGAGAAAGGAGTTTTAAGTAGTTTTAAGTTGATTTTCTCTATCAAATGTTAAAAAAACAATAAAGTTGTTATTTTTAACTTTAAATAGTGGTTTTTGGGATAGTTCTTTGCCTCTTGAATTTTAACAGAGTACAGCACGGGGTGAATCATTCCTGTTTTGCTGCTTTACTTTAGCAGAGGGGGTTTACCCCGTCACATAACATCAGTTCCTGTGGTTACTTTGTTATTTCGCTCATTCATGCATTTTGCCTCAGTACCGATTTTCAAGTTGTCCCGTCTACACAAAAGGTCCGTGCTTTTGCAACATTGTACAAAAGGTGCAGTGTGTCTAAGCGACAGGCCTCCCTACAATAAAATTCAAAGCTGATTCTATCTATCTATCCTGATATTGACCCATGGAAACAGCACTGCGCACTATCCCCCAGTCTGGAAAACAATCCCTTCACAGTTAATGTTACATCCCGCTCTCAAGGGGCTTTTCATTCCATCGCTTTCAAATCCTCACAGAATCCGTTTCAACAGATTTTGTCACTCAGTCATTTCTTTGTTTGTGTTCAAATCCTGTGAGCAGAGGGTCCCAGTTGGAGCGTGCTGAGCCCATAACCCAGAGGGCTGACCAGACTCTGTGCACTGTACTCTGCTGTTCATCCTTTCACTAACAGCAGGTAGACGTATTTATGCTTGGCAAATTTTCACTCTTGCTTTAAGAAGAAAGATAAACAGTTCCTGGTTCCTCCTTTTGTTGTTACACAGACCAAGATTGTAAATGCTGGGAACATGCACTGGTCAAGAGTGTTTGCTCTCCCACATCCGTTTTCTCCCCTGGAGGTGTTATGATGATAGTCTGAATCGCTTTCTTCTGTTCCCTGTCACTCTGGGATGATGTGAGCTGTGAAATCTGTTCTCTGAGCTGGCGGTAACGTGATAAAGCTTATACAGATCAGGTGCAACGTGACTGAGCGACAGGACTCACTGCACTGACATCCCATGCTGATTCAGACAGCAGAGCCCTCACTGTGACTTCGAGAAGGACACAGACACAGATGACTGGGAGAGATTCTCTCTTTCCCTGCAGTTCTTCACATTTCTATCTGTCTCAGATGGCATTATTTGCACAAGGTTCCCAAAAGAATATTAAGTGCTGTGCATGCGCGATCTCTCTTTTGTACAGCTTTCAAAAATTTCCATAACTTCCACTACCTCTAACCCTCTCCCGCGCTCAACAACCCCGTGTTTGGTAGTGAGCTGAAAAGCGCGTTCATGTTTCTCTCCCACAACACTAATTGCCAATTGAAGATGAGTTCCTCCAGCTGCCAATGATGGGAGCCCGCTCGCAAAAGAAGTGGCTCGCACAGCCTCCAGGGAACCGGAAGTCAGAATGGCAAGGAACTGTTATTAAAACTCAGTGTGGCCTTCCCTCCGAAACAACAGAAAAACCCTATTTTTTAAACAAGGAAACTCACCTGATTTATGGTTCATGCTTCTGGTGCGGTTCTGGTTTGTTGGTCTCGGGTGTAATATCGCCTCGGGTGGGCGATGTACGTGTAAGAATTCACACTTGAGCACTGGAGTTTTGCATTTGGTTGTATTTTTGAGTCAGAATGTATAATTTTGATGAGATCGAGTTCAGAATAAGGTACCGAAGCTTAAAGACACACAACAGCCACTTCTTGGAGGTCGTTACAAGACTGAGAAATGGATTCCGTAACTTCAAATGATGCTGATCCTGTTAATGTGGATTTTGCCGAGTGCACGTCCTGTGCGGAGTAACCTGAAAGTCTTAATCTGTCCAAAATGTTGTTATACTTATGCTGTGATCTCCATGTCCTTCATTAGTATGATCTGCCTTTACCAATCGCAAACAAAAGTTTTCACTACACTGAGGTGCATGTGACAATCAATCAATCAAATAAAGTCAATCAATCGACCGCCATAGACATTTTCTTATTGTTTGGGGGCTGCATGGCCTCACTTTGCACTGTGACATATTTTGTGATTCTGAGTGAAATCACAGTTAAATTAACAGAATGTGGCAAGTTAGTCCCTGGTTATATTGACACAGACGGGACACATCTGCGCCACAGTGTGTCACACAATAATAGTGAAGACCTTTTGAAATCATCCTCAGAGGTACATGCCACACGCCAGACGAGAAGCTGAAGACTGTGTGAAACTGCTATGGTCAGCACTAACAGAGCGGCCCAGTGGGAGCGTATTGGATTCAGAACCATGAAATTAACGGATTGAAAACATCCTCTACTCGTTGACAATTCCATGTTTCAGTGTGTGTCCTGCCCCCTCCAGTGTTTCTCTATAATCGATCTCCATTATACGCATTGCGTGTTGTTTCACTTTCCGCTTCCTTTCATTCAATGTATCTGAAATGAATTTTTCATACTGATACACACGTGAAATTTACACAAATGAGGAAACACACTTGTGAGGTTCTGGACGCTCTTTTCCAGTTCTCTGTCGGTGTGCTCTGATCTGATTCGCAAAATCTCTTGCCAGAGCTGGGAATACACTGGTGAAAGTGAGACACATCAGTTGTAGAGTGCTGTATGCGCTGACGCCCTGCAGTTATTCCCCACGCCGCTTCAAACAGCAGTATTCTTCCTTTCAAACGAAAAGCTGTGAATTACAATTGGATCAATTTGTTGGAGACAGAATTGCGATACAGGCACAGCTCCGCATAATTAGGACATACATCAACAACTATGAATAACCACAGGGATATACAAGCATCAGAGAGTCGCTCTGGACTCGATGGGCTGAACAGCTTCTACCGGCGCGTGAGTGACGCCATGCATTGATGCTGCTCTTCGTCCTGTCTCTGGGACAGAGTGGCAGACGGTGAAATAAAAAGTCTCATTGTTAACCCTATCTTCTGCGTTAAACTGTCTGCAGCCCGGCAGCTCAGGGACGTGGGGATGGCTCTCAGTGAGTGAGACTTTCACTCGGATTGTCTTTATGTGGGAAAGTTGGGGCTCAGATGTTAAGTGCTGCCAGATTTCAGAAAAGAAGCCGATGTTACTGTTACAAAAGCCTTTCTGCAGGATTGCTGCATGAAGATGGATATTGAACAGCAAACAGGCTGCACAAAAATGCCCTCACATGACTTTACCTGAGGGTAGAGAGTCCGGAGTACATTTGTGTCTTACCCACCAGCGCAACATCTTTATCGTTGGCTCAGATAAATGATATTTGCAGGAAGCTCCTAATCAAACTTGCTGATTCCCAGCACTTGATGGAACTGGCCGTGCCGATGAGAGCGAGCTTTAGAGTGTAACCACACTTGCCTCTCCTCACACTGCATGCCGGTGGAGGGAAATGGCTGAATACTCTACAGATAGAGACAACTTAGTCGAAGCAGAAGGGATAAACAGCACTGTTCCGTGAACAAGGAGACAAAATGACAAGGCGATATTCTTAAAACACTTTGATGCTTAGAAATCAGAGAACAAATTGGGATGTAGTTGGACCTGACCGAATCTCAGCTGGTTTGGTGTTGGCAATGTAAGAGTGTCTAGGGCATGATCTTCGCTTAGCATCTTGTGTTAATGCTGGCATGGGAGAATGTCTTACTTCAAGTCGCCATCGAGCCTTGGTTGTTTGATTTCACTGTTGCTCGGTCGTCCTATCAACGATTTGATAAAAAGTTGTAAATTATTAAGTTGCACCCTTTGAAATACCTTTGGGTTTTGGAGTCAGATGTGTCATTGTAGTGGGCATGGCACAGTACCACATGTGGTGAAAGTCAAACAAGTGTAAGAGGATGTTCACCCACAGAATCCCACTCTGAGTAAATCCACCATCTGGATATTCGCACAGTTCTGGGGGTGAAACTTTAGGAAGTGGGGACGTGAAATGTTTGAAAACAGCGCGGAAAAGGTTGATGAGAATGGTGTGGCATATGAGGAATGTCAACGATAAAGGTCATTTGGAAAGTTGGGACAGGTCTCCTTGGAGAGCAGAAGGCCAAAAGCTGGCCTTGTTAAACCTTTCCAAGACATGAATGGGTTAGACAGAGGGAATAAGGAAGGGGGAATGCTCCCTACGCCTGAAAGGATCGAGAACGATTCGGCAGAATTTTAAAGACATTAGTAAAAGAAGAAAAATGTACATGAGGAGGAATGTTTTCACAGAGGGAATGGTTAGGGTTTGACATTGACAAAGACGCAGTTTCTATCGAGTTGTTGAAAAACTAATTCAATGTTCATGTTGAATGAAAAAATGTGTAGAGTTACAGGGAGAATGCAAGAGAATGATACGAAAAGAGAAGCACATTTATCTCTGTAGAGAGCCAGCACAGCTAAGGTGTTTTGTTACACATTTGTGATTCTGACTGGAATCACAGTTCGACCAACAGGATGTAGGGAGTTAGACAACGGTGATATTGGCAAAGTCGGGACACATGACAGAAGAGAATGTAATCCACCACGTACATGTCAGAGGGAGGATGGCGCTGCCTGAAAATCCTGCAGCGCGTCCTACGGATCAGACACAGGAACTTTCACTATTCGAACCGAATCAGCCCGATGAAGGGTAGTCGAGGCGCCTGCTTCAGAACTCAATTTCTAAAGAAGCGTAAGCTCGAGTCATCCCACTGCAATTTATGTGGCTGCGGCGTGTTCAAATAAAAAGCAGGACTGGGAGTTTTCTTTATGCAGATGGGGGTCAGTGTCCATCTTGTCATGATCGTGTTCGCCTCCCACACGGGCAATCGCGGGCTCAAGCTGCATTACGACCTGGCAAGTTGAGGTTTTAACAAATTGGGGATGATTCCTGGAGAGTTAACTGTGGTGTGGGACAGTGCAGATTTTCTCAAAGTGTCTGTGCTGTCATGGTAGTGCTCGCCTCCCGTACGGAAAACCGCAAGCAGCTCTACTGTTTTTTATGTTCCAGGCAAGTTGAGTTTTTACTGGAATCAAATGGAGACTATTATTTCATGCGGTGACTCTACTCTTCATTGTTTGGTTTTCTGGCGAATGGGAAAATCGTTCCAATGAATTTCGGTGTCATCTGTTATCAACAATGAAAGAAATTACACTCTCTGAGGAACCTCTGGACCTGTGCTTTCATAGCGTCGCTAGTATTACGGTGCGCCCACGTTGGAACTGAATGGAGGAATCGACAGAGAAGGCTACAGAATGACATCGCATCCATTTGGTTTTCTTTAAATCACTGATGAGCAGGAAAATGTAAACGGGGAGGGCGAGTGGGGAAGTGAGGCAGTTGCAGATCTGGTGAAACTCCTTCTTTGTGAATCACTCAGCAAACAGAGACGTGAAGGTGACTCAGGCGTGAGAGCTCTTCACATCGTGAACAAAAAGCAATCAAGGGCAGTTCGCACCTCTTCCGGAGTGGGGGTGGGGTGAGGTAATTACCTTTTGACTTCTGTTACTATGTTCAGAAACTGCCTTTTAGATTGAGGTGAAAAGAAACTGCATTTCTAAAAAGCACCATGGAATTTATTAAAATTATTGAGTCGTTTCTCATCGATTCCCTCACAGGTTTCCAACACAGTTGGTATCCATGTGGCTCATGTCCAGGTGTGAACATCTCTGCACGGTTAAGGTAAAACATCAAGTAAAGTGCCAGCGCGTTGGCCTGTTGTTAGTGTGGCCAAGCGGTCTAAAGCGCTGGATTAAGGCTCCAGTCTTGACAGAGGCGTGGGTTTGAATCCCATCGCTGCCATTTCTCCTGAGTAACTCCAACGACGCAGCATTGTTAAAATGCTGTTTCGGTCCCTGCTGCATTTCTGTTTAAAACAAAGGAAAATGGGTTTGCTTCCCGGGCAATTGACTATGGTGTGGGAAAATACCGAATTTTCCAAAGTGTCTGTGCTGTCATGATCCTGCGTGGAAAATCGCAAGCAGCTCTACTGTTGCTTTCTGTTCCAGGCATGTTGAGCTTTTACTGGAACCGAATGGAGACTGTTATTTCATCGCTGTTGTGAAACAAATTCCGACGGTGACTCGACTCGTCGTTATTTGGTTCCAATGAATTTCGATGTCATATGTTATTGATTTTCTCCCACTTCCTTCATTTCCATCCTGGAGACATTGGAAGGGAAAGGTAATCTAATCGAGTCAGATTGTATTTATTCCCCTCCTAGAGAACTGGACATAGCTGAGTAATTTTACACATTGCCAGAGAGATGTGAGAGTTGGAACTGGAATGAAATAGCTTCGCCAGGGACACGGCTTGATGTACAGCACAAGTCTTCAGCCCTGCTGCAGGAATAGTGTCAGGGTCCATTGCCTTTGTCGTATCTACTATGTTCAGCTGTTTCTTCATGTCACGTGCAGCGAATCGAATTGGTTGAAGAGTTTCATCTGTGATTCTGTGGGCATCATGACAGGGTGAGTGGATTATCGACTCAGCATGTTTGGCTGAGGATAGTGCAGACACAACATACTTGACTTTTGCACTGACGTACAGGACTGTTCCATTATTTAGGATGGGGATATTTGTGGTGTCCTCTCCTCCAGTAAGTTGTTTAATGGTTCATCGACATTTATGCTTGGATTTGGCAGGATGACAGAGCTTCGATCAGATTTGTTCGTCGTGGGATCATTTCTGCCTCTGTACCAGATGTTAGTTCTGTTGTTTCGAATTTAAATTGCGGTAGCTTTAATGCGTTATCATCAGGTAAAGGTACACATGGTACTGACCCTGGCATCTTCACCCACACTCGTCACTGAACCATGGATCTGCTTGATGGTAATAGTGGACTGAGAGCTTATCCTGAGGTAAACGATACAGATTGTCATTTAATACAATTTTGCATCTGCTGCTGCTATGACCTATAGCATCAGATGATAACCCAGTTTAAGCTGCAATATCTACGATTCAATTCTACTGACTGTCCCCCAGTTCACACCGAGACCCATTCACCCAACTGCCCTGTATTCACAGATCTACTCTGATTTGTGATGTGGCAACCCTTCCATTTTCATATTCTCATTCTGCTGAAATTCTTTCCTTGGTGTCACGCCTCCAATTGGTTACTTTAACTCAATCAATTTAAGGTACTAAACTGAATCTTTTCCTTTCAGTAATGTCATCTTCTGTATTTTAAGTGAAAGTGTTTTCTTCAGTTTTTCTCCCTGACCATGATTCAGAGCTCTGCAGTGTCAGTGATGCCAGACTAATGCAGTTTCAGAGTCAAGGAACTTGTCACCATGCGTTATTGTTCAGTTCCCAGTGTACAGCTCTCCATGTTGGACAGGATGTTTGAGCATATTTGACAAATGTCGGTGGAAATTGTTCAAAAACAGAAATTGCTGAAGAAATTGCTAATGATGTTGCAGAATTTTCTGGAGTGAATGCAGAGTTAAACTTTCAGGTCCATGAACCTTCTACAAAGCCCCCTGTTTCTCCAGCAATTTTTAGTATTTTTATTTCCAGTATTGATCGTTATTTGTTTCATTGAAAATTTGTTCTGTACCCAAATTCACTTCTGGATAAACTCTGCAGGTCTGTCAGCAACTGCAGAGACAGAGGAACAGAATTAGTGTTTCAAGTCTAGTGTGACATTTCTTCAGATCTGAAAATGATTGGAAAATGTGCTTTTAATTCTTAGCCAGAGATAGGGAATGGGTGACAGGGAAAAGTGGGTGTGACAAAAGATAAAAGAAGAGTATGTAAAACGGATTTAAATTAAGATGTAACGGGGGAAAGGGGTTCTCTCTATTGAGTGCAAGATAAGGAAGACACAAGCATACAAGGTCATATTGTAATATGGAGAAAGACAAATAACAGTATGAAGGTTGGGCTGAGTATTTATTTCACTGTCATATTAATATAGTTTCAAACTTGTAGCACTTATCTTTAAATGTTTTGTTCTTGAAGTTAGTATCAGATGGAGTGCAGAAGGTTGTGGGCTGACATTATGGAAGTTTATGAAATCATGAGAAGTATGGATTGGGTGAATATCCAAGGGTTTTTCCACAGGACGGGAGAGTTCAACCATAGAAGGCAGAAGGTTTAAGGTGAAAGGGGGAAGATTTAAAATGGACGAGGAGGCAATGTTTTAACAAAGAGAGTGGTGCAGGTATGGAATGAGCTACCAGAGGAAGAGTGATAGATCCATGTACAGCTGCAACATTTATGACTCATTTGGACAAACATATGAATGGGAAACATTTAGAGGCATATGGGCCAAATAAAAACAGATGGGCCTAGTTTAGTTTGGAAAACCTGGCCAGCATGGACATTGAGAAAACCTTTACACGGAATCAGTGTGGTTTTGTGAAAGGGAAATTGTATTTTGCCCTGTAAAATCATGCAAAGTTTTTGTGGAGATGCCTGAGAATGTAACAAGCGGACTTGATAAAGCAGATCTGGTAGACAAGAGGCTATTCAGTGATTTTCCACAAGGTATAACAGAATAAAAGATCTTACTCCAGCCAGAAGATCGTAGGATGACGGATAATGTATAAACATGTGATGATGATTGGTTAACACATAGACATCGGAGAGTCAGGATTAATGGATCCTTATGATAAAGGTGTATCTGCTGGAGTGCCATACAAATCAGTTCGATGGCATCAGCTATTTACAATCTATGCAGATAGCCTGAAGGAGGCAACTCAGTGCAATATACATCCGAGTTGTGGAAGACACTGAGAACCAAAAGGCGGGCTGCTATTTAATGAAGAGGACTTCCAGAAAAAGGAACAGTACAAAGTGATTGGAGTGTTCCTGTGCATTAAACATACAGTCAACATGCTGATGCAGCTCGTCACCAGGTTGGATCATTAGCCGGCTTCCAGAGATGAAATGGTTGAGTTATTCAGAATCTCTATAATGGTGAGGTGATTATTCTTTGGGGTTGAAATGAATGAAGAGTGATACTGTTGAAATATACAAGATACAGAGCGGGCTTGAGAAGGTAGATGTTGAGAAGTTGATTCCATTCCTGGGCAAAGTGTCGAACTTGAGGACATAGATACGGAATACGGAACATCGAATTCAATCTGAGATGCAAAGTGATGTATTCTCTCAGAATGTAGTGAATATCTGGAATTCCCTAACGCAGAGAGATGTGGAGGGATACAGGAGTCGGCAAAAGGTGGAGTTGAGCCCTTGAGTAGGTCAGCGATGTTCTTAATAAATGAAGGGGCTAACCTGAGGAGCCGAATGACCTACATCTGTTACTATTTATTAATTTCACATGTTATGCTTTTGGAAATTAACTGGTTATTTCCTGCAGTCGTGTTGCACAATGTTGCATTCATGGACAGCAGGTGATTTGTTTGAGTTAACCGTGGGTGGGGTATAGGGGCTGTATTCCCAGCATATCTAGGTCTGTAACATGACCCACATCTCGAGAAGAGGTTACAGAGAGGGGAAGCCTGGAAATAGAGATTGTGGGTGGGGGTCAATTCCTGACCCAGGCTGGATTTTCCAAGTACATTTCCAAAACTACACCTAACCATCGGAGTGGCCTCGATTTGCCCTTGTGTAGCAGGTCTGAAGGGCTTAATGAAACATCAGAACACAGGGCTGAGGAACACGAGGGGGCCATTCGGCCCTTTGACACTACCGCACTAGTAAATAAGGTCACAGCTCATTCCATTGTGTTCCCAGCTGCACTTTGCTCTCCATGCATCATTATCCCTGATTCATCTGTCTATGGAAATTCAGATGAAGCCAGCCTCGATATAATATAAAGATTCAGTCCTCCCAAACTTCTGGGAAAGAGAATTCCCACTGGAATGAATGCCCACTTGGTGAATTTTCCTAATTCTTGCTCTGACTGAGGTAGCAGGGTGCCACCGTTTCCTTTTCTAATCACACTCCTCCACTGCTCGCAACAAATTTTAAATGTAACCAGGTTGGTGATATGGCCGATCATAAAGGTCTCAGACCGGGTCAGGTTCAGTGACAGGAACAAGTCAGGCAGATTTCTTTAGTCAGCCACAAGTAACTACTAGAACTAATGGATGTGCATGGTGGATCTCTGGTTAGCACTGCTACTTCGCATCCCCAAGGAGTTGGCCTGAATACCAACCTCGGGCGATGCTCTGTGTGGAGTTTGAGCATTCTCTAAGCAGGTATCTATGTGGGTTTCCTCACAATGCTCCAATTTCCTCCCACAATCGAAAGATCCGCAGCTTAGAGTGGATTGGCCATGCTAAACTGTCCATAGTGCCCAGGGATGTGTAGATTAGGTAGATTAGTCATGGAAAACGCAGCATTGCATAGATAGGGTAGGGGGTGCAAGTCCGGGGGGATGCTGTTCTGAGGGACAGTGTGGACTTGATGGACTGAATGTTTGGCTTTCACACTGTAGAGATTCTATGAAAATGGCAATAAATTTGGACTATACCCAATGGGTATGTATCTGATCCACTCTCGTCGAGGCCTTGTATGTTTCAATAAGATCAACTCTCTTTCCAAGAGTGACATGTTAAAGCCTTCATAATGTAAGGTACTCATTCCTGGAATACGTGAAGTGAAACATCACCGAACTGCTTCCAATGTAATTATATGCTTTATCAAATAAGGAGACAAATAAAATTTAATCTCACACTCAGATCTTGAGTTTTATTTTTGATTTCTCAGTGATGTGGGCCTTTGTAACTCTCTTCCCCACAGAGCATTGGAGGCAGAGATATTGAATATTTTTGAGGCACTGACAGAAGGTTCATAAATAACAATGGAGTCAAGGATTATCAGGGATTAGCAGGAATGTAGGTTGTGGGGGAAATGTAGACAGTGGTACCAAGTGACACGGCTCCAGAACATCCAGGAATATATGTTAAAACAAAATGATAATATCGATAAAATGTTAAGGGGGAATCCAAGATGGCGACGATCCAGTAGGTTTGCTTTACTGGGCTCTGCATCACAGCGCAGGCCAAGTGGATCTCTAACCCACCCCATCCCAGCCATTTACTTAAAATTCAACACTAAAAAGATCAATAGAATCTTTACTAATCCCGTTTTGTCAAAGGGAAATGGCAAAACACGGGAAAGGATCGAGTAAGTCCCAACACACGGTGAACCCGTCAGAAGCATCCAGTATGCGTGAGGCCGTAGCTGCAACCCCTCTGTTCGTTCGATAGACCCAGTTACTCACCAGGCTTTGGTCACTGAGTTCACCAAGTATGTGGAATGATCGAAGCCCTGATTGAATAGGATACAGCAGTGGCTAGAGCCGCTCTCAGCCGTGCTCCAAAAAGAGCAACTTGACAGCCTTGGAAACAGAACAGACAATGTCAATCGCCGAACTGCATTGACAGAGACCACGGTCGATTCCTCGCAGGAGAGGATCCTCGCCCTTGAAATGCAGGTCCATACCTTAGCTGAACTGGGACAGGATGAAGAACGTTCACATCGTGGGTATGCTGGACCAGACTGCAGGTGGTCAGCCAATGAGATTTTTCTAGATCTGACTGCTGTGATTCCTTCAGTTCGAAGCTGAAGAGGGATGAGTGAAGACTAAGACAGTTTATCGCGTTATGGGGCGCAGGTCAGACTCAGACCAACGCCTTCGCCCTGTCCTTTTGCAGTCACATAGTTATGGAGATAAACAAAGACAAATGGAAGCTCAGTGTGGTTTCCAATGGCTTTAATTCACGAGAGCTCCAGGATTAAATTCTTTCAGGAATTTTAAGTAGCAGTGATTCAGAAAAGAAAATCTTTTGATGATATCAAGAGAAGAGTAAGGGAACTCGGGATTCAGTATTCCTTATGGAACCCAGCGATGCTCCATAATGCTTTCAATGGATCCATATGGATCCATACACTCTTCTGACTCTCCAGTGAAAGCAAAAACTTTGTATACATTTTAAAGTAAGCTGGATATTTAGATAGTCATGTTCCTCTCTTAAATAAATTTTGTTGAATTTTTCTGGTATTAACCAGTGTTAAATTAGAGTCAGGGATGGGTAGAGTTCTTTTAACTTCATCATTCGTATTACTACTCGTTTTCTCTTTCTTTGTTTGTGTCTGGGGTGTGGCGTAAGCTGGAGGGAGATACAAATGTGGTTGTGATGACTAAGTGCCGACCTAAGAGCTGTAGAAGCCCGAATTTTGTTATTAATTGCCCTAGATTCCATATTGGTAGCGGGCAGAAGATAAAGTTTTGGGATATGTAAGTGTCCCTGGTGGGCGGGGGATGTGGTAAATACCCCTATCAATTGTCATTGGCACTTTGGATTTTGTTTTGTTCTTTGTCTTTTATGTGTTTAGCTTTGGAAAGTTTTTAGAGTTTGTTAGTTGTAGTAGTTTTAGTTTGTACAGTTTTTAGGCTCAATGAGTCTTTTGTCATTAATGTTCTGCGATGTGTAATTTGATGTGAAACTGTCGAGAGTTCAAAAGTTGCTACAGTGTGTTATGGATAATGATGTGCTCAAATGGTGTGCCTAAAACATTAAGGGGAGCTATCTGCCAGTCAAGAGGAAAAATGGACTTTCTCGTCTTAAAACAGAGAGGGTGGATGTTCCCCTATTGCAGGAGATGCACCTTGATGACAAGGATCATTTGAAGTTACAGCAGGGTGGATTTTATCTCTCGTCTTTTAATACTAGGAGTAGGGGAAAAGTTATAATGCATAGGAAGAATCTTCTATTTAAATTACTAGATTGTATTAAACACCCACGAAAGGATCATAATCCCCAAGGCCTTGAACTATGGGAAATAATACAGTATTTTGAATGTTTATTGCCACCCGGCGCACCCTCTTAAAATCTTCTTAGATGCATCTTCCAAAGTAAGTTATCTTAAATCGTGGCACATTATTGTAGAAGGAGATTTCGACTGTCTTATGGCTTCACGGTGGACAGAATGTCCAAATGTCCCCCAATACCCTCGTTATAATGCAAGCAATTAATGGATTTGTGTGCAGAACTAGAGCTGGTGGAAGTCTGGAGGCAAATTTGCTTCACAAGTAGGGGTTTTATTTTCTGCTTTAACCTGCAGAAATGGAACATGAGGGTTGATCTCTTCCCCATCCCTGCCACAATCTTAGATTCGGTGGCATCCTGCACAATTGGGAATATTACCCCAACATACCTGCCCCAGAGATGGGATAGAATTCACATAAGATTATGTTGTATGCAGGTGGTCTTATGTTTTTGTCAAAACCCGCAATTTCATTAGCTCACGTGATGCAATGCATTAATTCACATGTGGCCTTTTCGGGCTTTAAGATTCACTTTACAAAGTTGGCAGCCACGCCTATGGGAGGTATTGGGGAAATACCTGATGTTGAGTGCAAATCCTTTTAAATAGTCACGGGGGGGCGCTGTGGGGAAGGGTTTTCCTATTTCGGTATATTCATTACATTCGTCTTTGATCATTTACTTAACGTGAACTATGTCCATTTGTTTTACAAAATTAAACAAGACCATCAAAGATGGGAAGCACTTCCAACATCCTGGCGAGGTCGGCTAGCTGTTCTTAAAATGAATGTCCTTCCTCATTTACTATACCCCGTGTGAATGCTTCCTTTGACGTTTCCTAGGCAGACATTTAGGACACTTTATGGCTGGTTTAGCTCTTTAATTTGGCACCATAAACGACTCTTTATCAAGTCAACTAAATTGCAACTACCCCACAGATTGTGGGGAGTAGATCGCCCAGACAAAATCTATCAATTAAGATCTTTATTATCTTATGTTAGTGTCTGGGCTGCTGAGGACTCGGCGTCAATAGGGCTAGATATTGAACTCTCTCAGACAAAGTGAACCCTTAAAATTCTGTTGGTCTCAGACAGATTGACAACATTTATGGGGTATTGCCATAACCCAATAATTATCAATACTGTTAAAGCATGAATGACAATTCGTCAGATTGAGGGCAATACAGCCAAAACCATGTTTCTTACTCCTAAATTGGTATACTGGGTTGTCATCCGGGGTTAATGGATTCCAGGTTTAAACTGTGGGCAGCCAGGGGTGTACCTTGCTTGAGTGTTTTTGAATTAGTAGAATCCCTACAGTGTGGATACAAGCCCTTGGGCCCAGCAAGTCCACTTCGACCTACTGAAGAGTAACCCACCCAGAACAATTCCCCGATCATCATATATTTACCCTGAGTAATGCCCAAACCTACACATCCCTGTACACTATGGGTGATTTATCAATGGTCAATTCATCTAACCTGCACATCTTTGGACTGTGGGAGGAAACCCACACAGACACAGCGAGAATATGTTAACTCCACGCAGCCAGTCACCCAAGGCCAGAATCAAAGCCGTGACCCTGATACTGTGAGGCAGCAATGCTCACCACTGTGCCACCACATGTTATTTGAGGGGTAAACAATGATATCATTTGATCAAATAACTCGTACGTATGGACTACATAGTAGAGACCTCTTCTGTCATTTTCCAGATCAGAGATTTGATTTTTAAAAAAACGCTTTTAACAGACTCTTACAGTTCCAACAGAGAGAAGAAGATGCCTATTGCTTAGAATACACTATCTGTCAGTACCCCTTATCATTAGTTGGAGAGTGTGCCCTCAGACGAGACTGTGCAGCTTTGTGATGTCTGCGAGAGAGAGGTGGGGGTTCAGAACACTTCGGAGACATGGGAGGATATTTGTGAAAATGCTCGAAGGATTTTGACCTGTAATAGGACCCATTCCATGCTGTTGAAAATTCTTCATAGGGTCTATCTGATCCCAGCTTGTCTCTCAAAATTCAAAGTTGGAATGTCTTCAGCATGTTCTAAATGCAGAATGACTACAGGCACTCTTACTCATTGCTTGTCGTCCTGATGCAGGCTTCAGATATATTGGAGCACTGTGGTAGGTGTGATAGAGTGGGTCGAGGGGACTGAATTGGAGGTGGACCTGGTTTCGCTTTTCTTTGGCCTGTCCAGGGTACTTTACACAGATGCACATGGGAAAAAAATCCTTATTTTTTGTTCTAGGAAGAATATTCTGTTTTGTTAGATGTCTGAAACCCCCCGGATCTGTTGAATCATTGTAAGCTCTTTATGCACCAGTATGGTACACCAAAAAACAGAGATTCACATAAGACATGG